>NC_092822.1:28598333-28941666 GCF_023375885.2 Dermacentor andersoni
AAGGGACACATTGATGCATTTCATCTTCATAGAGGAATGTTTTACAAAGGCTGCATTTATCACATATGCATTTAAGTTCGCACACATGCTTGCCATAAGCGTTCCCCCAATGTTCGCTAAATTTGATCACGATGACGTCTGTGTATAGTTATGCTGGGGTAGCGGGCTAAATTTTATGCCCTGTAATTTGGCCAAATATTAATAACGTGCCTTATTTGGTTCATAGAGGACACTGGAGAAACTAACTACGAACTTCGTATGACGCAGGAAAATAGGAAAGAAAAACAAAAACGCGGGTTCGGTAATTATTTGCAACGCTTCTAATTAAGCAAGAAACGTGAAAACATCGCCACGCATTGCACTTAGCATCGCATTTATTTTTCACCAAATTTTTTGGTGTCTCGTAGAGCCGTTTTAGGACTGTGAGAAACATTGAACCAGCTAGAACCATGCTAGAACTATCTAGCCACCATATTATAGAACTAAGCGTACTAGAACGTTCGAATAAGTAACTTTCTTTAAAGGCTGTAATAACCCTCCCCAGCCGAAATATTCATCGTTCGTTAACATACTTACTACTTCAACAAAATATAAACAACGTGCCACGCACAGGACATTTATTGAAATTTGTCAGGACCTTTATTAAAGTTTGCCCAATCCAACGTGCCCCGCACAGTTCACCGAGAAGACCGGGACAAAGCAACACACTTTAACAACACGGTAACGCAATCTGGCCAGTGATGTTCCGTGCAGGGAACCTTCCTTTTTCTGGGAATTTTCAGCTATAATCGTGGACCAAAGGGGAAAAGGCAATTTTCCTTGTATTACAGGGAATTTTAGATTCATGGAGCAAACATTAAAGTTATGCCAATGGACAAAAGACCATATCGTCGATCCACAACATATCCTTGTCAGTGCTCGGTTTAACTTGGAGTCGGTCATTTTCTCGTTCTTACATTGTTGAACAGCCGATATGTTGTTTCGTACAATTAAACGCTAGCTCCAAACTGTTGAGTCAATATATTTGCTCAGTTCGTTATCAGCCGTTCGTTACTGGGAAGTACCGGGCTCGCAGCGTTAAAGAAAGGAAACGCGGGCAAGCTGACGATTATTGTTGTGGGACAAGATGCGCCCCAAAGGGTGTAAAATTTTCTAAGAGCACTCTTAGAAAAATTTACACCCTTTGGGGCTTATCTTGTCCCACAACAATAATCGTCATCTGTCTTGCCTGCGTTTCCTTTCTTTAACGCTGCGAGCCCGGTACTTCCCAGTCACGAGCCGCACGCGCGTTATCATTGTGACGCAGCATTCTCGACAGGAAAGTAGCGAGCGCCGAGTTTTCAAGAAAGGAAACGCAAGCTAGGCAGATGACGATTATCGTTGTGGAACAAATATACACCCCAAAGGGTGCAACCTTTTTAAGAGTGAGTGTAGAGTGCACACTCTAAAAAAAGTTTGCACCCTTTGGGTTGTATATCTGCCACACAACGATAATCGTCATCTGCCTTGATGCGTTTCCTTTCTTTAACGCTAAGAGCCCGGTACTTTCGAGTAACGAACGGCATGCGCGTTATCAGCATGACGTAGCATTCCCGACAGGAAATAGCGGGCGCGGCGTTTTCGAGAAAGGAAACGCATCAAGGCAGATGACGATTATCGTTGTGTGGCAGATATACACCCCAAAGGGTGCAAACTTCTTTTAGTGTGCATGTATGCGCAGGGAAATTTGTGGGGAATGTTTTAGAGTCATGCGGGGAAAAGTGCTAAAAATAGGTAACTTTCATGTCTAGGAATTGGAGCGAGTGAGTGAAAACTTTAATGAATATAATACAATAATAATTTCTTCTCTGAAGTACGGAACGTCACTTACGCTAGCATCATTCCCCCACTTTCATCGACATCACGACATGGCGCTGTTTGCTGACGCTGTGTTCCTAACGCTGTGTTACGAATGTGTCAGGCGTGTTAAAAGTGTCCTATCTTTTAATGGAGTGTTGCAAGTGTCTTCGTAATTCGCACTAGAACGCTTGCTTCACTTTTCTCTTTATCGGGCGCATTATCGTTCAACCGCTATGTGGACCGAGCCGTGGAGTCATCCAGCTAAAAAGGCGAGTCGTGCACGGACGCTGCTCATCGCAGAGCGTCAACAAAGCTACCTCTCGACAAAGTACTCTTTGCCAACTGCATGTCTAGCAGCGTGCTTGTTGTTGATCTTTAATAAAGTCATTGACACGCGAGCGACGTGACGACATGGTAGTTTCGGCAACCGTAGGAAGTCTAGCCTGTCGACCATCTGTGTTTGTTTGATTTCCGTGCGTGCCTGATCCGCGAAAGAAGAAAAAAAGCTATAAGTTGGTTGTGTCGGTGCGCGTACAACATTAAACATGACTACTTCTGGTGCTAAACGTCAGTATGCGCTTTGCTTCCGTTTCCCTTGGCTAGTGTACAAACATGCATGACTTCATACCAGCTCTTTTCAATTAATTCGGACACGGCAAGCTGTGTTTGTTGCTGGAAACGTCGCAGTATTTCGCTCACCTACGGCAGGACAATTAAGTGAAGGCTACAGCAAAGTAACTCCAGCGAAGGCAGTTAAAAACTGTTATCGTTAGGTCACCAGCACAGGCGTTCTTAACCAATGTATGCGGAGAATGTATGTGAAGTTGCCGCTGTAACAGCAGCAGCTTTCATTTTACTGTAGCACCACTTTCTTGAAGGGCGAACTCTTCTTGTTTATTTGTCCACACGAGGCTGCCTTGCTCGCGATTTATAATAAAGGTGACATTGCAGCAAATAAAGGTAGCATTGCAGCACAAAGTGGCCTGTTGCAAATTGATGAAGTAATTAGCTAAAGACCAGCGACGCATTTTACATTGTCAGTAGGTTAATCATTCGAACTATCTGTGCTGTTAGTTTCCTGCTTCCATAAACTTTTATTTGTCTATCTTGCGTGGATCGAAGTACGTGTGACATAGTGACGTTATACATGTATCAAGTGTAACTATGTTCACTTGTGTTGGAACAAGTTTGGTGAAGAGTTTAGTAGCTGCTTAGAAAAGAAACTGTAGCATCCTGCTTCATTACTCATACAATAGGTCACCGACCAATGTTCAAAAAACACAGTGTGACGTTTTCAGACCGTGCAGATCGCAAAACGTAAATGTTTTTTTTTTTTTTTTTTGACATTGGCCATTGGCCTATTGTACGAACAATGCATTTACCTGACCAGATGATGTTCCGTGAAACTCATGATTGCACCTTGCTTCATGTCATTCTTGTTAATTATTCTTGTATCTACCATGCATTTCTAACATGGACGAGATACACAGTTTTTCTGTAATCAAACTTAGGTTAGTGTAGTGTTCAGTATGCACTGCGGCTGCATTTGTTTGGTGTTTACATTAAATGTGTCGGTTTTTGCAGAGGCTTCTAGCACGTGAAAATGCAGGTAAATCCAAGTTATGCACCGTTTCGGGTATGATGCAGCCGTAACTCATCACATTTTTCATTGCACTGACGGAAACAGTTATTTGATGTTAATCCGCAATGATGTTAATATCTTTGTAGTGCATGAGCAGCACTGGAGGAATGCTGGTTTTGCAGTGTGCATGCCTATTCAGGACTTTTACTTGTGGTGTACAGGGCTCGTAAATTCAAATGTGACCAATTCCAAAACTACTCCAATGCATTGTTTAATTTCCAGGCTCACCAGCGTTTACAACAGTGACTTATTTCAAACTCCAATATGTACACTTGCGACTACTCCATGCTTAGAAACCAGCTACAGAGCGATTGGGTGTAGTGCTTCTATGTAATTACGCATAATTTACATTCATCGCTGTTCGTGTTTCAGTTTACAAGCAGTGTACTTTCTGCTGGCACTGGTTCATGAAGCCTTTTACCTGCCATTCTGGCCTTTATAATGTGTAATTGTGCAAAATTTTACTCCTGATAGCAGGTTATACTTTATGTTTGCACTTGTTCATTTTTCATTTCTAGCCTTTTGTACATCATATGTCTACTCCAGCAGAAAAAAAATAAAGATGGAAAATTGTGCAAATGTTTACACCAAAATCTCGCAGGAAATAGGCTCCATTTTCCAAGCATGTGCTAGATGGTCCCACCATATTGCACCACAGCCAACGACAAGGCAAAGCCTTGAAGTCTCCTCGTGGGAGACCTGTGCCCGGGTCATTAAACTTTGCCAGATTCTCTATAAAGTTGCTTCCATCCAGCCAACACAGAGGCGCTAAAGCATGTGGTATCTATATCTTGCCGGCGCAAGTTCATAAAAGTGCACATAAAGCAGCGGTTGATAAGCAATAGAACGTACATCACTGTAATCACGCGCAAGACGTGTATTTTGAAAGCCCTTTCAGGTGCACTTGTGCGTGATTAGCCTGTTTTTGTTCAGAGAACGAGCTTCCAGCTCTTCACATAAAGCAATGCATGCATAAGAACATGAAGCATCACAGATGCCCAGCTCTGTTGTATGTTTAATGAAATCATTCATTGGTTCTTTTGCTTAGTGGAACACAGTGAGAACACCGGAGCAATACTTTCATGGCTTTGGCGAGTTGATAATTGTGAAGCCAGGGATGCAAATAATGTAGCTTCTCAAGGTTGTTTGCACTTTTTCTAATGTGGTGTACCATTGCAAAACATTCATACCTAACTTTCCACAATTTTCGTGTGACTGGTACTCGACTTTTTCTGCTAATGCGTTCCTACAAAAGTGAGGGTCAAAACTTGTAAGCTAGGGAAGACGCGAGGCGGCGTGGAAACTCCTCTTTTCTTTTACTGTGTGTTATCAGACGTTTTCCTTAACTTCCTTTTTCTTTTTTACAGCAAGAACTACAACGAAGAGCCTATGAGGATTACCACTTTCTTTCCAAGCTGACCTCTTCACATCTCTGCATGCATTTTGCACCTTTTTCAGTAATGTTCGCGTGCCGGTTAGCAACTACTCCACAGTCTGCTGTTTATCACACGAGCTTGACCCAAAGGAGTTTAATGAGTGTGTAAGCACATAGTGTGCACATATGTCATTCTTTGGGTACAAGAGGAGTGAGAAGCGCCAAAAAGGAACACCTTGTTGTCAGTTACATATGTGACAACCTGAGAACGCTGTGCAAAGGAAAGGTTGCACAGTGGGTGCCGTGAAACCAAAATTAAACGGTGAAATGCCATTGTGTCAGATTCAAACAGTGTTTTTGATGTACGTCTTAAATAACAAGATGTGTTCCACATAATAAAAGACAGCTGGTATAATGGCATTTATGGTAGAACAAAAACCGCTGCGAAAATGAAGGGACTGAGGAGCAAGGTAGTCCTTTTGTCTGCTCTCATTTTGTTTCTGCCACCACAATTGCTACCCAACTGATCCAACTTTGAGACATCATTTCAAATTTTCTGTGCATTTTTATGTTCTAACTTCGAGACATCATTTCAAATTTTCTGTGCATTTTGATGTTGTGTTCGAAGAATGCTCTGTCAGCTAGTGCAGATGTGCAATCAATTCCTTCCAGTTTCAGAAGGCATCCAGAGGCCAAATTGGTTTCGTGGTGTTTAAATTGCAACATTGCTTTGCTGCTTGACCTAGTGGGGCAGAAGGATTGTGAACTAGCTTTTTGATTTGTGTTTGTGGGAATAAGGAACAATGTGAAAAACCACAGGAGATGACCGGACAGCAAGAGCGCAGACAGGTAACACATGCACTTGTACTGTGCCATTCTCAAGTATTCACGTGAACCAGTATGGCCATGACCCAGCTGCACTGGCTTGTTGGATGAGCAATAAGTGCTTGGTTTGTGTGTGACAGACAGTGTGCTATACACCTGTTCCATGTACAATATGCCATGTTTTTGCTGTAGTAGAACTCATGTTCACCACACTTTGACAATGCCCCCTTTTTGTGACTACCACTGCTCTTTTCATACATGTGGCTGGTCCATTATCATACCTGTATAATGTTTCTGGATCAGCAAGCCAGTTCTTTAGCTTACACTTGTGGTGACCTGATAGTGTGTGTATCTCATTGTATACTTAACCTGGTTTCTGTGCAAACGTTCAAACATGAGTAGTTGTATGCCAGATTACATATATTGATGGAAACAAGCTTATGATCTACTTCTCAGCATGCGATTATCAGCAGTTATCTTATGAGCACTTATTAACACCCTGTTTTCTTTAGCAGTGGTGATACCAGTGTTGCAGAAAGGGATTATGTTGTCATCCATATGACCGTAACACAATGCTACAAAGGAAATCTGCCTTTGCAGGTTCAAGCTGCTGTTGGGTCTAGTACAATTTTCCCTGTCACGAACCTTCCTATACTTTGCAGGCTCCGTAGAACTGATTTATCATATTAAGTGATAACACTCCAATGCATTTTGCTGCAGATATTGAAAAAGTATATATCAAAACTGCTGCTAAGTTTAGGATATCTGCTAAATGCATATTGCTTCTTTACTGCTTGACTTTCTGGACATGTGCTCAAAATTTAATATTTACAAAGGCTAGTGAAATATTTTTAGTTAGCTAACTCCAATTTTTCTCGCGAGTAGCATTCGCCTCTTCAGGAAATGTAGCTGAAGTAACGGAATTGCCATATATTTCATGCTAGCTAAACGATCACAGCATTGAAGCTGAGCATCTGGTGGAGCAACATGTGTTTACTTTATTCTTTACTTTACTCTGTGTTTTAATAAATATTGAAGCTGCCGAGTGGTGAGTTTTTAAAAAAATGTGATGCCTTTCTGAGCAGAGCACCCTGTCTGTCTTTTCCAGCGGTGACAGAGGCCTGGGCAGCACACGAAAATCTGTGGACCATCAAGGCCGAGGCATCTGATGACTCGTCATCGGGTGTTCGGAGTCCTCCATCGCCACCATGGTCGAGGGTGTCGGGTGTCTGGCGATGCAACCGATGTTTGTACACTGCTCCTGACATTTATCGGATCAAGCGACACCAGGTGACGCACACCGGAGAACGCCGCTACTACTGCCCCATCTGCCAGGCGCGATTCACCGCAAAGCAGAGTGTCAAGATTCACATGCGTCGGCACACAGGCGAGCGGCCATATGCATGCAACTTGTGTCCGGCACGCTTTACACGGCAACAACGCCTGGCGAGGCACATGGAGACTTGCGGTAGTACGAGCTTTGAACAAGCTGTGTGACATGGCCAAAGATGGCCTTGACGTAGCTTGTCATGTGGCACGTTAGTGAAAGAAGTGATTGTAGTCAGTAAGCAAGTTGGGACCTGAACACCAACTGCAATGAAATCTCACTTGAGCTCAGCTTGTTGAAAACGAATTGTAGATGTCATTGAAGTTATTGCAGCTGAGCTATGAAGATAGTGGTTATCTGGTCATGTAATGTGTTAGGAAAAAAAAGAGGTTTGGGTTGTCTATAATTCGGGAGAAGGCCAACTGCAACGAAGCGTCACTTGAGCTCAGCTCGTCATGAAAGTTACTGCGGAAAAACTATAAGGCTAGCAATCACATGGTTTTTTAATCGACAGCGTTTAGGTTGCCATGTATCAGTCAATACATGGTCACCATGGGAACGACTAATGATTTATTCGTGGATCAACTAGAACTTTCATCCAACCGTGCGTTTCGACTGAGCTCCTCAGTGGTTTTCTCCACCGTCCCCCTAGCAGCTGCCAGCCGAAACCTGACCTTCTTCCCATCCTTGATGTCAGATGGCAGTAGTTGCAGAGAGTGGCTGAGTGGGTACACTGAGGCATTCGCATGCCGAAAACATGGACCCAGGAGATCAACTGCATCCAGCGGGAGACTGGCTGCCTCCGCCTGGGAACTCGCTTTATTACAACAAACCACGATAGGTGCCCTGGCACCATCTATGTTAAGCTCGGCACAATACATCTCCCCTTCCAAGTCCCCTTACAAGTCCAGCCTCCTTGGCACACAAATAGTTCAGCCGTAACGAGAAATGCCCCTGGCGTTCTTTATTACATATGAGCACGCATGTTGTGCAGGGCTTAAGACAACCACCGTACTCTTGATGTCACTGATACAAACCAGTTCACCAGGCAGAAGTGGATGGAGCTCACAAGCAACATGCCTTCTGCTGAAGTCCTTCGTCTGTCTTTGTCTGTTAGCGTCATCTCTGTAGTTGACTTGGTCGACGACGACGATGGCCAACTTGGCCTCATCAGATTACTTGTCTTGGGGAGGCATGCTTGCAGGTGTCTGCCCATCAACAGCTGAGCAGGGCTAGCTCCATTGACGCCCGGGTGTGTCTCGACAAGCCAGCAGAGACAGGTATGGGTCTTTCGACTTGAGGAGGATGTCTTTGACAGTTCGGATAATCCATTCCACCTTTCCATTTGATTGCGGCAATCGAGGACTACTGGTGGCATGACAGAAGCCATAGAACTGTGCGAAGTCCCTGAATTCCTTGGCTACAAACTGTCCTCCATTGTCTGTGCATAGTAGCTTGGGGACACCATGGCACACAAAAATGCTCTTGTTCGTAGTGATAACTGTTTCTTATAATGTTGAGCCAAGGCTGATAACCTCAGAGAATGTGGACTTGTAGTAAACAAGAAGAATATAGTCCTTGCCATTCAGATTGAAAATGTCGGCCCTGACCTCTTCCCAAGGATGACTTGGACTGACTGAGGCCGTCATGGGTTCCAAGTGTTGAACCTGTGTCTCTGCACGCATGCCTGCACGGTGGCCTCTCGTGGCCTTGCTTTGCAGTGGTTGATCCCTTGATGACCATCGTGGAGCAGTCGCAACGTGTAGTGCTGGAGAGAGGTGGGAGCAGTGATGTGGATGTCCTGCAGGAGCAAACCGTCACATATGCTGAGGTCTCCCCTATGTTGCCAATATTTTTTCAAGGGAAGTGGCATCCGCGACTGTCTGGGCCAACCCTTGGTGCAGTACTCCATGAGAAGATCGCACTCGCTGTCGGTTGCTTGAGCCATGCGCAGACCGTCAAGCTGTATGGAGACAACGCCTGGCAGGAACTTGACGAGCACTTGCACATAGAGTTTCACCTGGTCGATCCACAGGGACGAAGGAGCATCCACAGGCGCCTGAGAGACTGTGTCCACCATAGCCAAGAGTTTGCCGGTTGCATAGAGTACCTTGAACTGATAGTTCATAAGCTTCAGACAAAAGTGCTGGATTCATGGTGGCAAAAGATTGATCCCCATGTTACCCAAGAGAGCAACGAGAGGCACCAATTTCGTTATTTTGCTCTTCCTCTTGATGTGTCTGTATAAACATATTGATGGCATCTTGCAGTGAAGATGTCTTGCGACATGTCCCCTTTTCATCTGGGGCCTCTCGAGATGTGGTTGCAGCTGGGGTGGAAAGATAGGCAGGATTGGAACTGCGTCAGGTTGAAGATGTGTAAGCTTCAGCTGTGCTTCAATTACATTGTTGGTCCTTGTATCCACATAGATTGTTTTTTTTTACCATGCCCAACAGCTTAAAGTGGTGCTTGCAGACCTGGGATATGAAAAAATACATTAGAATGACATAGAACCTTAAGTTCAAAAGTGATACCTTAGGTGTAGAGCAGTATAGTAATGGGAGTTTTGTGTAAATTTCGTGTTCCCTTAACGTCACCACTACTATGTCACTCCGTATTCACGCACTCTAACAGAGAAATTTCACATTAGCTAGGCAAACATACTTTTCAATCTAGAGTGGGCGACCACGTTATCTTGCATATGAATGCATGGGCTGTTATCCAATGCAAAGAGGCGTAGACAATGGTAGTTAAGAGGAATGTTTGCCTTACCAACGATCGCTTTCCCGGTGTGAAGTCCGCACAGTGGATAGCTTTAATCCGTGGTGTTCTTCATGCCGAGTCCGAGGGGAATGGGAACACGCACACAGATTTTCCGCCATCATAGTTCTCGCGGCACCGCGGTACACAGCAGTGCTCGGGCATCATCACAGCCTGCCCGCTCAACGCACACCCCCCTGATTGGGCTAGCTCTGCCACTGTAACTGAGACAATACTGGCAATTTCGCCGACACACTCCTCTCGAAAAACACACCAACATCATTTTACGCACGACCACTTGAGAAATTACACCACCTCATGAAAAGCAAAGCCGCTGATGTTTACTGCACTGCGGATGTATTCACCAGCCAAGCACTGTGCCAGAATACAAAGAAATGGAATGAACCCACCTGTATAAAACCATTTTAACATCCTGTAATATGCTCTTTACCACAAAGCATGTACTTTACAAAATAATATATTTATTTTGCAGTCGTACATTAACAAAAACGTCAATGTGCATTTCCCTAAATTCGATACTTCGGCTTGTTTTATTTTGCTTGTGCGCAGTAGTGCTAAGGTCACGGAAACAGTCGGAGCAGGTTGGGCTGGGCAGGGTGAGCTGTCTCTCATTGGCCGAAAGCGCTGAGAGACGATGAAACAGCTCTGTCGTGGTGTAATGATGTAAGCAGCAAGGAGAGGAGGATATGGAGAGGCCTTAGCTAGTCTAGAGGGTGTTGATTCAGCCCCCTTGAATTACGGATGAACATTAAGCCATTGAACTAAATCCTCACTTCTGGCACCTCTTCTGGCACCACCTCTAGATCCCCACTTCTGGCCTAGCTAGTATGCCAAGGGATCGGTATGCCGACAACATGACCCCAGGAGACCAACAAACACCAGTCACATCCAGTGGGAGACTGACCACCCTCACTCGGAGCTCGCTTTATTTACAACAAACCATAAGGGCGCTATCTATGTTAAGTACTGCACACTGCAGTTGTCTGCTCACTGATGCAGTACCTAACACACGTGGGGGGGTTATTCTGTAAGAGTCCACCTAGTGGACTGTCCATTTTGGCCGCTGCTGATTGGATGCAGCAGTACGAGTGAGGAGGAGACGAGCGGCCTCAGCCAATCAGCAGTGGCCGAAATGGACAGTCCACTAGGTGGACATCACAGAATACCTCCACTGGGCTCCTAATACATAACACATCCTCACATTGCGCTAATTTGTGATCAAACCTTTGAGCCAGCAGCACGGCAGCTTACCTTGTTGGGGCCGATCATCAGCGGCTGTGGGGGCTTGAGTAGCTTGAGTAGTGTAGTATTCCAATGTTGTAAACATGCCTTGCATCGTCTCATCAGTATTACTGCACTGCAGTAGCCAGGTGTGATTGTTCTTCATTCTTAAAATTGTGAACATTTCCTATGTCACGATAAGTTATCGTATATGGTACATCATACCAGGCTTCAAATTTCCCTGCTTCTTGGAGCACAGCTCTTAATGGCTCGTTCCTGTAGCGAGTGGCAGCAGCGTAACCAAGCGAATGAGCGCAACAGCAAGGGATGAAAGAGAAAAGCATAGTTCTTCCTGGTGCTGTGCACCGGGGTGCCGTGTGTGACGTGTTCTGCGACGATCGCTACGATGTGGCGCCAGAGTACCGCGCTTCATCTGTTCACCTCTTTATCTTTCTTCGGTCACCAATTTTAATCGGCTAATAAATGTTAAATGTTATCGATAATTCTATCCGTTGGCTATTGTCACCAAAGCTTTTTGTAATCTGATTGTATGCACGGCACAAATTGAGCAGTACTTTCTGGGAATCACGCGGGCACCGACGATCACCGACTCTGCTTGCCGCTATTGTAGTGCTTGAGTGCTACTTGTTTTGCAACGCTTTGCTCCGTTTGCATCGTGCCACACGAGATAGACTGTCTGCGCCAGCCAATCAATCGCGAAATGAAAACACATGTAGAGCTGCACTCAAATTTCACATTAGGGAGTGTCACAATCGTCGGTGAATTTTTTTCAAGGTCTCATACCATACTTGATTGCTTGCTTCATACGGTGCTGTCAAGTCATACTTGGTTTTCGTGCTACTCAGGTAGTCTTTTATGCCTATGTCTTCTTGGGCTTCTTAGATGTTGACTTGCAGTTGCTTATCAATTATCCTCCAGTGTATGTAATTAAACAACATTTGAAATTGTGACATTTTAGTCTAGCATGTTACTGTATGTTGATTTGCAATGTAATTCTTGCCTGATATTCAGTCTAGTGGTCGATGTCTCCATCTACATTCTTGTTCTCAGGTGGAAGAACTTGAATGTTGGCTAGGTAAACAATGCCATTGGTCTATGGTGCGTAAAATGCTGTGAGAGTATGTTCAATGCAACAATGTTCAATGTGGTCACTATGTACTTGCTCTTGACAGGAATGTGATGTCATTTTTGCTGATTATAGCTCTCAGATTATAGGTCTCGGCACCATCCATGTAACAATGAATCTTCTAGCAGCATCTGCTGCTGTTATGAAGTGCTTGTTCTCATCAGCTGTGTTGATAGGCCATATGTGGTCGATGGCAACTGTGCGGAAGAGCATTCGAGGCACTTCCCTCGGGTTGAGTATTTCTGGTTGCAGTCCACTTGCATAGTTGTGCTGTTGACATATGCGACATTTTCTGACATATTGTGCAATGTCTTGGTCCATATTCTGTTAGCAGTAACGTTTGGACAGGTTGGACTTCGTTCGGGGTCTCCGTGGCCTAAATCATCGTGGTGACTTTGCATCAAAGCATTTTGAAGCGATTTCGGCAACACAATGTGCTGTATTGTCTTGCCGTTTTGGGTTATAGTGTACACCAGCATGCCGTTGACGATCTGATAACTTTCTGGTTGACTTCCTGGTAGCGACTGTTCCGCTATTCTCCCAAGTTGTAACTATTAGAACTCATTTCTTATCGCTGCGGTTGAACGAACATGTGTTTGTAACATGTGTGCGGGATGTACAGGTGTCACTCTATCCTGGAATTGGATCACTGTCGGAAGTTACAGCTGTGTATGTGCCTTGTTTTTCTCTGTGTCCATGTAATAGTTGCACCACACTGAAAAGCCTTCAAGATGGCGTACCAATAATCCAAAATCTCCGCACTGGTAACTTTTCTCAGCTTCTCATTGGCCAGCAGTCTTGACGTCTGTGATGATGACAACCGGCTCTGTGTCTATGTTCTGGGCTTTGTGCAGGTGTTAATCATTCACCTCCAGCACGTACACTGCATTGAGTCTTGGTAACGCATCTGCCACGGTGTTTGTCTTGCCAGATGTATGGTGCACTGTGAAATAGTACGAGAATAAGTAAAAAGTCAGGCATCCGAACCGCCTCGTGGGGCTTATTCCTTCAACGTTATGTGCACTAAGGCACATTTGTCTGTGATAAACACTAAATGGTCCAGTCCTTGCAGGTAAGGATGAAAGTTTTCTGTTATAGCCCAGTGAGCAGCAATTGCCTCAAGTTGCGTAGACTGTTCGTGGCTGTCGCTCTTGGTGACCCTCATAACTTGCGTATTCCTCTACTTGCGTGGTGTCACCGCGTACTTGAGTGAGGACTGCTTCAAGCACAGTGTGAGAGGCTTCGACGTGCACTTGAGTGGGTAGGCTTGGGTCGAACGATGCCAGGAATGGTACCTTGGTTTGTTGTTGCTTGAGTGTATCTGTAGCGACAACACTAATAACAATGCCATTGTCATGACCAGCGACACGAGACCGTCGGGGCCACGCCACGAGCATCAGGAGCGCTTGAGGTGGGGTGCGGACAAGAGCCCATGAAATAAAAAAGGATTTGTTCCCAGTACTGAACGAATGTCTTCTTGCATCTGTCTTGCTTGAGCACCACAGCTGCTGACCGCAAACGTCTTGATCGAGCCTCACCTTGTGCCCACTATTAATATGCTGCTGAAGACTGAGGTGGAGCCATGCCTGGCAAAGAGAGCAAGCGATTTTATTCACGGACGTCTCATCACGTCTCGGTCTCTCTTCTCCACATATTCATGGTCCCTTGGCATTCTGGTGTCCACCAGATTGCGTCTTTCTTCGTAAGAAGTGTCAGCGGCATTGCAATTCTTGCAAAGTTATTTATATATTTTCACTAATGTGACTCAAGTGATCTCAGCTCACTTTGGACTGTGGCACAGTGTAGTTCGATGTCACTGCCATGTGCCATGGATCTATCGTCTCTCCTTGCGATATCAGGAATCCAGGAAATGGTATAAATTGTTCTATGATCAACCAGAACTATTGTTCAATCAGCTAGAACTTTCGTGCACCCATGCACTCTGGCTGAGCACCTCAATGATTCTCTCTGCCGTCCCCCTCGTAACCACCGACCGAAGCCTAAGCTACTTCTCATCCTTGACTGCAGATGACAGTAGTCGTCTGCTCACTGACATGTTCCTTAACACATGTAGCAGACAACTGGCACCCCTGCTGGAATTCTGTGCAGCTACGCAATAAAAGAAATGTGATGTCAATCTCAATATTGCATGCAGCAGATTGGGTGATGTCCCAGTAATATTTTTTTGTCCTCAAATGTCTTGAGCATTGCAGTTTCATACAATGGACGCCAGGCGTGCCAGTTCCGTTCAGGCCAACTCTGGGTTCTCGGTCACTTCGAGTGAGCTGTAACAGCTGCACTTTTTTTCCAGCTTTGGTACCAAAGCCGCGGATTTCTTCAAGTTGTTTCTGATGCATCGATTTGCATTTAAATTTTGCACCAAGCTTTTTCTATAGCTATGCTACAGCTACATCTTGCGCAAAGTGAAATTTTGCTGCAGTTGGCCTTTAATTGACGCTTTAGCTGCCTCCTGTACGGGTCCTGAAACATAGCTTACATGATTACTTTTCTCCAGTTTGTTCACACCACTGCTGGATTGTGCGAGATCTGTAAGCTGAACATGCTGATAGTGAGTCTTGCATTTGAATCCAGTAGATGTGCTTCTCAGAAAAAGAACAGAACTTCGCGACTAGAAGAACTAAAAGAAGCAACATCATTGAACTGCTCTAGAACTTAACCGTGCCACTGTCCGCTTTCTGTGTTGGAATGCAGAGTTGGAGCTGCTAGTATCGCAGTGATTCAGATGAAACCTGCTACACTGGTAATGTTTTTCTTGGTGTGACTAAAAGGGAGCCTAACTTTGAGCATACCATTTTAAATGAATTGCTGAGGCAGATAATCTTTAAATGCTACGTCTTCATATCTTGGTGCAAATTTGTAGTCTCATATAGCGTAGCCTCTGATGCTGTTTTCTCTCGTCCACATAAGCATTAGTCTGTTGGAGCCATTTGATGTGCAGGTGGTAGCTGTGTGCAGCACAAGCACTAGCTGACTGTAAAAACATTCCTATGGTGATGAATGTGCGATTAGTCAAGTTGGTGTAAGTCGTGCCGTGTTTGCACATTCCACTGTTGTTTGTTCATACTGCCTATTGTTAAGTGAAATTGACTGAGCTGCTGTTTCGCAAATTATGTCCTCTTGTAAGCCTTATGTTGATTGCCATTTGTGATATTTGCTGCGTATGTAATTAATTGCTTGGCAGGTAGTACAGGGTAAACCAATATGAGGTCTCGTAGTATACTTGTTCAGAGAAAAGAATTGAACACAGGGCTTGAACTGTGTGCTTACTTACATTAACATTTTTCTTCATGAATACAAACCCACTACACCCCCAAGGCTTCTTAAATGGCTGTTTGCTGTGGACGCTTTCAGAGTAGTGTTTGTGTGGCTCGACATTGTTTTACACTAGCTTTTAAATTTTTCACTCGCAAATATTTTGTTTCACCCCTTGTTATTCACTGTTGTCAACTTAAATGGATAGGTGCTATGATGTATTTACATTCACCAACCCATTCAACGGGAACCATCGAAAAGTCACAATAATTGAGAGTCCGAAATATTGGATGTGCCAGAACATAAGTGACTATTCCAAATGTAGCCAAAAGGGCTCGTTCCTGCGCGTGAATACACTTGCCTGCAATGTGGTCAATCCACACTTTCGACCATTATCGTGCTGTCACTACAGATACATGGAAGTACAGTCAATGCTGTGAGGAGCACCCGTGTCCATTTCCTGCCGCGTACTCATGTCGACCCGTTTGCACATTGCGAACACATCGAGAGCCGGCGTCGACGCGAGAGAGAGTCGCTAAGCGTCCTCCCACTCTCCTTTGCTCTCTCGAAGTGCGTACCCCTCCCCCTCGCTTTGTGGGGAAGGGAAAGTTATACGATGGGCGAGGATGACATTCCCCTCGCAAGACGTTAAAAAGATATAAAAGCGCGCCACCGCAGGAATCCCTCTCTCTCTGGCACCCAACCTCTAACCTGCCGGATTGGATTACCTGCTGAAAACTGTGAGTGACCTCCGCACACTGAACAAACACCCACAATGCATGCATCACATCTCCAGCCCCTGGTAACGTTACAAAAGTTGATCACATTGCGATAGCTGAATAATCGCAAATTTCTTTGCAACCGTCATTCTCTGGCACTTCCCTCACTTAATCGCCACCCTTGTTGATGCAGACATCAAAGGTAGAGTTGGCGCCATATGAAGGTGCTTGATGACGCTAACTGACTAAAATTCACTATGGCAATCAAAGATGTCGTCCCAGACCATCTTGATATTTAAAACATAAACAGACAAATGCTAGACATTCGGAACTTGTGTTACAAACTGCAGACACAAGATTTAGAACATAGCGGCTTGGCTTGTGCCGTGCTTTGGATGCAACCTGTGACTGCCAAATTCACTAGGCTTCAGTAGTTTCTATTTCGACAAGGCACCTATGACCATGCTGGCAGCGTATCAAAACAAAAATATTGATCCTTCTGCTTGACTCGATGACCAAATTAGCATGTATGCAGGCAGCGTCCAAGTTATTGAATGGCGTGCGTGCTTAGGGGTGTCAGAAATTTCGGTCATTCTTGTGCCTGTGGTCAGTGGGAGTACCACAAAGTTGTCCAAGTAATTCAGCATGTCGAAATTATTAGTGACCAAACTATTGTTTGACGACTGTATTGTGGTGTAGTTGTGTAATGATGCGGCTTTAGTAAGACATTTGTGAATTTAATTTTACATAAAAGGACTTCTACATGAAATGTGCACTGTTCCTGTATAGTTTTGTTGTCTGTCAGCTGCAGTTATCTCTCTTTTAACTGTTTTGCGTCGGTTTAGATTAACAGCCTGACTGTAGAGATGCGAGGTTCACGAAAAACAATGCTGGCACACACGAGACTGTAGGATGAAGCTACAAAATGAACCTGCATGACTTCTATTGCATGAACAAAAATTCATCCTGGTACAGATATTCAGCTGGAGCCCACAACCAAACTCTGTCGCAGAGGATGCGGCATTTGCCTTTTGTGAGCCTTGTGGATCTAGACTCAATTCTTCTGGTCAATCGATAGACAGTTTTGGCTTGATGCTTACCACTCGCTTTGCTCAATGTTAGCTTAATCTTCAATCCTAACTGAGCACATGGCGCTCAGGCCGGCCGCGGAAGGCAGAACGCTGCGATTGCTCCTCTAAAGAGCCGGCTGAGTGGATCGTGAGGGTGTGTCCACCTGGCTCCTTTGTCATTTTGGAGCCAAGCTGACTTCGCATTTCCTGCGTTACGATGAGGTGTCCTTATAAAAAATTGTGCAGTAACTTGAGCACATTAAGGGTAAGTGGAGCAGAGCATAAGCAATGCTCAGCTAAAATTGTCAAATAAACATAATGTGTTCAGTCAAATCTGTATCTGTCTACAGATCGGAGTAGATGGTGAGGAACACTGCTTATTCATTGAGCTGTTTAGTTACCAAGCCAGTTGGTGTCATTTTATACCTTCTTTTGTTCTTGTCTTGTCTTGTGTTATGCTACAACGAACCTTACTATGAATTCCAACCAACTGGCCCAACTTGCTGTCCTGACCCAGCCTAAAGGTGAATCACAGAGAAGCACAAAAATATTAGGGTTTTTGACACCAACCTAAACTTGCAGGCCTATTTTCCCTTTGATGGAGGTGTGGGTGCACGTGTCATTCTGGTGTTAATGAAACATTTTGCTTAGCCTAGAGGTAGTATTTTGGTGAAGGCAAGAAGATAATCTCGTCTGGAGGTTGCTGAATGAACTTTTAAACCTTGTATAGTACCTTTGCAGCAAAGTTTAATTCCACACAGAAAAATATAACCTTCTCCCCCCCAAAAAATTAGAAAGAATGCAGGGATGGGGAAAGGGTAGGGTTCCCTAAGAGAGAGTAAAGTTTTGCATTGCATTGTTAAAAGTGCGGCTTCACGGGAGTGTGGTGAAGCAACACTTCCAGTCGAACTTCATGCTGCTGTGAAGCCACACTTCAAGGCGAAATTTGGATCATATGACCTGCACCCAGACATTACTGTGTAATTCGTTGCGTTTTCTAGTGCAGGTTATATGTGCAAAAACATGGTATTCAATCATGAAAGGAAAATCCTCAGCCTTCTGAGAAATCCGTACTGGGTTCCTTTGTAGCTTTGTGGTACAGTCTGGTGGATGACAATATTTCCCTTTCGCGAATCTTCCTCCACTTAGCAGGCTTGTGCAAAACTGGTTTGCAATATTCAGTCACATTTAAAACAAGTTTATTATAAATCTATCTTTATTTTTGCTGTCTGCTGAAGTAAATGCAAAAGATCAGTAACATTCTCTTACTCTTTGTAGTTCTGAGTTGTCACGTTGCAGTATATCTGTACACACTCTTAGACGCACGTTTGTTACGTGCTCACTGTATACATACAGCACGTTCTGTGTGATTCATTGTGGAAGGTTGTGCAACACTAAGTTTTATCCTGCACATAAAAAAAAAATGCATTCTTTGTTGCAGTGTGTTGCTGGAATAAAACGTTCTGCAGCTCTCACATGCATTGAAACATTTCTTTACTAATTGGAGCTTGTTTGAAATCCTGACAGGCACATTTCTGCACATGCACTAGTATATGCCACTAAATTATTTGACGTAGCACGGGAATTGTTGCCCTGATTTGTCTAGAAGTGCTTATGTTGCTTGCTTGTTTCCCCCATCTCCTTGCTTGTTTGTATATTTTTGCATTTAAATGTTCCCCAGTTATGCTGGTTATAGATAGACCACTGATGTGAGTCCTTAAATAAAATTTTTAAAATATATAACCTCTAATAGCCTGCAATCGTTTCCAAAACACTTGCGCAAGACGCCTTGGTTTGTACATCGGACTAAATTCTCAAAGCTTGAGAAGTGCGAGTTTGAAGTCTTTATCAAGCGTTACATAACCTTTCTATTATTATTTACCGTTTCTTTTTCCAAAGCTCTTAGTTTCTTTGCCATTTACTGTCATCTTTTTAATGTAATCTTTTTAGCTGACTTCACACAGCATATGTTTCATATGTTTTTCTGTAGTTTCCTGGCCCATTGTTGATTGATTGTTTTGGCCACTTGAGAAGTTTTAGAAAAGTAATTCTAGCAAAGTAGCATTGTTTCTGTCTACAGTACTATAAAGAAATTTCTGTGCTCACTGTGTGTTCCCTAACTTCCTTGGCCATTTCTATGCTGTGTTGTGCATTGTTTGCGTGTTAAACTTAGCCTTTAGTCCTGTTCTGAGAATATAGCCTAAATTTATTAAGGGTATGCTATACATTCAGCTACATTTTGCAACTTCTGAAATGCCTCTATGTAAAATTTTTAAGTCAGCTTGAAGTGCCATATGTAAAGAACACATGGGAAACACAGGAGCTTTATTTGGAGGCTACTGTACTACTTTAATGAAATTTATCCCATTGAGAGGAAAAAATAAATGTACTTCAGCGAATGGTACTGGTAGCAGAATTTCGCTTTATGCTTTCAATGTTATGTAAGAAATCGCTAAGAACCACAAACCTTAAAAGTGCTCAGAAACTGTGTTTAGGACATGTTTAGAGAGAAAGTCTATCCTGATACTATTACACTTAAGCAAACAATATTGGCATAGTGAGATTACGCTGTACTTAAGACAAATGTGTCACTGTGTGAGTTTTGCCTTAGTTCATAAAATAGTGGTTTGGCTTTGAGCCAATATTTGAAGATAAGATTTTTCTGGCCTGAGTGCTGTTGTCAGAGCTCTATCAAGTGTAGTTTGTTGAATTTCTATATCAATTCTTGGCTGCAAAAAAAATAGTAATCTGATTTGGTGCACGAGAATATTCAACTCTTCCGATTCTCGATGGCCGTTCATGGAGTGTTTCAGTTGTGTTTTACAAGCTACAGTTTATTATTTATTTAGAATTACCGAATTTCAATTTAGGTTGGCGTAGTGGTTAGTTCATGAAAGTACATACACGTCCTTTGGGACCAGTGTAGAAAAAGTGTAGCCGAGGTAAGTATATTTCCTTAACTTGCGTGCTGACATAATTAAAATGAGGCATGCAGTACACTAATTCAACCTGCTTCATTACTATAGTCGGATACAACTTTAGAAAAAAGGGGGCGTTTACTCCCCTGAGGCGGAGGCACACGAGCATTCAATGGGCGCGCACTCTGGACTAACGTCATGAGCCGGACGGCCGGTGACTCTGCCGACGGAGAAGATGGCCACCCGCGCTTCGAACTGGGCGAGGTCGCGTCAGCTGTGTGCTTCGGCCCCTCGTCAGAGTGAATTCCAGAACTGTTTGTGATGGTCTATCATGCCAGAAATATTACTGCGAGCTTACAATGCTGCATTTGTGCCACGTGCGTTTATTCTGAGCTGTGATCCGGCGAAGGAACATTGCAGTGAGCATCGCTGGCGCTGCGCTACGCTTTGCCTGAAAACAGGATCCCGCGGCGACCGCTACAAACACACATCCTGCGTGTTTGTTCCATGTTGTTTTATATTGCTCCTGAGTGAAGTTACGACGAGAAAAGTTTTCCAAAGACTGGTGCCTACTGTTAGCAGCAGGTGTGTTCCTGTACTGTGTCACTGCGATTTTTGTCGGACGGGGTGGTGAAGTGATGGAGCAAAACCATTCTCGGAAGAAATCAGAAAAGTGTGCGCACAAGAAACAAACCTACAAGTGTCTCAACAAAAAATATTTGCAGAAGAAGCCTTCAACGCAAAGATTTGTAGCCGTCAACTTAGCGTGAACGATCATTGTCCGCAGTGAGATAGCCGAGCGTCTAGTGACGGTGTTCGAGCGTTGTGTAGCACCGTCGATTGATTGCTGTACACCAGTGCTCACTGCACGCGCAAGCTGTAGAATGCGTGCTGTGAAATGGTGAAAACACAAAACCAAAAAAATATCTAAATTTTATGCAATTTAAAACCAAGAGTACTTATTTAAAACGATGAATGGAGCATTTTTGTACCTTCCGGCCTCGACTGTATTCTCGCCCCAGGTTTGTAACGGTTGCGATAAATGCATTGTTTTATATAAGTACTTTATTAATACCAACTGATTCATTTTAAGCTTGGAAAATGAGTAGTATACACGCCGTGTACATGTGAACAAGCGCAAAAGCCTTGCGGAGCTGCTCTTTCTACTTTTGTCAGTTGCAATGAAGCTAAAGAGCAGACGACGGGCAACGTTGTAGAAGGCACGGGGTTATTTTTTTCTCGCGATCCGGCATGTGCTGTAGCACAAGAGAGCTCTACTAAACCAGTCATCAAAATACAAAAGTATTTATTTATACCGAGAATTACGCGTTTCAGGAGCACGATTTTTCAAGTGGGGCTATTTTAGTCGCGGAGGCAATCGGCTGTGGCGCTTCGGTCATCTGGGCGGGGCCTCCCCTTTTTTCTAAATTTGTATCCGACTATAGTAAAGTGCAAGGAACAGTATTTATTACATTTCACAAGACAATTTGCTTAATTGTGCTTGTTTCTTTACTTGCAAATCAATGGCTAGGGAAGTGCTAACATTTGAAATTTTAGACTAACAAATAGAATATTGCCCTCTTCAACTCAGTCTCACTGTCAAACAGTCGGTATTCGCAAATATGAATATTTTTTGCATAATTTTGCAATGCTTCACATCGTCAACTTGCGTGATCAAACATAAACAAGAATGCAATTACTTTCATGCTGGCGATAACTGATGCAAAACATGAGAAGTTACTTAACAGGTGCTGTGCTGCCGAGGGAGTCGAAATTTCCCACCTAAGTCATGATCGTTCGCTCATATTTTGATCAGATGTGTCATTCTATCAACAGGCATTGTTTACTACTACTTTTGGTTGCAGCACACTAGTGCCCTCTTAAGAAATAAATTGGGATGTATTGTCACAGCACTATTTCATATAATAGTGGTCGCGGGTTCAATTCACGGCCACGGTGGCCCAACCCCAATCAGCGCAGAATGGAAAAACACTCATGTGCTCGGATTTTCATGCTCATTAAGGAAACCTCGGTGGTCTAAGTTAATCTGGAACTTCCCGAATGCACAGATGCCAAACAAGCCCACAAGATGGCCTTGTTGAACGTCATACCCTTTATGCACCAAAAAGCTGTCAGTATATAGACTGGTTTTTTTTTTTCTAATCCTGCATTTATGCATTTGGCCCTCGTATCGTTCGTTGCTTTGGAATGTTAATCCCTGCAACTTAATTTCATTTGATGTAATAGTCGCACCACCAGGCATTGGGCATTCCAGGATCCCCCCCCCCTTCTTTTCTTGCTCTTGTTGCTGGCTACGTATTTCCGAGTTAGTCACGACACTTACTCTGTGTAGGTTCACATTACACAAACATGTTGAGCAGGCCTGTAGGTCTGTCTCATTAAACTTCGTTTTGATAATGCGTGACCTTTGAAGCTCTGAAAAAAGTAGCAGTATGCCAATAAACAATTTTTTTCTTCAAACGCTGCAGTTGTACTTTAGTAAAGCATCCTTCCTAACGTGCAGTATGACAACGAAACCTGTGCTAACATTGCAAACACTAGAACATAGTTGTTGCTTTATACCAAAATAAAACAAATAATTCACTATTTTAATACTATTTGAAAAGTGTTAAGCTTTACTGGTTTGTAGCACTATTCGATTCTGCCTCAAAATGTACTTTTTGCGCACCTAGCTACAGCTGTATTTTGCCTCAAGCAATTGCATAACGAAGCCCGTACATATGTAAATCCTCTGACTGTATATGTCCGAAACTCCATAGTAGTGTGGTGAAAACATTCCAGCAGTTTTCACTGGTTACATCGGTAAATGAGTTCTTCAATTAGCTTTCTTTATTTGAAAGAAGTCTCGTGCGAAAGTGTGCGAGAACATAGAATTACGGCGTGGGAAGTAAACATTTTATTCAGCCATTTCGCTGGGTAAATAAATGGCACATGTTGTCGTCACCTGCAGAACATATACATCAAACAGCAAATTTGTGGGAAAAAAATTGGGAGAATCCTTAAGCTTCACCCTTAAAGTGTAACGCAATAGCATTCAAAGATCTCCGACTGCTTCTCACACCTCCCGACAACTGCAGCTTATGTAACCGTAATGTTTGTCGGGAAACGCTGGCATCGAATGCTATGCACGAAGGCGAGCTTTCTGGTAGAATTGGCACGCTGTGTGGTAGAGGTGAGTGCCATCTGGACGCGTTGCAAGAAAATGGGCGCACCGCTGCATGGCCTCTGAGATTGGCCCACGTGCGTGCACCGGCTGGCGCGTGCAAATCTTGGAGGCCATGGCTCCTCTATGAATGGTAGAAATGCTGGAAAAAGGGTCTGTGTTTGAATTTCCACATAACAGAATTGTTTTCTCGTATACTCAAATTACAATCCGACGCTATCCTGTCTGTAGAATGTGTTTAGATTGTACATTATGATTTTTCTGATGCAGGTTACCTTGAGGAATTCAATTGGTTCAGTAATGCCTCTGCGCCACTCAGATGACCTGCGTGGTTGTGGTTCGGAATGATTTTTCGCCAAGCAACGTCCAACGCCAACATAGGATTTTTTGTGACACGGGCCCTTAAGGCTATCGCGTTAGTAATTCAGGTGATTGAACTGGAGTGGCACATTGTCTCCTTAATTTCATCACCACCCTTCACAATTTTATCCAAGAAAGACGACCGCACCCAAGTAAGAGAAAGATACCTGTCTGCACAGTACCTTTCCAGTAAATTCTTGTGATATTGTTTTTTACCACACCATGGGGCCATTGGCTCTCATGAATAAGACAGACAAAATTACAGTGGAACTCAACAATTCCTCCTCTTTTCAAGGATATATAAAGCTAGCAATTATTTTTTATCTCTAGCATAGGCTCCCTTGGTCCCACCCCCTCCTCCGACCTTCCAATATTCGAATCCAGTTCTGCAAAATCCTCTTTCACCATGCACGTCTTCATGGGCTAAATGCAGAAAGTTTTCTTGGTGCGTAGTCGGCTGCAAAAGTTTACAGGACATCCAAACAAATGTTGAATTTTACTCTGTTAAGGCCTGCCGATTCTAATTTAATGGGACATTACGTAGGTTGCAAACACTAGTGCATATTGAAACTTTGAATTCAAGGCTATGTAATATAGGCTTCACTAGATTTCAGTGCTTTTTGAAATCCCATGTCCTGTACGTTCTTGTGGCTGACTGTACATTTTGCGTATCATCCCAGTGATAAACGGTATTGACAATAAAGGCGATAGTTATGTGCCCGGGCTTCACTCCAACTTTGCTGTTCCTCAGATTCTTTGTCCCGTAGACTTTCACGGCTGAATGTACGTTCTTGTGTCTCATCCAAAACAAATGTCGACAATGAAGATGACAGTTAGTCGTCTTGGCAAGTCTTCCCCTCACCCCCTCCCTTTTTTAACCCTTCAACTCCCAAACAGGCTTCTCTGGAATTAAGTGATATTTCAAATCCATGTCCCCTAAACTTTTGCGACTGATTGTACATTTTCTGTCTTATCCAAACAACAAAAGTATGACATGAAGGTGATAGTAAAGTGCCCGGGCTTCCCTAGAATTCAGTGCTTTCTCAAATCCTGTGTCACGTAAACATTTGTGGCCAACTGTACATTTTGTACCTTATCCACATGACAAAAAAGTATTGACGGTGAAGGCGATTGTTATCAGAAGTACTTTCATATACCATTAAAGCTCATTGAGCTTGTCTCGAATATTGACAACTGTCGATGTTGGTTTTGCTGGAGCACATCTCGCTACAAAGTGTGTGGCATTATTTCTGCAAAATCTCTCTCATCCCTGCATCCTCTTTATGTCGCAGCTGGTAAAGCCAGCAGCAAGGCCAGGGAAGTTGTGTCTGTAAAGCAGGAACCGACGTCAAGCTCAACACCATTGCAAAAACTGTGGTGTCGATGCAAGGTATGCCCCTACATTAGCAGCAACATGTGGCACCTCAAACGCCTTCAGGCTATCCACGCTCCGGGAGATAAACGATTCACCTGCCACCTGTGCCCGATGACTTTTAAACAAAAGGAGAACATGGTGAAGCATGTACGGACACACAATACGCAGCGCTACCAAGAAGCTTCAGCCAACCAAGCTAACCAAGAAGCCCAAGAAGCTTCAGCCAACAGAAGTGCCTCCCAAAGCATGCAAGCTGCCACCCGTTTCTCAAGTTAACTCCATAACTGCGTGATCGTATCTGGAAACGAACACCGAACCTTGGCAAGTCTTCCCCTCACCTCCTCCCTTTTTTAACCCTTCAACTCCCAAACTCCCTTGTAAAAAAGTGCGAAAAATTCACTGTTTCCTTTTTGTTCCAGCAAATTATTGCGTCTCATATCCCAATTCGATAAAGGTAGAGCATCGCACTCGTAAATGCGAAGACGTGGGATCGTTCCCCACCTGCGGCAAGTTGTTTTTTCATCCACTTTTATTTCCATTAATTTATGATTTCGTTAATTCATTTAGTAAGTATAATTTCCCCTAGTTGTCCTTGGTGTCATTGTTTGTTGGCTTCTTATGATATACTTAATAAAAATTGGGCCCCTCGATTAACCCCCTTTCTTCTCGTTTATTCTATAAAGGTGTTACGCATACGGTTTATCGATTACAGTAAACCCTTGTGGTAGTGAGGTCACTGGGACAGAAAATTAACTTTGTTACGAGTGCTATTTCGTTAGAAGCAGAGAAGCTGTAATAGGGTCATAGCAATGTGAGAACGTAAAAAACTTTAAATAAAGCAATATTTCAAATAAGTTGAGTTTGTTGAAGTGATTGTTTACTGTATATTAATCCGAAATATTAACAAAAGACATCTGTTCTTAGGGAGACTTTCCCTCGCCACGCGTGACAGGTTCGAGCATAATTATCTGAGCAGATAACAAAAACAATCGAATGCACCCTGAAATAATATGTTGAAGTGCCAAAACTCAAATGCACGACGTGAATTAAGTTTATGGGTACGGCTTGTCTAGCATTATTGGTACAGCACCTAGGACAAGTTCAGTTCGTGATTGGTAGTTAAATGGTCAAGGAGCATCGACACATTTTTTTTTGAAGCTGTAGAGGCTCTACCAGACGATTACCATACGTAAAAGCCTAAAAAGCTGACACTTACCAACTGTGAAGGTTGGGAAGTACAAGATATTCTAATTTGATATTAAAGTTGTCTGTAAACGTCAGACTTTCCATCATCGACATTATCGTCATGACTCAGAGCAAAATTTGATGTCATGTAGCAGTAAGGCTAGGTGTGACGTCGTTGCTTGTGAAAAATAAAGAAGGGCGCTGTGCGTGGTTCTTTTGAGTGCACTCACATGTAGCAGCCACAATGGCTGCAGGAACAAAGCGAGCTAGCGTATCATGACGGTGTGATGCATCCTCCTCCTAAGTACTGATACTGAGGCTGGTTTATGGAAACAAGTATTACACTGGTAAATATTTAGGAGTGCTCTGACAATTGCCGGTAATTTTTAGTGTATACACACTTTGGGCCTTCATATAGCGAAAAAAAAAATTTTCAATTCGGAAACGTCATGTCCATAGCCCTTTAATCTGCTTCCAATTCCTTGTTTTGGGCTGTATGTTGTCAGGAGCTTAACTTCTGTTCCTTTTGTTTTCAGCCTGGAAAAAAAAATGCAATGGAGGGCCTGCGACGATGTCCACCTGCCGTCCCAGCTGGGCTCTGCACGTCTCCAAGTACAACTGATGCCTAATTCCACTTTGTGGCTTATTCCGCAGTGTGCACGTTTCTTATTTAGTGGAATTCAGAAATAGAGAAGCAGCCTAAAGATATTTTTAAGAAGGAGAAGTTGACAACCATATAATGATCATTGTTTCTTTATCATTTCATGCATGACACTTGTCTTTACATGGCTGTTCTGGCAACCAAGTGCGTAAATATGTTCGCTTGCATTTCTCACAGTGGTATGTTCTTTTGTATGTTTTGTTTTCTGCGAGGTAAGCATTCTTTATTCCAAACTTCATAATCACTGATTATTGCACCTGCCAGTCTTTTTGGTTACTGGCCTTCGTAGTCTCTTGCCCAGCAATTGCTTCCCTCAACAAATGCTCATGTGTAGACGTAAGTGCTCAGTGGATGATATGCTGAATACCGTAACCAGGCTTTTCCCACACGTATAACTTGCCCTAGCAAAAATGTCCACGTTCCCGCTGGTAGCCCTGTTAAAGCCGAGACACGCAATTTGAAACTTTTGATGGTGCAAGGAACAGAGAGCAGTAGGAACAATGTATTTCCTCACTTTTGCTGCAACAACCAATTTGACCCTACATATGTCTCAAAATTGTCATGTGTGTTTTTCTCATATATTGTTGTTTGTTTGTTTTGTCACCTTCAAGGTTTTAATGAAATATGCAACAAAGCAGCATTGTTCCTTACTGCAGTACTGATCTCAGTGTTTGCTTTGTTTTGAGTTAATCTTCTGTGGTATTTTTTCAAGCTGTGCTAGCACTATGTTTGCCTTCTCAACAGAAAGTATATATATATATATATGTATATATATATTTATACGAGTCTATACGGTACATCTCTTTCAGATGCTGCATGCACAATTGTGCACGCCAAGATGTTGCATCAAAAGCAAAAAAAATGCTGATGAAAATAATTTTATGTAAAACGTGTCATACATTTGAAAACACTTATCTCACCTGTTCTGCATGTTTCAATAATATTTGTAAAGTGTTTTCATAAGTCGACCTGGAAGGAAGGGTGTTTGCTCTCGTCCAATCGTATTTATGTGGCGGTTTCACTTCTTTCATTATTTATCAAGTATTGGACGAGGCATATTGTTCATAGGTGCTTTCCTATTATCATTGACGCGCTGTGCTTGATGTTCTCACATCTGGATTTCCTGCAGAGTGTTCTTACATGGAGACGACATTCTGTAAACTTGGCAAAACTCTTTGAAGAATTGAAAAGTCTCCATTCGCTCTGCTGTTGTACAGCTTCTTATGATTATGATTTTATGATTATGATTTTATGATTGTGATTTTAAGAAATGCACTAGAACTAAATTTTCAACAAACAGAAGTAATTGGAACCAGAAGTGTGTGTGTGTGTGTGCATGTGTATGTGCATGTGAGTGAGGTCCTGGTATTTGTTTCAACAAGAGTAGAAGTGATGGTTGCCAGCAGTTCATATACGCTGATGTGTACCACAATAGCTTGTTTTGTGGCTTTATCTCTTGAGCTCTTATGTAAACACACAGAAATACAAGTTGTCTTGCTTGGCATCTACTCTGCTACACTTTATGAAGTTTGTTGCATTCAAAAAAAGAAGTTGAAATCTATTGACTGAAGATAGTGCAGTTCCACTTTAGGATGCCATTTTTAAAGATTATTTTTTTGCAGGAATTGTTACAAATCTCAGAATTTCAAAATACTGAAGCATCACTCTTATACGTTTGTAACTAAAGTATACCAAGAAAGTTCAAAAAATCATGGTTCTGTAAATCGCACCAGGTTGAGACGAGAACGGACAAAGTATTGTGATAATACGCACTGCTCTGAAGTACACCAGTACATTTATGAGTATGACTTCCGCAAGACTCTTGTAAACATTGTAACAGTTTGATGCAAAATGTAAAATTATACATCGCACCAGTCTGCTTCTTATGCTCTAGTAGATGCTGCTTGCGAAACAGCGATATTTGATTTTGGTGCAGAGTTACAGATGTGCAATCTTTCTGTACCATTTTATTTTCTTTTTTTACTTTCTTTTCTTTTCTTCTGACCAATTTTCGGCAATTTCTTGAATAAACTACGAGGTCCTGGACCAAAACTCTGCCTGCTACAGTTGGTATAGACTGGCTTTCTCTGTTCAAATGCAACTAAGTTAATTCAAGTAAATTTAGAAATTCTCTAATGAAAGGATTTGCACGTTTTGCGCATATTTGAACCAAAAGAGCCAAAGCTGGCTTGGAGCTAAGGCCTTCTCCTTAAAGACTACCTGTTGTAGTTAATTTTACCGGGGCACCATCTTGTCGGAAGCATTTTCACCAACCATCCCTTCTCTGATGTCCGTGTGTAATCTTATTTCACAGCCCTTGGGACCATCAGTCAAGTGACGGCGAGGACAACACGAACGTCGTTTTCGAGCTTGGAGGAATTGCGGCAAGACCGTTTTTTTCGTTGCGAGCTGTGCCATTACACGAGCTCCAGGTGGTGGCACGTCAAACGCCACCAGTTGACCCACACAGGCGAGAGGCCATTCAAGTGCCACCTGTGCCCTATGACCTTTGCTCTGAAGCAGAACTTGGCAATCCATTTACCGACGCACACGCACAAGCGGCTCTACGAGTGCACATTTTGCCTTCGAACCTTCACCAGGCAACAGGGGCTCACGAACCACGAAATGCGGCACAAGCATTCAGGATCAAATCCAGCAGTTTGAGGCAGGATCGAGCAGGCGACATCAAAGAGGAATCATTACTGTTATCAAGGTCAGGTGCCACTAGAAAACTTGTGCTTGCACAAGACATCGTGTTTTTTGTGTGGAGCACACCAAAAGTTTTCGAGACAACCGGCTGCACCACTTGGACTGATTGCTCCACCTTTGTATCCCAATTGGACTCTGCCAATATGAGACCACTCTGAATTTTCTGACATGCTAGGAATGGCATTTACGAATTTTCTTGCTTTTTTGATTTTCGCATTGGAATGGCCAAAAACGCTATGTGTGGGCACGAGGAGACCATTCAACAAGGTTTATGTGACTGTCCTCGCTGCAGTGTATGGAGACGTTTGCTATTAACTGCATTAGCTCACATTAGTCCCTAGACAGGGGCCCAGCTGGCTTCTGCTTACCGTCTTTCCTGTCGTATGATGGCCATTGAAATCTCTTCCTGTGAACTGAACAGTGCCGCTTTCCATTGTGTGTGCTCCATAATTTCTGTGTTTTTCTTACGTGTATATGCCGTGGTTGCCCATGTAACGTGGTCTGGGGTTGACACGACCTCGCACCATGATGGCATGCGTCTGTATATCTTTCTGGATAAATTTTATGAAGAATGTGCTGGTTGTTATAAGTATAGGTTTGCAGCTTTCTCTAAATAACCTGCTCTTCCTTAATGAGATTCTTCTGTGGGGGTGGTAGTCTCGTTCTATTGAACATTGCATTTCTAGTAGCACAATCAGTTACGACAGTCCCTTCTGTATTGTTAGCTTCAGGAATCTCATGATCTACTAGCTAGTGTGCTCTCTGCGGCAGTAAGTCACACACCGTGGTGAGCAGTGTTGGGCAGAAATGATTGACTTCACATGCTTGAAACAACCGTGTATATAAAGCATGCCATTGACATAGCAGTGCACGAACACTTTGTCAACTGAAAGCTTGCATTTCGCAACAAGATGACATATAATCACAAACATGCTCTCTAACATAAACAAGATGAAGTTATCATTAGGTGGACTTGGGAACCCTCAGCCAATGTTTTGACAAAGGGATCTGGGGATTTGTCTAAACTTTTTGAAGGCCCTAACAAAGTCATTTTGCCTATAAGCCGTCGGGCTACCCATGTTTACCCTCTATAGCGGCATGATATCATAACCATGGCAGTCCGCACAGAAGCAACTTGTATCAAATAATGAAAGCTCTTTCAGTGCAAAATACAGTTAAATGTCAGTATAACAAACATAGATGTAAAGAATTATTGAATATAATGAAGGAATGCTAGAATTATTATAGCTTATTGCATGTAATTAAAATGCCAGGTGATCAATTTTAACTTCTACAGAATTTTTAAAAATCACCTGTGGCAGATGGCATAATTCCAGTCCTAGAGCAGAAGTATTTAAAGAGGCGGGCATTACTTGCAGGAAAAATTGAAACACATATCCAACTAATCCACCGAATTCACTAGTTAAGTTTTCCATTGATTAATTTGCAGCACATATTGCAATTTGCTAATTATAGGTGGTTAGTTTCCAAGGCATATCCACTTGGAATTTTCAGAATGACCCCAGTTTCAAGATATTCGTTGCCAAAGTGCGATGAAATACATGGGCATTCCAGTTAATATTGTGCTTCAATGCATAAAAGAGCATTTTCCTAAAAAAATTAAGTGGAACAGTGCGTACTTATGCTAGCTTGGTTGTGCGTATCTCAAAATGCGTGCTATGCTATCTTCAAAATTAATGGACATACCTTGCAAATTCAACAGCTACAATTAGTAAATTGCAATATGTGCTGTAAAGTAATTAATGAAGTTCATTCCTAAATCTTTGCATGATAATTTGTTTCCATTTCTCATACAAGTGTAATGTCCACATCTGAACAATCCAGCTCAAGGACTAGAATTGTGCTATCTGCTATATTTAAAATTATGTCAAACTTAAAAGCGACCACACCGTAGATCTTCTGATCATTATTGGATATATTGAAATGATTTTTGTTGTCTGCGACTTTGTTATTGCGAGGTTTTGGCAGTATTCTCACTCACTTTTGTTAATTTACTGACACATAGCATCACTTTGAAAGCAGATTGTGTTTCTGACTTGCCATTTCATGGTTGTGGTACTTTTTGTTTCTCAATCATTTGCTAAAAATAAATCGTAACAAACAGAGGTGCAGTCTTTGTCCTGTTTGTTAGACTACCTTGTCAATTGTGGTCTTGCTAGAATAATGGATGAAGCTTTACTGAGATTGCTTGTAAATTTGTAAACATACAAGATCTTTGGAACCAAAGTTTCTACACACTATGGTATGTGTTTACAGCACCAAATGTTATTCACTCCACTCTGCGCACTGTCTGACAATTTTATTGTCCCAGCACACAAAGAAGACACTATCTACTACAGCAGATTACGTATGTATGTTGTACTGTCCACTAAAAAGCAACTCATCATCCGTGGGATGTACGGGGTAAAAAATATGGTATTGCGACATATTGCACCCTGCACATCAAAGTTGCAAGCAGTCTTTCAAGATTAATAAATAGGGGTGCTCAAATAATGAAGTTCCTAAATAAAATTAAATGTGCATATTTGAGAAGGGCTTTCGAATACTGAATTGAATATTCATGTACTATCCTCTCATTTCTAAACAAAGTGTGATACATGGTTCTGTGGAGTCTGCTGGATGGTTACGAAAAGAATGCTTATCTGTATTAATACATGCAACGCTTGTCACAATATTTTGCTTTCAGTCACCCAAGGAGCTTGTAAAGGAGAAATAATTTAACTATGATAGACAAGAAGAAACACTAAAATATTTTCATAAAGAGTGGCATAGTGCGCCTGAGTTGAAACGGGCAACGTTGGATAAGAAGGAATGGAAAAAGGCTCTTGAAATGGAACGTGAAGCACAGTGTTTAGCCTTACAGGAGTTGGAGATGAAGAGATGTGGGAATGAAACTGGCGAGATGTGGAATCGCTTCGAATGGCTCATCATTTGAAGCAACCACTTTTTACATGACTCTAAACACGTGGCAGTGCACCTTTAAATTTTAGAGCTATTAACAAGGCAATTAATGCATTAAACTCTTCAATGGCCCTGAATAAAACCTTTGCATGAGTGTGAGAAGAGCGATGCATAAGCATAGTTTCTGTGTTCATTATCTCTAATAACATTTACTTCACTTAGATTCCTACAATATATTGGATCTGCTTAATTTTTTTCCAAAGTAAATGTTCATTAAAAAGGCCACCTGCTTTGTTAAAGTATGCTGCGTACCTTCTGCAGCATTACCTGAAAACTTCAAAAGAGCTTTGAAAAAGTCATTCACGGTCCAACCAGCAAAAGCTCCTGCCCAGTTACACCCAGAGTTCTTTAATAATGATCGGCGTCGTCAGAGGGCACTCGCATTGGAACACTCGTACCATCTCTTGTTATAGTTGCGTAACCATGACAGCGGCTCTCACTGCTGCTCATGTCCCATGTGCAAAAGCTGAATACGAGAGGTTCGAGTGTTCGGTACTGGTAATGTAAGGTTCAGTAATGTAGTACACATTAGTTCGAATTTACCTTACATTTGGCTGGTTATGAATCTACTTGCAGTGATGTGGAGACTGCATCGTCAGTCTCCGCAGTTCATCGGTGGTAGAGGCGCCTATATTGTAGCTAGCAAAAGCATGTCTGAGCTGAACCTTCAGTTGCTCCCAGAGTAATCGGCAGATCCATGAGATCAGAATTGTTGGATCTCGGTGTTTCGGCCATGCTCCCAATGTGCTCATAGGTGGAAGGTGAGTCGGATGATACATTCAACTGGTTGCATTCGAGTGTTCTTGCGGACTGGTTTACATTCAGATGGTCGATATCACACGCACGGAGATGCGCCCACCTTTCAACCTGGGAGAGCGACCAAGATACGACAGAAACTCTGTGGCTGCTCTGATTGCTCTGGGAGAAACTAGCATGTTTGGCTGGGGCAGGGTTTCTGTGGATCCAATCTCAAGAAGGCTCTGCATCGCTCCAAACTGAGTTGAAGTGTCGTAGGAACCAGTCGAATGTACTGAACAAACCAGTCGAATCTGAGTTCAATTTCGACAATACAAATGTATACTGCACCACGAGAATGCTTGAAAGTGACCAGTCGAATGTATCCCACAGTAATTAATGTAAACCTATCTCGAAAAGCAGTGCCAGGATACTCTGGCCATGCTGCTGGAGAAAAAAAGAGCATTTTTCTCGGCCAACCAGTGCAAGTGTGCGAACATTTACAGCAAGCAATCCGATCTGCAAAAGTTATGCAGAAATAACAGCCCAAACAAACTAAGTGAGTGACAGTCCCCCGCAATTTTCGCAACTTGGTTGCCCGAAAGCACGCACCCTTTCCCTTGGCGCATTCCTTCTCCTTCCCGAAGTTCCTTTGTGGCAGCCGTAGTGCAAAAAAAATGTTCAGCAGTGAGAACGCACGCGTCAATGTACGATGAGCTGGCCAGTGAACGTGCTATGAACTTGCCTTCCCTCCTACTCCTTCCCGTTCAATGCTCCCCGCCATTCGCTTACTAGGTAGCATAGAATAAATGCCAGGTAGCACTAAAACCCCTTCAAATTCGTAAAGTAGCGCCACGCTTTGAAGAATGCCGCCTCCTCGCGCGCTCTGGCCGACGCCGCATCGCTATTGGCCTAATAGCATCACGTGGACCCTATAGCGCCGGCTTCGTTTGTTTACAGCATGGAGGAAGGAAACTCCTTCCTCCATAGCTTCCTCCGTGGTTTACAGGGTTTACAGTTGTGCTTCAGCGCCACTTTCGCTTGAGAACCGTATACGGAGTGGCGAGGAGCGCATGTTGGTGCCGTTGCTGTTCTGTGCTCTTTCGTATACTACGCTCGAGCAGTGTAGGCGACGCCGCGGTCGGGGAGGGAGCGTGAAAGAGAGAAAACGAGTAGGAGTGAAGGCGGAGGAGGAGAGCGTTGCTACTTTACCAAGTTTAGAAGCTTTAGGTAACACGCTTCCTGTCTCTCTAGGATAGTAAGCTCTTGGGCAAATAGGTTTAACGTTATATCTATCTCGTCTTGCCACGACGAGCGATCGTGCTAACGAGCGACAGTGCGCACCCCTCCCCTTCTTCCCGCTACTCCTCGTCACTCTGTTACGCGAGGGTACGCTCGACGCCCCTCTTCCACATTCCCCCCGCCCCTCTTCGAAACTTTTGTTGCCCGAGAGCACACGCCCTTTCCCCTGGCGCCTTTTCTCGCCCAAGCCCGACCTACCACCGTTGTACCACCAACCACGAAAACGGCCGAAAGAGACAAAAGGAAGTATTCGCTCTAAAATGCAAGGTTATAGCAGTGCTACGTTCGGAATATTTTTTAAATCTTCAAAGGGACCTTAGCCAGCACCATCGCCTTCTTTCATAGACATCACCGACATGGCGCCTGTGTTCTTTTTACGAGTTTTGCTGTCGCCGAGAGTGCCACAAGTCTTGAGTGAAACTGGTGTCTCCTCGTAATTTTGGCCCCGGATCCGAACGCTTGCATCACTGATTGAAGTGTTTGATTCACCAGGCGCATTATAGTGATTTGTGAGAGTGGAATGAACCGAGAAAGCCACCGGTTAAAAGGCGAGTCGCGGAAGCTTGCGATCTGGTAAAACCTGTCGTAATCTCCTAGCAGAGCGTCAGCAAAGGAGCGCCTTGCGTAGTATAAGTGCTTGTAAGCAGATGCCTAATTGCACTCTCGGTATAGATCTTTAATGAAGTCGTTCATATGCAAGCGATGCGGCCACAGTATAGTTCTCGTGAACGCTGACGTGCCTGTCAACAGCTGTGAGGTGCAGTGGCTATTTATTCGCGTGGGCTGTTGAAAAACGTGTTTGTCCCGTTTCAAATGGAGCTGTATAAAAATGTTGAACGACGGTGGGTACTTCGCTACTTTCGTTTCGTCAAGTTCCCGTAGAACGTCGTAGCAGATGGATTCAATGAAATCGGTCCCGGAAGTTCCTGTCAGGTCTATTTTCGTGCTGGAAACGTCGAAATAGTTTGCTTGTTCGATGGCAGCACGTTGAAATGAAGGCTACCGCGAAAGAATATAAGTAACTGAACTGTTGAAAATAAGGTTCTTGTCTGGTTATAGGCGAGAGCCTATAACCAGACAATCATTCGGGTGTCGCGGTATATTTCGAATCGCGATCGAAAATTAGCTGTGTGACACCATGCGGTATCGCTGCTGTCATACCAGTATATAGCATAATCTAGCATAGTCTTCCCTTGAGCGGTCAAATGTGCTTGCGCTTAGTTGCTTGGGGCTGTCATTGTATGGTCATAATTTGAGGACGAAAGTAGTGATTGCAAGGTAATCTAGTGCAAATACATGCAAAGAGAAACAGCTTCTCTTACATTACCAGTGCATTAGAGATTCAAACGGGCAGCATTGTTTCCTGCATCCATCAATCATCCATGCGTCTCAAGGTTGCTGGTATTGTTGCGTATGCACTGATGTGACATTATGCATGGAGCTAGACTAACCTTCTTTGTTTGTGTTGCTGTCGAGATTGGCGAAGGAGAGATTCAGAGGAATTATACTTTTTTAAGAGGCTGCTGGGTGTAACGTTAAGGGATAAGAAGAGAGCAGATTGGGTGAGGGAACAAACGCGAGTTAATGACATCTTAGTTGAAATCAAGAAAAAGAAATGGGCAGGGCATGTAATGAGGAAGGAAGATAACCAATGGTTATTGAGGGTTACAGACTGGATTCCAAGAGAAGGGAAGTGCAACAGGGTGCGGCAGAAAGTTAGGTGGGCGGATGAGATTAAGAAGTTTGCAGGGACGACATGGCCACACTTAGCACATGAAAGGGGTACTTGGAGAAGTATGGGAGAGGCCTTTGCCCTGCAGTGGGTGTAGCCAGGCTGATGATGATGATGAAGAGGCTGCTGGTGAAGACAGTGATAGGAGCCCACATGGTGTGAAATCGTAGCATCTAGCTTAATCTGGCTCTTGTCATTTATGTTTATACTCGCTACTTGTGTCTGAGAAAGAGGGGACATGGGAGGCTCATATGTTCCTTCAGAAATTAGATATAGATAAATTAAGGCTGCAGTCATTTGGTGTTTAAAATGCACACATTTGTTACGGCAAAGACTTTTTTCCCACTTATCCAACTTGATACCCACTGTTAAATATAGAACGCAAGTGCAGCTAAATATCTAAATATCTGAAGATATGCAATTGCAGTGAAAAGCAGTTGCAATGCAGCCCCTTCTTAATTTGAGGCAAAGCGCAAAACAGCGTGTAGGCCAACAGAAGGGAACGAAGACACAGCGCTGTGTCTTCCTTCCCTTCTGTTGCCCTACATACTGTTTTGTGCTTTGCCTCATATTATGCAGTACCAACTAGCCCACCAGTTTGTTCTCTTGACCCCCTTCTTGTCAGGTCTTACATTACACAGGCAACAAAGATTTTAATGATGCTTGTGATAACCTTTGAAAAAGTTCGCATCTTTACGAAATGTGAAGCATGTTGTGGAAAAGGTGGCACTTAATTCTGGATGCCTGTTGGTAACATTTAAAAAAAAAAATTCTTTTGGGTAACAAATTGCCAGACTGAATGACAGAATGTGCTCATAGGAGCCCACCTGGCATCATTAACCCTCTGTATTCTTGTCACGAGGGAACGTGCCTTTCAGTTTGAATCAATGATGAGTATATGCGTCAGTTTCTTTCTAGATGCATTTTTTGACATCACACAGCCTGTCAGTGCTAGTGGCGTTGTGTGTATTTTTTGTTTTTATTATGGCGGCTTGAATGCTTTGCATAGAAAACATGATGGCCTGCATGTTGCATTTCTGGGAAGGACCTGGAAAATGTGGCACAATATTTATAATTTCCTACTGTGCAGAAAGGGTTAAACATTACAGGTGTTTATGTTATGCTCTATGAAACTTTTCTTTGATCCTCTTGCTCTGTGTTATTGTGAGAGGTATTTTAAGATGCTTTTTGTTACTCTAATGACTCTGATGAGTAAATTCTTGTAAAAGTCTATTGATGCAAGTAGTATCTGGGTGTCTGCTGTCAGGGAAGAAATTGAAAACTTGCAATTGTTAGGGAATCTGTAAGTTCTGGAACATTCAGGAACAAGGACTGTTCACGTTGGTTGCTTTGAATAGGGGAAATTTGTACCTACAGTGGTCATGATGAACATATTAGTACGAAAGAAGGAAATGATGGTGGAAATGATGGTTTCACTCAAACATACACAATCTTACAAATTGTGGTGTCGCTGGTTTTGTGGATGTGAACCTGCTCGGGTGGTTGTAACATGCGTGAAACGCATGATTCAGTCGAATATGATAGTGCATTCCAACTGACTGACGTTTTACTGGTAGTAGTACAAAGTTGTGAGCTGGCAGTAACTTGGCAAGCTATAAACCACCTTTTTTTTTTATTGTGCCTAAAGTAAACTGCCAGTGTCAGACTGCCAGCGAATTTTCATAAAAACACTCGGGGAAGCTCTGGAAGAATGAGGGAATTTGAAAATGCAAACATAGTACGCACCCTAACTGTGTAGCTTGTTAACTTAAATTGAGTTTTCGTTGTCGTGGTTTCGTACTGTGGTAGTGATATCTAAGTGTTCAGAGCTGTTGCATAACTGGTATTCAGTTTGCCTGCTAAAGTGTGTTTGCAAAACTGAGGGAGAACTTGTAAGCTAGTCAAGCCTGAAACTGGTTGCAGTTCCTCTTTGCTTTGGGCAATGTACCATTAGTGTCTGTCTTCACTTTCTTGTTGTTTTTTTTCGCTTTCAGCAAGGAATACAACAGAGAGGCCACGAGGATTACTACATGCCTTTCCGAGCCGAACTCTTTGCATCCAAATGTACATTTTGTGCCTTGTTCTACATTGTGCTTTGTTTGCCCATGTGTGCATGGTAGTTTCTGGCCCATGTGCTGTCAATAATTGATCACACTGCCAAGCTGACAGGAATACGAATAATGAAGATGCAAGCATATGGTGTGCATACATATTAATATCTAGGTGTCATGGAGTGATCGGAAGCACTGTTGTTGTTGCCGCACAAGCATGCTGTTAGCTCAAGTGGCTGCCACATAATTTCGCATGAGGGAAGCTTTGTGTACAGGTCATGGAGGGAGCAAAACTGATGGTGATATCCCATTGTGTGAAAGTACAAGCACGCTCAGTTGTCATGGTAACTGTGATGTGGCGATTGCCAATTTCAGCCACTTGTGGTGCTAGTAGACGGCGCTGCTTCCACCTTCCATAAGCCTGTGGTCCAAAGCCAATGGAAGCTTAAACTTGCCATCGATGGAGAGATGATCAGAATGGGGTCATCATAGGCATAGATCAAGCAGGAATAGTCAGGATGCTAGAGTACTATAGAAATAGTAGTAACACATAATTATCTCATGCAAGCTAAGTGACTACATGTAGCCACCCCAGTACAGAGGGGATGCCACTAGCAATTATTATAACCACTAGTGGCCATTCTCAAAAATGTGCATTAATTAGAAGCTGCTCATTGGCTCTGCCTAGTGGATGAGTTCAGTGCTTCCACTTGACTAAACTACTTTAGTGTCTAGGCTTCATAGTCAATCTTATGTAATTTCATAATTCGACAATTTCAGCAGTAATAGCCTGGAGGAACATTTTCCAAGTAGATTCTCCGCGATTTTCTGGAGATGGTGTCGCTAAGTGAATAGTGCAAAAAGGTGTGATGTTAACTGATTCATCTTGGTACGCGTGGGAACATCTTTTGCACTGTTCCCATGCTTCTAAGAACAGTGCAGTCAATAGGACAATGCTACCCTCCACTAGGCAGGCTTAGAAAGGCATATAGAGTCAAGCTGTGCTTGTGAATATACATGTAAGTTGCCTCTACCATTTGGTACATCAGGCTGCTTCCTGATGTTTCCAGGTTTCTTCTGTGGAAAATGACTGTGCTGCTTCTTTATTCGTACCAGCCACTGTCAGTGGCTCTGTAGATATGGAGAGAGAGAAAAGTGGTAAGGGAAGCTAGGAAAGTTAACCAAGCTGATCCCATTTGGCTACACTTTACTGGGCAAGGAGTAAAAAGGGATCATGAAATGGAAACCCTGGCCCTGGCTGCTATACCCTGTACTAGGCAAGCAGTAAAGGGATCATGAAATGGAAACTCTGGCCTTGGCTGCTATACCCAAATTTGGGAAGTGTGCTCGATATGGTTACGTACTTGCATTGTTGCGAGTATTTGAGTGCTTGTGCAAAGTACAGTCATGGTCCACTCTTCTTTTGTGCCACAATATTATCCCGAACTCTGACCAAAAATGGCCAAATTATATTTAAAGACCCCAGTTGCCAGTGTGTTTTACTTCCTTTGCCAGAATGAATTCATTCCTTCTTACATTGCCCCTACAGATGGTGTGCTGTCAGCTACCAGAAGCACGACGAAGCACTGAGACAAAAATAGCTTGTCCATGGCATTGCTAGAAAATGAAAAGTACCGTTGATGAGCTAAGCTTGTCCTTGGCCATTTTTACCAGAGACCTGTGGATGAACCCAGCTCTTCCATGGCACTGAAGGTGTTAAAGGAGTGCTGACACCACTTTTCCAATTCGTTTTTTTTGGTGATTGAAGGTTAAAACCCTTTAAACCCTACGAGAATACTGAGAAATGACAGAGCACTGTAAATAATTTTGTGTAATACTTTGTTCTAGGAACCAGTTTTGGTTTCACTACCATGGAGGTACCTGTGTCATGATGTCATTATGCACTGGCTCAGTCCATTTCTGCATGCGCCATATACAAATGTAGGCATAACAAATGTGCGAGTCTTGTTTATTATGTATTAATGAGCAGCAGCATCATGCCTAGCCTTGCTTACTACATGTCTGCTTTTCTTCTTGTTTGGTTTTTAGACAATACCACATGTTGTTAGGGTCCCCATATTGTTAAGGTCTCCCTCTCCCCCCCCCCCCCCTTTTTTTTTCGGAAGGCCACTAATGTTTGTTGGATTTATGATGTTCTAGACTTCACATTTCTTCAAGAACATTGATGATTGCCTGTGTGTTTGTGTGCCTTGTCTGCAGTAGGGCTGTATACAGGGTGTGTCTGGATAGTAATAAGACTTCATTTCTCCTGCTGAGAGGAACAGCTGCGTGGTGGTGCTCGCAGGCACAATGGGTAGAGGGGAATTTAAGCTATGCATGTGTCGCAGCAGGTGTCAGTGAGGTGTTACAGGGAAAAAAAATCTGTTGCTAACCTTGGTTGGAGTTCGAAATGGAGCGCACCATTGAGTATGCGACGAAGATCTATGTCGAACTCGAGGAATCGGGTGCAGAAAGGCTTGCCATGATCCAAAAGGCCTATGGAGAGCAATCCTCGTCCAAGGTGCAAGTTTACCACTGCTTCAAATAGTTCAGCAGAGAAGATGTTCGGGATGAACAACGCTATAGGCAACTGTCAATGGGCCAAATTTGAGAACATGTGGACGAAGTGCAGGATGTTCTGAATACTGATTGACATTTAAGTGTTTGAATGGTGGCAGAAAAGTTGGTTCTTCAAGAAACTGTTGTGCACAAGATTGTGACAAATGAGTGAAAAGTGTGTGCCTGGTTATTGATTCCCAAGGTTTTTGCTTACGAGCAAGCACAGAAAAAAGGAAAAGGGGGGGAAACCATATGATGGCTTTCTGTGACCTTTTGGACTGTGTGCAAAGTGACCTTAACTTTCTGGACAGAGTAACAACGGGAGATTAAAGACACGAACCCTAAACATAGTCGAAGTAGTTGCGATGCAGCTTCTAAAAAACGTTCTGGCTCCTGCCTATCATTAGGTGTACCAGTCGTGGCAGCTCTGGCAACAGTGTATCAATTCACAAGGTTTATATTTTGCTAATTAAGTAAGTGTTTGTACTAATAAAGTAATATAAATTTGTTTTCTGGCAATAGTCTTAATACTTTCTGGTCACACCCTGTATTGTGAATTTGGAATTGAGTCATTGCATTGTCTTTTACTGAGAAACTGTTTCCAAAACAAATGCTGATGCCTGAATCTAAACACTCGAGTGCATTCCAGAAAATTGCAAGTTTGAGTTTCTGTCAGTGTTAAGCCGTAAGTATATGTCTGTCTTCAGTACTGTGGATAAATCACAATGCTTCGTTATTATGTCTTGTATTTAACTTCTGTATTTTACATACTGCCTTGCACTGTTTCTCCTTTTGACAAGTTTTGGCCTTGTGGTCACTGTCAAATTAAAAAGAGAATTATCAATTGCTTCCAGCAGAGTGATTTTTACTTAGGCTTTCAATACTTATAAGAAGCTGCCAAGACACCTTAATATAAATGCAGTGAAATTTCATTATGACGAAATTGCATCCAATGCAAAAGTATCTAAGTTATATCCCATATTCATAAGTGTATGTTTGTTAGATGCTTAGCAAGAAATATTTAAGCTTAGATTAGAAACGTTTTAGATTTACTTGGTTAAATCCATGTTTGTTATATCAAGATTTGACTGTATTGAGTCCAGAGCATTCTAGCACTGCTGTGAGAAGTGACATCAAAATGCTGTGATGTGTACGTTTGGTTTGTGTCTACTGACTAAATCCACTTTATGTAATAAATGTATGAAAGTCTTGTCCATTTTTGCATAAGCAAGTGTGAGCTTCACTTTACCAAACCATACCCTCCTGAATGCACACTTTGTTTCCCCCAACATTCCAGTCTCATCCCCAGCTAGTCACGTCACTGGCCGGGCCGAGGCAATGGCGAGGATGCGGGCGTCATTCCCGAGCACGGCGCTGCCGCGACATCGGCCGTTCCGGTGCGAGGTGTGCCACTACACAAGCTCCAGCCGCTGGCACCTGAAACGCCACCAGATGATCCACACGGGCGAGAAGCCGTTCAAGTGCCACCTCTGCCCCATGACCTTTGCCCTGAAGCACAACATGGCGACCCACATGCGAACTCACACGGGGGAGAGACCCTTCCGGTGCGAGGTTTGCCCGCGAACCTTTAGCCAGCAGCAGGGACTCAAGAAACATGCAATGCAGCACACGTATTTCGGATTTAGCTCGTCGCTGTAAAGCAAGGTTGCTGTGAGGAACACATGGTACACAAGCATGGTACACAGCTGTTCTTTTTATTTATTTCCTTTGACGCAAAGAGCACTTACGAATATACAACGTTTCATACATAGCAGGCAACGCTACGAAGGATAGAGAAAGTCCTCTCTCTGTTGGCATTCGCGACCCAAAAAATACCAGTGCATCACATGTAAAACAGGTGTGCGTCATGTAATTCAATGTTATACTGAGTTTTGTACTTTTGTGTTGCCAAGCACGACGTGTATGTTACTTGGAAGGTGTCACAGATCTGAAACCTATTTTACACCCAAACGAGCGGCGTGACGTGTTTATGTGAAAAGCGGTCATAGCGCTTCCTTCGCGCTTGTGACCGGAACATAGCGCGTTGCATACTGGGAGCACAAAGCCACACAAATAGAAGTAGTTTGATGTAGCCTTGCACCCACTAGTTGTAATCTATGAAATAGTTATTTCATAGTAAAACATGCAGTATGAGACCTCTGTGATTGTACTACTTGCATAGCATCTGCAGCATTGCCTGCTAAGTATGAAACTGAGTACTATAGGAAATGGGCCAGTTGTATTCGGTTGTTCATTCGTCACAGTTCAGGTCAGGCATGGCTCACAAGGAAACATATCCCGAGCAGGTGGAATCGAACCATCTGCTAACCACTCTGCTGTTTTTTTAAGAGGAGGCCTTACCAAGGTGGCCAGCTCTTGTAGTCCCATTAAAATACGTGTGAAATGCAGAAATGCTCTTGTTGGACAACTGCTGAACCAGCTTGGATGAAATTTGTTGCATTTCAGAGAGAAAGCCCACTTCTACCAACTGTAGGATGCAGAATTTTTATTTGGGGTCTCATAGCTTTTACAGAAACTGCCATAGAGTGGTATGTTTAAAAAGAAAATGAAAGTGCAGAGAAAATGGGTATTGCAGTTGCAGTATTGAAGTTCCATAAACCACATGTTACAGCATGTTACAGTGTTGTAACAATGCTTACGAGGGCTTTGCAGAAGTCCTACGTGTTAATTAGTGGTATATTTCAGAGTGGTATAGAGCATGTCAATTTTGTCCGATTTAGATGTGTCAGTAGGTGGAGTTTATGGAATTGTGATATCTTGGCTGCCGAGTTATGGAGGTGTAAGCCTGATTTTTGTTTCCTTTTTCCTTCTTTTTTAATATTGCCCTCTACAACAACTTTTATGAATAAAAACTTACTGCTGGAAAAAAAAAAGGAATCAGCTTCCCACACTCGGTAGGTTTTAACTTTCTCTTTTAAATGCCACAAACCTAATCAAATATTGTGATGCAGATGTTGAGCAAAATTATTTCCCTGTTTCCATGTATTTATATAGGAGCTCGGGAGGGAAAGCTTCCTGTTGAGGAGATTACAGGCTTATTGAAGTCTGCAGGTATTTTATTTTAACATTGTGTTCATACTGTTGGTATCAAAAGTCTACAGGGCACGTAACGCAGTGAAAGATCTGTGAGACATATGCAACCTTTCAGTAATCATTGATGAAGTACCAGTGCTGTCACTCATCTTCACTGTTGAGAATCTCGCCACCATGACGTGGTGCCCTCTCTGGCCAATGTTTCATTCCCGAAAATCGCGGTTCCTCGCGTGACCTCTCCTCTGGCACTGCTCTAAGCATACTGCTCTAGTAACATGTGTAATAAAACATTTAATTCCCACATTGGCTCATAGAAGAATTCAGTGACAATCTAAGAATGCAGTGACAGACACACTGCTGACCATATTGAAAAGAATTTGTACAAGCACGCCAGCCAAATACGTTCACTCACTTCCATGACCTCACAGCGGAAGCAAATTTCTTTAATTATCAACATGTTGTGAGAACTCTGTTTTGGAGTCTAGAGGCACAGAGGACAGACGCAAGTGTGGTATTGCGGGTGGAACCTGTGTTGAGTCCTTAAGTTTTCGTTGAGTACGTCTCCTGTACAATGATTCAGATCAAAATACTTACCGTATTTGCATGATTCTACCGCGTGCTCGATTTTAATGCACAGTTATATTACCGTTCAAATATATATGTATAAATAGAAAGAAAAATCCTGGCTCTCCTGTAATCGAGAGTAGGTGTAAACATGAAATGGTTAACGGCAAAGCAGATTGGTTGAAGTAATTACAACGATTACTCGCAACCATCCGCAGCATATCAGACTCTGCCGGCCTGGTCACGCAGCGTGGTCCCATCTCTCGAGGCGACACAAAACCCTCGCCACAGAACTCGCGGACCACTGATGTTGAAAATAGTACCGGCAATCCCATCTCAGCGCCAAAAGATGACAATCAAGTGCATGGTGCACTGTAGTATCTACCTTTTGAAAGCCACTATTGGAAATGACAAATAAAGCTTCAGAGTACTAGAAGTTACAGCTTGAGTTATATTGCAAACTAACATTAGAAAGAATTCGAAAGCAGTATTATTTGGAACTTGTTTGGGCAGTACTTAGTGTATTTAACGCAGTCCTGCACAAAAGTTTGGGGGGCCAGAGACCGCGTTTGCTCAAGTTTGGACTGGTTGCCTGGATGATCTTGTTCTGTTCTCATCTGAGTGCCCAGATAACGGCTCTGGCTTTTGGCTCAAGATCATTTGAAAGTCGCGGACAATGGGAGCTAAAAGCATTTCATGTTTAATAACTTGGTGCCGATTTTACCGCACACATCAAGTAACAAAACCTGAGTCAACCTGTACTGTGTTGAAACAATTTTGTGGGACATACAAAGGCACGCAGACACGCACACAGCTGAATCTGAGTGGCTAGACGCTATCGGAGTCTGACGACACCTCCTTATCACTGTCTACCAACTACAGAAAGTCATCTTCAGTTCCATCCAACCCATTAGAAATGCCGCACGTACGGCAAACTGCAATACGGTGACCATCAATGGTAGTGTGGCTAGCTACCTTGCATGGAGCTTTTTTTTTTAGTAAGAATCAGTTTCGTTTTTGAGTTTGAGTATAATTAGTTACAGTTGTAACATACATGCAAATTTGAATGCACATTAAATGCTAAAAATGCGCGCTTTAGAATCATACAAATACGGTATTTCTGTGCTTGAAGTTATAGTCCTTACATTAATTTCACCCCTTTGTCAGATATTTTAGTGGGCCCTGCAGTAACCTTTTGCAATATTTTGTAGCTCACAGAATTGAGCGACACACCTGAGATCTTCCCTATGATGATGTGCAATCTTTTCTGCATGCCTGCAATGTTTTGTTGCGATCTGACTTTTTATGTCTTCATACGCTTATTATATTTCGTTTTCGTGATCTGTACATTGCGCTTCCTTGTTATGACCGTATCTTTGTTTTCTGCCGTATATCCTGCAAAGTACACAGGCTAAATTTTAAAACTTTCCTTCCGATCCTACTTTTAGTTCTCCAATTGCAGTCATTTCTGACACCCCAGTGAGTGTTTTTTTTTTTATATTACTGAGGGTTTAATAACTAGTTACTGTTGCTGAAATAAATGAGGGTCTTTATAACTTCCTCGATGGGTGAAAGGCAGCATCCACCTTATTCCTACACTGTCTCACTCCGATTCACCTTTTGGTTGTCTTGCAATTTGCTTGCACGGTTTTCCATGCTTAAAAAATATTTTGTTAGCAGGAGCAGCTTTGCCGTAAAGAAAGAGTTTCCTCGCCACATCGGCTCTCATCATCAAATTGAACGATGCAGTTTGCCAGTAACACATGCAACTGCAAACTTCAGAACCCTGATTTCACCCTTCTGCATGCTACCAGACCGGGTACAAAATGTTGTTTTTATACACATCCTTCGACTTGCAAAACTTTGGCGAAGGCAACACACCCGGTGTCATACATTTATGTCGTACACCAAATGCTATGTAAGTTTCATAAACTAGTGGCAATCATGTAAAAGAGAAGCCTAAACAGAATGGAAACTTTCTCACATCTTAGGCGCACGGTCTGTGGCACTTAACCATCGAAAGCACACTGCTCATGCTGTGTTAGTGTGATGTCCCAAGCCAATGCAATTTGTCGGCATGTGTGGCACGTGCTGATGACGACGTGCCATTTCCCGAAGCCATGCCAAACTCTCAAAACAGTGGAGCATGAAAGATGCAGTTGTTTTTCGAATATAAGTGTATATTGCAGAATGAATTGGTGCACACAGCAAGTATATTGCAAGGTGTATTGATGCGCTTTGTTGATAATTAAATGCTACAACTTTCCGTTGACTGCTGCTTTGATTGAAGGTACTGTGGTCTCCCTTTGACATGTCTCAAAGGTGGACAATGGTACGCAACTGCATGGCCTTAGTGTTTCCTATAAGGGTATGACCCCTAACGCTTTTTTGCTTATCTTGAAAGGTTGTGACTCCTCAGCAGTAACCTTGAAAGGGTTCCAAAAGGCTGGATGTTCCTATCTGAAGGATGGTCACAAAACAGCCACACAAGAATGTGCATTCTATAAGTTGCGCAAATGTCAGCATTCAATTTCATTTCTCTGCATGCCGCTCCTTGTGCAACTTTAGTGATATGACGATACAGTCGAGCCTGGTTATAACGAACAGGCTTGTTAGCTGAGAACAGTTTGATGTATAGGGTACTAAGTCAATTTACCCAAACTCATCTACAGTGAAATTGAACAAACTTCCGTGAAACGTTCCCAATATTCAGATTTGTTATTTGCAGTGCAGAAGAGAAGTGAGGAAGGAATTAATTTGTTAAAAGCAAAGCTATGCTTAGCAGGCAGTATTTTTTTGCCTGTGCCTTAAAGCATTCCTCAGCATCACTAAGAATGAAGTTTTTGATAGCACACTTGTGTAGACCTGTTCTAACCCGCTCCTCTGAATATCCGTATAGTATTGGAATCAACTGCAAAAGTGAATTCTGAAGCATTGGGCTAGGCAGCTCTTCACATGGCAGTGAACGGCCCCAGAGTTCAATATGTGTACTGTCCATTTCATTGTGAGGAAGTTATTTTACTTGAGTGCCACATTCTTGCACATATGACCCCCACAAAAAATTTCTGAATTTAACTGTAAAGTCGAGGTCGCGGGGTAAGATATATACTTTTTAGGCAGGGACAATTCTCGGCTTGCCATGCGAGGCGCAATCGACCAGATAAAGTAATGTCGTGCGCCCATCGGTCCACTGACGGCAGCGGCTACCTATCGGCGGTACGACGCAACTTCAAGACAGAAAAGGTTTTATCTCCCGTTGCTATAGCAACCAGCGCTTCGCTGGAAATACGAAATGATCGAGTGACGTGCAACAGTAGGTTACCGTGGTGAAGGGAAAGGGAATCGGTTCAACGGAACAGATACGGCGACGCGATGCAACATGAACAAGCTGTTCTCTGGTTACTTGTGTTATCTGCATGTTCCTTGTCTGCACAAGCTCTCACCTGCGTTCTAACTGAAGTTGCATCGTTCCACTGATAAATATCTGCTCCCGTCACCAGACCATAGGACGCGCACCATTGCTACTTTATCTAGTTAATTGCACCTAGTGAGTGACCTTGCCTAAAGAGTATGTATTTCACACTGTGGTCGGGGTGCAGGTTATATGCAAATTTCGCCTTCACGTGTGGCTTCACGGCAGTGTGACATGTGCTGCCGTAAAGCCACTCCTCAAGGGAAAGTTTTTCACCATTCGAAGTTTCTTTGTCTCCTAGGGAACTCCACCCTCCCCCACTCCTGCATGGTGAAGCTCCCTTCTCCCCTCATTCATGGTCGCCCGTTCTCCTCCTCTTGACAAGTCGCCATTTTGCATTTAGTAGTGAGTGAATAGTACACATGGTGTCGACAAACTAGAGCTCACACCACCGAAGAGGGGAGAGACAGAGCCGCAGGCTGGAGATAGGATGTAGACGAGTCATGCATCCGCAAATGGAGTCTGTTTTTGCATAGGTTTGAACGTTGTTGCATGCAGTTGTTTTTGCAGATTATATGCGCAGCTTTTTTTAATCTCATTTTCCGAACTGTTATAATTGGGAGTGCAGGTTATATGTGGAAAAATATGGTATCAGTGAGTTTTGCATGTTCGATATAGTGAATCATTTGCTTTATCCAGGTTTGTTATATTTGAGTTTGACTGTATTTAGGGGGTGGCATTCTCATCACATTGCTGACTTGTTTTCACATTGGTTAGGGTTAAGTGTAATGTTCTCGTTTATTTAATCTTAGTTTAGCCTGCAGCTGCCTTTGTGGCTGTTAATACTAGCTGAAGCAGATGGTACAAGAGATACAGAACACTTGTAGCACACATAACGTGATGGTTGTGCATGTGGAATGTGAAATCCTTGAAACAGGTGTTGGAACATAATTGACATATGCTGTTGTAGTGGCTCGTGTTTGGGGGGAGTGATAAAGTATCTCAACTTCACGTCACGGTTTCCTGATACACTGTTACATATAGTGTGCTGTTGTCCACTGCAAGGTGGCTGACCTGCGCTTTTGTAAGTTTCTGTGTCATTTTTGAAACTGCACTTCAAGCCATAGCTATTCCCAGATGTCTGTCGTAGGGGTCAGTTAACTGACGCATCAACAGTGAGAAACAAAATGAAATTTTGTTTCATTGTGGCTATTGCAGACATTTCTTATTGTAGGCTGAAGGGAAAGTGTTTGAAGTGGCAAATCTAACTGATCAAAAAGGTTTTAACTGGACAGGTTGATCATCTTACTTCGTTTACTGTGCATGCATAGAGCTTTATATATGTATTTTGTTATTGTTGTGGTGCTCGGTGAAGTGGCGCAGTTTTGCAGGAGTGGCAATTTGAAGTTAGCTTTGTGCCCGAGTATTGGCTATATAATATTGGTATTTTCGTGTCTGATGTGACTTCGTTACAAGGTTCGACTGTATAGGGAACCTGTAGTATCGCAGCTGCACTGCGAGTTTTACTCCAGTGATGGTTGACTCACTACATTGTCTGCTTAGTGGCTAAAACAGGGCAATAAGGTTGTGCTTACTTCATTGCGATGAGTGGACAGGCAGAAACTTCCGACCCCCATACTTCACTTAGCCCACAGTGTGCTTAATTTATGAGGGCTATGACTTCATTGTAATTGTGAATTACGAGTGCTTTTATAAAGCACACGTCACCTTGGCAGGAGTTTTCAAGATGGCTACTGATTATAAGCAAGATGAAGGATGTTAAAACCACCTTAACAGGTACTCATTGAGGTTGTAGTTTAGCTTTGTCTGTAAGAGCCCACAGTTCGTCCTTGTGAAGGGCTTACAAAACCTTGACGGAGTTGGTGTGATCTTGTCGTTCTTTCTTTAGGCATTTCTTTAAGCTTTTTGGTAAAGCAAAGGTTAACAAGGGTCTGCTGAAGCTTTACAGTGACATTGTTGTGTGGACTGTGTCTGGTCACATGCTGGCCTCGCTGATTGATTGGCATTACACCTAAATTTTCCACTTGATGGCACCACCGCCTTTGTTTGTTCACCTTACTCCTCCAATGCTAGTGCACATGACAGCTAAGTTGGGGGGGAGGTGGGTGGGTGCATATTTACCACTTATGTTGTGATGTGTGCTTTGTAATGATGGACTACCATGACCTTTGCACGTAAAACACTGCAGATCATCGTTGGCTGGTACACAAACATTACCTAACGTGATGGCAAACAAGACAGTGGCGTGGCGACAGCCCAGGTGCTAGCTAATTGCAAATCACACTTTGGTAAGAGAAATTTAGTAAATCTGGGCCCAGAGTTCAGGCCTGTGTACATACAGTTGGCCGCCACAGAAGTTTTAGACACAGATACCACGACAAATGTGAATTTGTGCTGTATTCAAGGCTATGGGCCATGGATTTGCAGGAATTAAGGTTTTTCGCAAATACCACTAATACTTCTGTAGCTGATGACGGAGTCCTGAAACTGATCATATTCTCGTAGGTGGCATCGCTGCACATTTCTGGCGACAGCTATGCTCAGCTATCTTTTTCATCTCAATATACAAGGTAGTGAAAGCGTCCTTTTATTGTGTATTTCAAATGTTACTATCTGCATCTTGAATGTATGAATGCCACTGGCGTGATTGCCAAAGGATAAATGTTCATTCACGCACTGCTTTGCTTGTACCATGTACAAGCACACAATCATTGACATGATTTCATGCTTCACTTCCATGAATCGTGGCGCGCCTAAGTAGGATTTGAATTGTATAAATGAACCCTGCCATGTTACATTACGATTTTAATGTTCTTGTCCAATGCAAACTGCAGGACAACTCTTTCGTTCACATGCTAGAATGACCCACTGTGTAGTTACTGGGCTTTTATTGGCCCTGTAAAAAAAATGTAGCTGGGTCAACTGATTCTGTATCTTGTAGTGTTCTGTATAGTTATGATCTACTCACTGCTATTTTCTGTTGAAATTGTGTCCTACGATCTGTGGAAGACCAATTTAGACAGAAAGAACATGGCTTCGTTGGCATGAAAATGTAAATACATCGTGCCATCGGCAAGCTCAGATCACACTGACATTCTTTTAAACTTAGTATATTTGCAGATTACGCTCTCATGAGACGAAAAATATTTGCAAATGTATCTACTCTGTAAAAGCCTGGCGATTCACTGAAAAAGAGCTGGCGTTTTATGATGAAAACTTAGTTCAAGATATACTTATTTTCAGTCCTCGCATGTATGGTCACATTCAAAGCAGATCTTGTTTCTGGGTGGACGTTTTTTTTGTTGTCATGCCAAGTGCTTTCTTCCTTGGTCATTTGCTCCAAATAAAAGCACAACAAATAACATGCAGCTTCTGTTCTTTTTGTGTCGAGCCACCTTGTTCATTGTGGTTTGGTTCCAGTAATGCATCCAACTCTAATGGGATTGCCAATGGTTTCACAACCATACAAAGTTCTCATGCGATTGAACCAAGTTTCCACACAATGACATAGCTGACATTGGTGCTCCAGTCACTTTTGGGCTTCATGTTTAAAACAGCGTTTTAAGTAACTGGAATGCCAATGCATTTTGTCTGACACTGAAAATTAATCTTGGAACTGATGCAGTCCTGAGAATTCGTTCCAAGTGGATATGCCTTGCAAACATACCAGCTATAATTTGTTGATTTAAATAAGTGCTATAAAGTGATTGATTGAAAAGTTCATTAGCGTTATTATGTTCATTATTAACATGCCATGGCTGCTTAGTTGTTATGGTGTTGGGCTGCTAAGCATGAGGTCACGGGATCGAATCCTGGCCATGGCTGCCGCATTTCAGTGGCGGCGAAATGGGGAAACACTCGTGCACTTAGATTTAGGTGCACGTTAAAGAACCTCGCATGGTACAAATTTCCAGAGTCCTCCACTATGGCGTACCTCATAATCAGAAAGCAGTTTTGGCACCTAAAGGCCCATAACTTTTTAAAGTTAATTATTTAATGAAGCATTTTGATTTCTCATATTACTAATGACTGCCTCATCGCGTAATTTAGATCAAGGCTTAAAATCGTGCTATCTGCCACAGGTAACATTTTAAAATTTTGGACATATATATAGAAAGCTCTCGGCAAGGTCACACAAGGTCATTTTTCAGTTTTTTGGTTCATCTTAAGAAATCAATTTTCCACTTGCAAATCTTACAAAATAGTGCTACAATATTAAACTAGACCTCATAATGTCTAAAATATCAAAAAATCGTGAGGATATATGCGGTAGGTAATAAGATGTAAAATAAAACTCGTTCACGAGACCGAATATTGGTTTTGTGAGGAGTGATAAGCTAACTTTGGAGTTCGAAAACAGCCTATCTGTATTATTTATGTAGTAAAGGCTCATTTAATGTGAGTCACGTGACCATACGATAATTTGGGAGTCCTCTAGGCACGAATGCTAGATTGCCCGCAGTCTGAAGCTCCGTCCCCTTCAGCTGCTGCTAGATGCGCAGCTGGCGTGCACTCATTGGTGCAATGATGGGGCAATAACAAAGGAGGTTATATATATATATATATATATATATATATATATATATATATAAGTACATAATATATATATATATATAGCGGCTTCATATGGGCAATACCATTTTACCCTTCCATGTAATGTTTGGCCCTTACTTAAGGAGCCACTATAAAATGCGTCGCGACGCAGTAGTTTTCCTTGAGTAGCGATTGTAATTTATATTTCCTGTATTTGGCCTCCCCCATTGGGCCACCCAGTATGTCTAACTGTCACAAAAGGTGCATAGAAGCCGTAAATGTACTTACTATGGCGAGCAAATATTCAATTCGTATTTGAAAAGCAACTATTCGGCATTTTCGAATAGCCAATACTAACTGAATATTTCGTAACAACCGACTGTTTGGGTCTGGTTGCTGTTGTGTGCGCTACGCAAAACTATTGCTAATTATCAAAAGTGTTAAGACAGAAGTTTTGAAAGCAATGCAGAAGCAAAATGGGCAATGCAAGCTTTGATTTTGGTTTCACAGGAAAAGCCTATGGGACTATTATTATAGTGATTTTCTCTTGTAGCCTGCCATTTAGTGTTTTTGGTAGTGTGGCCATGTTGCAGTTTTATGATTTACACTACAACTATGCAACTTTTTCCTTGCAACAGGTCATTTTACATGTCTACGGCACAGAAGATGTTCCACAGATGTTTTTTTCTTGTGCAGCTTCTGGTCCTTTTTTTATTTTTTGGCAACCATTTATGTAGCGCTTCTCAGAAAGCTAGTCATATAGCAGCCATTCTTTCTTAGAGTTTTTTTGCAACCAGGCTCTAATGTTATTGTGAGGCTATTCATGGTTTTTCTGATGAATGACGACCTTACGTTTAAAACTGATCCATCATCCCCGATAGCTGTCTCTTTAGCACTAGTCGGTGTAGACGCGAGTCTTAAATTATACCAAAACAGACATTCCTGCTGTAAATATATGCACCTGCATTTGGATATTCAATACTTACTATTCATATTTGATTCATATTAAAAAATTGACGTTTGCCCACCTTTAGTACTTACATGTTTCACACTTCTCTCTGGCTTCCGCTTACACCTTTACTCGCAATTCTCCCCTACACAAACCTTCATCCTGTCAGCATTTCCAAGTCAATATATTGCACTGTGATTCAGCTGATTTGGTGTTTGCATTTCAGCATAGCTTGCCAGCAGTGCGCACATAATTGCTTGACACTCAAGTTGCTCTCTGTTTGGCGCATAAGCATTGCACGAGAATGCACGTTGCATTAGCGTTGATTCCAACAAGCACATTGGATTTGCCATAATTTCTTTTATGCTACGATGCCATAGAATGCTGGAGGGTGTTCATTCTTGCAATCGGTGGTCCTGCGACGTCGATGCATTCTTCTATGCGTCACTACTGGAGCCAGATTCTCAGCAACCTCCCTTGGCGCAATCACTCTCTGCAGGGCACGAAGCAACCAAAAGCAATGCCCCTTCTTTGCTTAGAAATGTGCGTGTAGCAGTGTTGGAAGATACCGAAGCAATCACCTCCCGTAAGAACCAGCATTATCACCAGGGTCATCACTAAATAGCATCAGAACAAGTTCTTGTATAGGCTGGAGACGACAATGCACAGCCTTTATTACGAAAACTTATAAGCAGTTATGTTACATGCTAAGCTAGAGTCAATAAAGCCGCGGCACTTACGTCACAGTCGTGCATACCTCACAGGACAGACAGGTGGTGCAGTTAGCCTAGGCATGGGCCACATCCTGCTCCTGATAGTTGTTCAATAAATGCGGAATACCAAATACAGTGAACCCCACGAAGGACAACAGGTGGGCCATAGTGATCAAGGGCTGTCCGATGATCAGCGACGTCAAGTGTAAATCTTCATTCAGCAAAGGTAGACTCTGCAGCTGTCATCCCATTTCAATTGCTAGAATGGGAGGCATGCCACGTTCTTGAAAATTCTGGAGCACAGTACGTTCCGGTGTACATTTTCTTCTGCATTGAACTGATAAAAAATAACACTGCAGTGGTGTTTAGGCATTCATGCTTACACTTCAACTTTACGAATTTGACCAATTTCATAGGTTATGTCAAGGTGAAATTAATGAATGTCTACTGTTCAACTTACATTTGTTTGAGGCCTGTGAGCTGTCAAATGGAACTGAATTATGCCTACCACTGCACAGGCTTCGGCATATGTACAAGTATGATGTTTTGTCATTTCCAAGTCTAGTCCAGACATTGAAGATCAGCCTTTGTCAAAACTGCAACATTGCTCTACAGGAAGAGTACAGTGCTATAGGAGAGAGACAGACTCAATATTTCACTGTTAATGTTGTCATAATTAACTATTTGGACAGCCATGACATGCCATCTATGCAAAGCTAGGTGCCAGAGTGCGTTCCAAGGTGCTAACAAGGAAAGTAAAAATTCCAAAACGAACATCATAATCTTATTTTATTAAATTTTCCAGTGCTTGCAGAACTCAGTCTATGTCATCCGTGTGAACTGTTTGATGCTCTTCCCAGTCCTCCACTGCAAAAGATGAAAGGCAAAGGTGGTAAAATTGTAGCTTGTCATCATAACCAGTTCTCCTGTTGAATCTTCTCCAGCATTGTTAAACCTTGTTAATACCGACGTAACACATGACATCGAAGTATTTTCGTTGCACCAGATGTTTCATATAACTGCGAACACCTATTTCGGCGGGGAGAAGCCATCGTGATCGTCTATTCGAAAGAAACAAGCATGACGACTCCTGTCGAATTTGATCCGTATTGGTACATCGAACATGAACAATACTGAATTGCACACACATTTTGTGCCGTTGTAAATTTTTCCATGTCATGATGATGATGAACATGTGTGAGAATATGCAACCGTGCAATCGCAGACAATAATCACGTTGGCTTACTGTTTGTGTGCAAAACATGCATGCGCATCAAGTTGCCCTTGCCAAGCAATTTTACATTTTTGTAACCAAAATGCACACTTTGACCTGTAAGCAAACAAGTACTTGCTTTGCTGTAACTGATACTGTCTTGAGTCTTCCATTTTTGGTTTTGTTATAGTAGTAGAATACTCACTGAGCATCGCCAACTAAAAGGTTTAGATTTAGTACTCCGTTATATTTGTGTTCACTATATTGAGGTTTAACAGTAGTGGAGAGAACACCTTTGACAAAATTGTATGCGGACTGTCCAGCAAACAAGTACAAATGCCTCATTTGTATGGATGGAAAAGGGGTAGACATTCATAGATGCTCGTCAGCGATCACCTCTCGTGAAAAAAACTAGAGTTGGTGATGCCTCTAGTTGTAGTAGTCTTTATTTGTATAAGTGACACTCCTGGCCGTGAAGCAGAGAGACGTCACTCTCCTCTTTTCCTATCCTGCCTTTCACTTCTTACCACTGGCTTCCTTATATTCTTCCACCTTGGCACTGGTTTATGGATAAGCTGTGTGGCATCAGTCAACAATTTCGACAGGACGCTCAAGGGACCAGGCACAGTGTAGTTCAATTATAAAGGGCACATAACAGGAACACTTGTTCTGCTTCACCAAAAGACGGTCTTATTTAGATGCCAGACAGATATCTGTGGATGCGAGTACAACCTGCGTGCCTTCAATGCTACATCACAACTGCAGTCTGGGTGTTCCCCTGAGGCATTTACTGTAATGTATGAGCTGTCTGTACTGTACAAGTGGCAGAACACTTACTTTGGCACTCTCTCGAGCAGTAATACACCGGGTCCATCTTCTGCTGGACACACCTGTCAATAGATGGATGACATATTTTAACCATATCGCAGTACATAGACATAAATGACAATGATGGCACTTTCCAAATGATAAAAGCTCTCTAGACAATAGGCAGCATTAAGTTCATAGTAATAAAGGAGGTAGACACATCATGATGTGGCAATACATTGGATTGCTTTGTTCCAGCAATCATTCGGCTGTCACACAATGGTGGAGCCAGGAAAAAGACACGGCACACTTGTCTTCAATGTCATCAACAATGTCATCATACCTCGCTTTATTGCTATGCAAGGTTGGCAAATTTTGCTCTGTTATGATGTCATATGATGTCGATAACGGCACATGCATATAACATTTAGAGACCAACTCCAATACTTTAGTCACTAAAATATCTTATGAGTGTTTCCCAACTTTCACTCTTTATGAGCGACACCCCTGTTTACGTGGGAGAAGCGTATGAGAAACTCCCTACAAATTCAAAACGCTTTTCTGTGCTTGTTTAAAGCAAACAAAGCCAACAAATTTCGAATCGGCATTCGGACAGTGGTGCAGTTTCATGAACTCCCAAGGTGGCAAGCACTTACAGCGAGCATTTTTTGAGCTTGACGCCTTCACTCTTGCTACAGCTGGCACACTTTCGCTGCGTCATCTTTGATGCAGCGACAGCACCGTTGGCCAATGGCTTCTTGTCCACAGCCTGGGCTTCCTTCGGTGGTGCCGCCTTCTGCGGTGGCTGAGACTTGGCTCTCTCCTGCGACGCTGCCGACTCTCGAGGCTTCTCGGGCTGCTGCTGAGCAGGAGGTGTCCCATTGCTGTCTATTTTTAGTTTGAGTCGTTCTAGGGCAGCAGCAATTTTGCTGGCCTTCTCGTCATCGTCCTCGAAGTTGATTATTTCGGGTTGCGGCTTAGACTTCGGCGGCACTGCACCAGCCTTGAAGAAGACTGGTTGCGGTCGCTGCGACGGCAGCTGCACGACGTTTATGGAGAGGGTGACGCGAGAATTCTTGCGAGACTTCCTGTTCTTCCGCGACGAGGCAGGAGCATTTGCTGTGCTGTCGTCGGTGTGGGCTTCCAAGGCTTTGTCCAGCATTCTCTCCCTGTACTTTTGCTCCGCGGCGTGCAAGGCAGATAATACCTATAGGAAGAACCGAGAGAGAGACAGGAGGGTCACCCCTTTATGGAATCAGGTAGCCATTCTATACTGTCTGCCACACACAAATGTGGTAGGCTACATATGCTTGCCATTGTATCAACATTGCAGTGCGACGCACAACTTTGAGCAGCAGCTGACAGGCGTTCCATCTATGCTACTCTGAAAGACGATTAATTTTGCAAATTTTGCACATTGAACAATACTGCGACATCTAAGGGGGAACATGCTGAATGCAGCCAGTAGCAGCTATAGAAAGCTCTCAGTGTAGCCATATTGCCTGAATCAAAGTGAGTGTTAATTACCATGCTTACTCGATTAAAATGCACAACTTTTCCCCCCAAGAAAACGACTATAAAGCTGCCCGCCCGTTACGATCGAATACAAAATCAAAACATTTACGGTGTCGACTAGTGCTAGAGTTAGCGTCACCACACCATGTGGGCAGTGACGTTGTACCGGTTTCACTTTGAAAGCTCACTTAACGAAGGTATTTTACATGTGAAGCTCCCAGTGACAGAGTTGTGTCAGACATATTTGGCATTCTGGAGACTTGCATGAGTCAAAAGGATAAACTGGTGAAATGCTTAGTCAAGGCATGCGTCACCATGCCATTTGCCATTGCTGTAGAGTAATGTTTAAAAATGTGCAATATTGAATGCAATGGATAGCGACAGAGAGATACCCAAGAGACTGCAGACTTAATTAAGTGTGAATAAATTTTCATTCCATGAAGGTAAACTCTGCAGGCTTTTTATCTTGCTCCAATTGCAAAAATCATGTGAGATATGATATTACCTGAAAGAAGGTTGCTCAGACTCCGCATAGGGATGTGCGAATACAGTCGAACCCACATATAACAACATTCAAGTGCAAAGAAAATTGTATGGTTATAACCAATAATTGTTATAACTGGGTTGCACAAAAAAAAAAGAAGGAAAAAAAGCGAGAGAACATACGGACATCACATCATATTTATTCAACAGGAAGAAGTACAGTCGAACCCACTTTAACATTATACTGGTTTTAACACTCAGATGTAACAACGAGCAGCTGCTGCAATGTGAACTTTTGAATGTGGTCTAAGGTTACAAACAAACCACTTACTACAATGCTCCCATGCTGCATTTTTAGTTATAACACTGAAACCTGACTACTGGGTGTAGCCAGATTAGAACCAGAAATCCTGAAGAAAGAAGAAGAAAAAAAAAGGAACGAGCTGCAGCATTTATTTGTCTGCATGTCACGCACTCCGCATGCCTGCCTTGCTTGCTCCTCCCCCACCTCCTTTCCACCAAGCTGAAACACAAGTTGACAATTCTGGTGAGAGTCGGCGCGCGGGCGGCCATTGGCACTGTCGGTGTGGTCGACTCGTGTTTCAAAGGGGTGGGAGGGAGAGTGGAGATTCCGAGGCGCGTGTGGCAACGCAAACACGTGCAATGAACTCACTTTTTTCTTTCTTCATCCAGGATTTCATGTTTCCTTTCCTCTCAGTGCAGACACTCAGTATGCAGATTTAACTGTTGCAGCCAATAACTCGGCACGAGAAAATTGTACTAAGTGGCTTATTTTACCACAGAGCACACACAGAAGTTCACGGTGTCGCAGGCTGCCTACTGTTATATCCGACATATTGTTAAAACCGGTGTTGTTATAACTGGGTTTGAACGCATTCAAATCATCTTTTTTAACGACGAATTGACCGAGCCCACAAATTGAATAGTTACAATGTTCGTGAATAAGAATATTTTGCGAGTAGTTTTGGAATATTTCAGTATCGTGAACTGTGCACAACCGAATATATAATTAAAGCAAGAGTACGATAACTTTCGTCCCTGTGACCACACTGGACGTAAAACACGAGAAGTTACATAGCGGAGCCACATTTTGGCCGACTAAACTGTGATCATTACCACTCTTAGAAGAGTCCTGGATATGCGAACAGGCTGTGAAAAGCCTTGCTTTTAATAAGCAAGGCTTTATAACATCCAATGTAATGAAAGAAGCATGCTAATGTTTTTAATACTAGGATGTGAACACTGTTTTGTAATATACTGAAAACTGCTGTTCATTATTAGAAAAGCATTCACTATCCAATTCAATTTGGTCACAAAGCATTGCCATTCACACATCCCTACTCTGCAGTCACTTGCTAGAAGTCTAAATTTAAATACTCTTGATCCGTCAGCTCAACAGTTTAAGCATATGGATGGGATAATTGCCACACACCTTAGGCTGGTGCCAAAAATTGTAGTCCTCTGATGCAGCATTGTCAGAGTCGGAGTCTTCGCAACTGTCCTCGACGGAGACGGAATCGGCTGCAACAGCAAAAAGAACGTGTAGTTCAGGCTACAAGAGAATTTCACTCTCTGTATGAAAGGAGGCGCAGACATTTGAACACTCGCAGATCGAATGCAATATTAGAATCTAAATGACACAAGGCTCGTTCGAGATGGCAAGGTAGCAACAGTAATGGATAACTTGAGCACAGCCTCGTCGTCTAACACTGTTGGCTGTCTGCATCACGCAGACGAAAGTGGTGATGCGTGATGATTGTCAAGGGAAGAATGTTGAAGAGATGCATATGCGCAGAGAAGTACAACACAAATCTAAATACAGCAAAGCCTCGTTAAACCGTAGCTGGCCGGAGCTAGGAAAAAGTACATACTAAACGGTAGTACTGCTTAACCGAAATAGCATGAAATCGCCCACTTACCTGTCAAAAGTGGAACTCAGAGAGAATGCGATGAAAGGGCAAAAATATGCACTATTTATTCACTTTGCGCGACAAAAGTCTTATTTTCGTTTGATGCTGTGGCTGCCTAGCAGCAACGACAGTGGCCTCAAACTTACTGAAGCTGCGAGCCAGCTTTTCAGCCAGCCTCCTCCTCTTGGCAAATACTCGCATGGCAGGTTTCTCGTTGACATAGCATAGTCTCCATGCACGGGCGCGGTAGTGCTGCAGAAGTTGTGGGCCACCTTTTTCATTGCGGGGCGCTGTTCTCTTCACAATGATTGCATTCATGAGGCTGATGTAACGCGCAGCTTCTGCGACTGTCGGACCTGAATTGCCCGTGCTGTCCCTTTCCGTGTCGTCCTCATCACTGTCGTTAGGCGACTCTTCGGCAACAACGGCAAAAAGTTGAACCTCAAAGCCGACATCTTTTCAGTCAACTCCTCGCATTCCAAATGCCACACACCGTAGGCAATGGTAGACCCCTGTCGTGTGCCAGCACCGACTTTTTCGTGCCACGTTCGATAGCACGAACAATGTCCAATTTTTCTTCTATGCTGAGCACCAAGTGTTTTTTATCCAAGCATTGGTATGACACGAGTCCTAGCTTGCATGATGCCACAACGCGCTCTGGCATGGCACCGAAATGATGTTGATGTGGCTTCACGCGCAAATGCATAGGTTGTTTGGAGGCCATTGTTCTGATCTCTGAGGCTTGTTGTTTTGCCGGGCCACCCGATGACAAGACATCGCCCTGATTGCGCGACAAAAAGTGGAAACACTATGTGTTAACCGATACGCACGCAATAAGCTGGTATGGTTTATGCGGATACAAAATGCATTATGTTCAATGGCCACTGAGTCGGGCATTTGACTTTACTACGTAACGAAACTACTGTTTAATTAGGTTTTACGGTACACCAGAGGCTTCATGCCCCTTCAATCACTGTGGCACATCTATTCTGGGTATTCAGCCAAGAATGGGCAAATAGCCAGTGACCAAAGTTGTCCGCTAGGCCAGACAGCAGGCAAATTGTCTATTCGGGCACATACCCATTCGCCGAAGTTGTCTAATATACATTTATCCAGAAATATATCCAGCGAGCAAATGAAGAATTCCTAAGCACGGGGAAGAGGCAAAGAAAGCTTTGCCTTTAAAAATTCTGGCCAAGAAGGCGTGCTCTCTGCTTGCTTGCATCTTTAATTCTGCATGCTTGTCTCTCAAAATGCAGAAACCCATTGATGTTGAACTTGCAAGGATGCGCCTGCGAGTTTGATATAGCGTGTAATACAATGTGTAAGTGATTAAATTTGACTGCTAAAAGGAAATTTGACTTTCAAGATTCCCCTTTCTTTATTCCAAAGTTAACACAGCTTCTCAATGTGTTAGAACGCGAATATGGTGGCCATGATGATGTCAACGCGAACCATCTATAGACAGTTTTTTAGCTAGTCCTCAGCTGCTGCCATTATCCACTACCAGTACACAGTCAGGAAGAAAAAAGTTTATTGTCAAGCAGCAAGGCCACGGGTCTGTTATTAGACTGCACATATTAGGCTATTAGTTGGTTCCACTATGTGATTTAGCATGGCAAAAAGTTTCAGGCCCAGTCGGGCCTCTGTTTTCTTTAAGCGTGCCAGTTATATTAAAAAGTTAAATCCTACGAACAGTCTGCACCACATAGAATTTCAACTTCTAAACACGTACGGTTAACAGACTATAGCTTAGAAAATGCGGTACATACAAAAAAAAAACAGTTGTTACTCACATTCATCACCCGAGTTGTCCGAGACATCAGCCATGCAGGTGGCACATAGCTGCTCGACATGGAATGGACAATGGTAGATGAGGTGGTCGCTCACAGCAAACATGATGTCATGCCAGTTCTTGATGCCGTATTCACCATCACTATCATCACTGTGCTCGCTACCGCTGTCGTCCCTGCGTTACAAGAAAGACAAAAGAATGTGACGACCACTTCCTCACTGTCTGGACACATTGGACTGCTTACTTTTGAACTTCATGGTGTGTTCTACACTATGAGCTGACAAAACAGAACTCACTCAAGAGTCACTGGCAATATAGTACTTATACCTTTATCTTAGGAATTACTAACTCATCGAAATTATATTGAAGCTAGGTTCTCTCGACAGGACTCAAACTCGCAAGATAAGACTCGGGCAGACTCACTAGACCTCATGGGCTAACATTTGCTAGAGCTCAATGCAATTCATGGAATCGTGGACTCAATGTAGACTCACGCAATCATTTGCTCAATCCTGCTCGTGGACACATAGTCAGATTAACCTGGAATTACGCGTACTTACTGGGATGTGGACTCACTTTTTAGATTCACTGAAGCATTCGTTGAAATTTGCTCCAACTCAGACTCGCGCCTTCTTAAACTGTCCTCTAATACTCCGTTACAGGTTTACGCTAGTGACTATTTGCCTCGACTTTGTGGGTGACTCCCGAGTCCACTTGTGAGCGAGCTTGCCGACATACTTTTTGCATGCAAACTGTGCATGTCAACACCCACCGAGCAGCACTTTTTACACCAGCCAGCATATCTATTTACGTTGGAGACAAATACGCAGCTAACAAGTTCCAGACCTGTAAATTTGGGAGACTTGTCAAGCAGAAAAAGCGAGGGGGCACAATAAGAATTAACAGAAAAAAAAATATGATCAGGATATTGTTCGCTTGAACAGCCTCGATACCTTTTACTGAACGTTTACCAGAGAGAAATGATCCTGTGTGCTACCATCACAAATAATGGCAATAAACCCAGATAATGTGGAGTTGCACTTGGTAGCTTCCTGGTAGAAATGACAGCTTCTTGGTAAACATGCCGAGATATGCTGCTGGGGGCACTTATTGGCTGTCTCTACTCATTAGTGCTACAAGGCACATGGGTGCCAGGACACTATACTGGCTACAGGATTGGCACACATTGCACCAGTACGAGGATCAGCCCAGCTTCGATTACAACCGTCTCTGTGATTGGCCCAGTTTTACTCGGCCGGATAGCCGTCCACACAAAAGGAGGTGGGAAGAGGCCAACGAAAGCCTCGGCATAAATAGAGAGGTGCAACTCACACGTTGGCGCCGCTGTAATCCATGAGTTCGCTGGGCAAAATGGCGACGACGTCCACAAATTCTGTCTTGCGGTCAGGCGCCTGGATCATGACCTGCTCGACTTCTTCAAAGTCGGGGCTCTCCCATCCGTGACACCTTTCCTCGAGGAACTTGAAGAATATCTTCTGAGGGCAGAAGTCATCTGGGTAGGACCAGTAGGAATTGGAGTGGAACTTTTGATAGAAGTCCTTCAGGGAGCAGTCGGCGGCTTGAACCCACTGTTTCAGGATAGCCACAACACCCGCGGCGAAACGTCCATACAGCGGGGCAGATACGTAAACCTGACGAGAGAGAGAGAGAGAGAAGACGTTTTCCTTAGGAACTTGTTCTAGTTACTAATTCCCGGATTCAACGAAGCTCCTAGTTCTTGTACAGCAATGTCAGGATTGGTGGCAGCTTTGGTGGATAAAAACTGAATTGTTTTCAAGTATTTTGAAGGACCTGACAAAGCATTTTCAATAAGTAAAGCACCACGATGCCTGACAGCCTGAAAACAACACGCTGTCTTAAGAAATGAACAAGCATTCTTTAAATACAAAAATGTGCTCGCTTACCTTTTTCCACATAAGCCATTACCACCACGCAAACAATATGGATTCGTACCACAAAGATGCTAATCTGATCAGATTCGCTTCACTATTGTTTTGCGCAAACCTCGTGGCAAGATACACAAATCTACTAGGCTCCCCTTTTCATCGTCATGTCAGCTGGTTGTTACGAATTTTAATGTTCAGAGGTTGGCACGTACACATTTATAACAAATTTAGCTGGCATGGAATTGGTCAAATGAATAAGCAATATTAACAGCGCGCCGTTCGATAATTTGGACTTCTCTTGCAGGACTGTATGTCTTTCAGTTACCGACTGGAGTCAAAGTAGAATTCTGTTTTTGACAAGCTGTCGGCACCTCCTCGAAACCAGAACTAGTGAAGCCTAATCGATTCAGTAGCCACTGACCGCGCCCAAACCGCAAGGAAACAAATGGCAACATTCACTTCTTTATATTTAACATGGCTAACACTGTTAAGAGAGTGTACGATATATAGTGCTGCAGCTGTACACATGTTATTCAGTAAACAAAACTCCTGTGATCGGAAAATATTTCTCCAGTCCTTAAGGTTCTGTTTAATGAGATTCTACAGCAAGTTCATATGAAGGTGAGTGCAGCAAATACACAACATGTCGGCAACCTAAGGCAGACGAGCACAAATCTGCGCCCAAGCTTGCCATCACAGCAACGCACCTGTAATTGCATCTTGATTGCGGTAGTAGGTTGGCCAAATACTGTTCTATAAGAATCTCTGCAACAAAAAGAAACATGCGCAGTTATCAGCATTAGCATGCAAACTTAGTATAACCCTTTCTGATACAATGATTCCTTTACGTATCACGATGCCTCACAAGGCGTGCCTGATTTAGAAAATGGTCAAAGTGAAAACTTATGTGCAAAAAAACAGGCACAGAAGCTCCGATGAGATAATTTATGTAGACTTGCCACGGACCCCTAGCTTTTTCCTGAAATCTCGTAAATCTCGTAAATCTCCGCACATTGCGGCACGCTGCAATTAGGCCTCAGCACTGCACCTCTGAAGCCAATGACCCAAGGCCGGCCACGTGGCTTTGGAGGAACACAGACAAGTTTTCAAATAATTTGAGACCATAATGGCACACACTTAGGACTGCAAATTTATGCATTTGGTAAGTCAAAAGCTGCCTAGTTATGTGGTTATAATGTGCAGAGTTCATGACAGAAGTAGCGGTGTGTGAAAATCGAGAACTTTCGAATAACAAATTGAAGTTCTTGTTTGTCTGTAAACATATTACTGTTTGCAGAATACCAGGTTACCGGAGATGTGTACGGCATCACCAATGCTGGTAGTGAAATCTTGCGACGCAGGGTCTAACCAGAGATCACAGAAAGCTAATACAGTTAAACCTCAATGTAACGAAATAGGTAAAACTGGCAATTTGCTTCGTTATATCGAAATTTCGTTGTATTGAAATTCAACCATTTATGGAAATAAGTGCAGTCACTGATCGATGTTTCTTAAAAAGAAAGGGGCCGCAGAATTTTCTGAATTATCGGGCAATAGAACAAAGCAAATTTGAATGCGAAAATTTATTTTGATGAATTTGGGAGCCGGCGACAAATGATACGGTTTCAAGTTTATTGCTTCGTTCACTAGTGGTACATATATGCAGTAGAAGTTGTACAGAAAGAGGTCCCACAGTTAGAAAACTGCAGTTTCATTCCACGTCGACAACATCTTTACATCAGCGGTGCGAATTAAGTGAAGCCAGCCACCCCTTCGAATGCACTCCACCCCTGAAGCTGATAGCATCGTCTGCACCGGGACGACACTATCATGAGAAGTGCCGGCAATGAGGAGCGAATGCTTTGTCTGCCTCTCGCTCCAAGTCATCGAAACTCTAGATTACGCAACCTCCAATACTAAACGCGCGGGAAGACAGCTAACATGATGCCACGCCGTCTCGGCACGCCCACTCTTTGCACGTCCAGCAGATTACATCTAAAACTGGGTGCGCGACTGCGTATGCGCTCAGCCGCACTTACGGCCACATGCATCCATGGCAGAGAAGCACGGCAGAAATCATGAAGCGCCAACCGCCTCCTCCCCTTCGCGCATGCTGCTTGCGTTACCACAAGCGAGCTCCCCTCCCCCTCTTTCCCTTTCCTTGAGCGGGAAGGCGGCAATCGCGAAGCCACCATCTTTCGTGTCTCGGGCTCGCACGTTTTCACTCGCACCTAAAAGCACAAAGTGCGCGGGCAGCGATAGGGAACATGATGCGGCTCTACTTCGGCGGTTGCTCTTGTCTGCGTTTGTAAGCAGCCGCTTGTAATTCAATGATTGACCATCTGCACTGGTGAAAGCTGCCGTTTATTGTCTCGGCATTCTTTTGTGGCGGAAGCAAAATTTGGTTATACTGAAATCGCATACATACACACTTCGTTATATTGAGGTTTAACTGTACTATAGTGGCCTATGGTATTCAACTTAACGGCTAGTGTAAAGTGTTGGTAGCGAAAATGTCTCTCAAAAGTTTCCTTAAATGAGAATGCCCCCCCCCCCTCCTCTCGCACAACAAAAAATATTTAGAAATGCATTGTAGGCGCAAGGTGTCCCTACCCGCTACACTACCGCTGTCCATGGCCCCAGCAACCCAGTAATCCATAAACTTACTGTAAACGGTAAGCTTATGGACAAGCTAGAACTCTCTATTGCCTATTCATTTCAGTCTTAAAATCAGATAGTCACTATTCATAATTGCAAATATGAAGCGTTTGCAAATAATTGCAAACGCTTCATGATGTGAAATCTTATAACAGACTTTTGTTAACGCGAATAGTAGGATGTGAACGTTATTGTGTAATAATGATGAAAACAGCTGTTCGTTATTTGAAGAATATTCTATATTCTATTACACTATTCAATTCGTGTTTCATATTTTCTAAAAATATTTACTGTCCACACACCCCCAGATAGAAGGCCCTGGTATATTAAAAAAATATTACTGAAATTTTTTTATTATTGTCATACTAATGTGCAAAATCTAGACCAGAAACCGTTAATTAAACGTGTGTTAAACCATCATGAGGGGCTATAAACTTTACATACCTCGTAAATTTGTTGTAGAATGGGTCATTTGCTGCACAAGAAAAAAATGTTAAAACTTCAACACTCACTTCTGAGTTCCAAATGTATTTCAGCAGGCAACTTTATGAAGCACAGAAAAAGCCACGTCCTGAACTTACATAGGGGTCGCGTTCCTATCTGGTTCTTCATATCTTTGTTTGCCGTAACATTTATAATGGCCATTAGGAAGTCCTTGGCTTTTCCAAAACTATCTGAAAAAGACGAATAAAAATTGCTTTACAAGTTGTAAAGCGTGGGAATCAATTTTATTCATTTATATAGGGATATGTCACAGGCCCCCAGAGAGGCATTGAGAAATGAGAACATTTTGTAGGTATAGTTTGCTGTAAAGCCTGTTTTGGGGCTGCACAAAATGTTACCAGATAGTGCAATGTTTTAACGTAAGGGAAGCAATTGTGCGTGTGATGCAAGTGCTTGTGTGACAATGACAGCAAGACAGCGATTATGCAACAACGAGGCTGACAAAAACGGCAAAATAACGATATCAACGTGGCGACAATGGAAACACTACGACATGACAGACGAAGACAATGGCACCCCGCAAATCATCCGAGCCATGCTCAGATGATTGTCCCATCTATGCCTGCATTTGTCTGTTCTTTGTGCTGCTAAGCAGTGAATGTAACCCATCTCGCCAACTGTTATATTCTTGTGCAGTATATACCGCATTGCCCAACTGCCATGCTCTAAAATGACAGCAGCAGTATTGTAAACAAGTAAATTTTCCACTATCTACACTAAACTCTATCTACTAAGTAACTTGACACTTTGTTAGCTAATAATGGTACATTGAACAGCTCACTATCGAGCGCTCCGGCGCTGTACTTTACATTTGGCTGGTCAGAATCGAGTGCTTGGAACATATTCAATTAGTTCCTTCGGAGTTCCACGCTCCAACTTGGAGCCCTCAGAGGCGCACGGTCTCACCTTCGAGCCGGGACCGCAACCGAGATAAAAAGAATTTTCGTGATGTGGCCCCTCGAACTACTTTGGGAGCAGCTGGACAACCAGCTCCGTCTGGCAGGCCTTCTCTGGCTCTAAACCCTAGAGGGGCTCCACATTGTTGCAAAGTTAGCTGCAGCATGGTAGGAGCCCGTCAAATGTACCACAATACAGACTTTGAGGTCCACAACGCAACCAAAAACATAAGCAGTAACGACTTTTCAGCCCGAGGCATGTCGCAATATGGAAAACAAGTATGGCGGACATCTTATCTGAAAGCTTCAAGGAAGCTAGGCTACACAAGTATTCTCACTGTGGGTCAGCCCCAGCTTACAAAGATACTGTACATCACCTGACAGCAATCTGTGAAGGCACAAGCTTAAGATAAATATTACATCTTCAGGCCGCAGCAACATGTGTGTGGTGAAATTCTGGAATTACTTCGCCGCGGGATTTCAAAGACTTTGGGACACCGAAATACCAGATGGAACAGGCGCCAATACCGAGACTCAACTGTATACTTGAACTACTACTGCCGGAAATAGGAAGATTTAAGCGAATTAGACAGAAACAAGAGATCCTTCACTTACCTTGCGTAAAATTGGTGCAGATGTTTATATACGCGTATTCTATTAACATCTCGAAGATTTCTACAGGGGCACCGAGTCTTTCCTTGATGGGGCAAGAAAGACAAGCGTGACATTTTCCGCACTCAATGGCAGTGCGCGAGAAATACGGAGGAAATAGGCACTTACCAGGGATTCATATGTAAAAATGTGTTTCTTCACGTATTCTCTTAGACTTATGACCATTCGTACCCAGTAGTTTCGAGTCTAGGAAGAGAAGATGCGAACATGTTAGCAGACGCCGGATGTAAACACGAAAATAATAAAAAAAAAAAACACGCGCCATGCTTTCACAAGATGTAAAAGGTTAGTAAAAGAGAGAGTATACTGAATTTGACGTGAGGCGAGAGCGACAACGTATTGACGAAACAAGCTGTGACACTGTGAATGAAATAAAGTACCACTACAGCCGATAAACATATGCGCACGCAAAGGTATGCACAAACACACACACGCACCTGTTCGTGCCACATACACTTGAAAGTGTCAATGTGTGAAAGCAAATATTCGCTGTCTTCGGGACACACTTCGCGGCCGAACATTCCGCCGACGGTCGTGTCAAACTTGATCCACCGCATCTGCGAGGGAAACAACCATTTCGATAACAATACACCGCCGCCGAGCCATTGCTTCGGCAACTAACAAAGGCTGCTCGTAACTACTCGAGCATCTTGACAAGCAACAAAAGGCACACACTCACCGTGACCGTATAATAAACAGCGTTTCCAGCGTCTCTTTTTTTCTAGCAAGTCTATAACAACAACGATAACATGGAACAGTGTTCGTCCCGTAGGCGCCTATCAACGAATGTCAACATGCGGTCAACCTCTGACAACGCAGGATCGATTTCACAGTTAAATTCAGGTCACATTACGCGACGACGAAAACGAGATACCTAATCAACGGCCTCTAACAAGCTGACACAGCAAATCCGTAGGTTAAACGGTCAAAACTTGTAGGGGACACACAAAAACTGTGGTCGCACCGTTGCACAACGAATCGCACGTTGAATCGGTTTTGATTTCATGCCGCTGCCACCTGGTGCTAATTTTCAGAGTCAATACAATGTGATACAATAACGTACTGCTCCGCTGTTTAATATTTAAAACATACGTCATAATAAAAAAGTGATTTTAATAATGACAAACAACTCTTCTTATCAAAAGTTGTTTTTTCAGCTAGCGCCGCCGCTAAAGCGTCCGGAGCGTCACATGACCCTTGTCAAGGAATTGTCAACATGGCGTCTGCTGGTTGCGTGGTATGCATCGGTGGTGCCATCGTAAGCCCATGTTTTCCAAGCGTGCCGGCGTTCCAACCCTAGCGACAATGGGTTCACCGCGCCAGCCGTCGCAGATGGACGTCGTCAAGACGTCCGACCTTCAGGGATTGCTGGAGTTTTGCACGAAAACCGTCTTCAGTTCGACGACGAGCAACTCGGAACAGGTGAATTGACGCTGCGACACGTTATCAAAATATTGCTGCCGCAGTATGCGGCCCGGGCTCTCTCGACCGCTCGCGGTCTGCAGTTTAGCGACGAACGTGCCGTGCAGCCGCTCCGACAGCAAACGTCAGCGTGCGCGTGACAGCAGCGAGGTGTTGGCGACGTCCGATCATCCGCCGATCAAAATCTCCTTGCGCGCATCTAGTGCCATGTGGCCTACTGTTCTCGTGTATCTATCATTTGATACGCGACCGAATACTCGTGACGCGTCTCGTCGTTCGATTCCGGCGCGCATCTGCCGTATTTTATTTTTCTTCTTTTTGCGGTATCGCTTCGTGGAGTTGAGTTGGCGTCGGTGCACCGTGAATTGCATATTGCGAACTCCCCGAAAACTCCGTTGGCAGCTCGTCGCACGGAGTGACACGGAGCTGGGAGACGTGTTTACATCATTGCGAACGCCGAAAGCGACGATTCAAAGCCGCTATCACGTGTCAACTCGTCGCACAGCCTTAGCAGCCCGTGTCTACCGGTGCAGTTGAACCACGATCTGCTACAGTTCGATGGCACGCCGCATCGGGGTCGAGCAACTTTCGTCGCTGGATGTCGTCGGTCAAAAGAGAGAATAAAAAAAAAAAACGCTACCCCCCCTGTTGTTAGCCTCTCTGCACACTGTTTACTTCGCCGATGCTTGACAGCGAAAGTGACTGTTGCCGCTTGCGATCATGTCTGGAATTCGGTTCGACTGTTTCCTTGTTGTACGTTTTGCTCGTGTTTGTTGTCTTTTGTTTTTGTGTGTGTTTCGCTGAAGCGGCGAGTCGTCTTGCTCGCGTTGTCCATTGTCGAATCTAGGTTATCGCTGCGGAAGGTACGCGGCGCGTTTTAATTTAGACCAAAACGAGTTCTTTTCTGGCCTGTGTGGCGCCCGAGAGAGAGAAAAAAAAAAGAACGTGTATTGAGGGTTGTTGCAGTGTTTTAGTGCCACTCCCCCCCTTTTCCTTAGTGCGCTTACAACCGTTTTTGTTTTTAATTCGCCATCCGCGTGGCGTATTCTCCCTCTCCTGTTAATTCTCCTGGAAGCGTGCCTTGCTTGCGAAACTACTACAGCAAAACAGACGGAGCAATACACTAAGCTAAAAGAAAAGGACAACGTCAAAAAAAATTTTTTTGTTTTCTTCTGAGAAGCACGCGTTATTTCTTTCCTTTTGACCTTTTTGCTGTGGTTTTGTTATGACTCAGTTTTCATTTTTTCTTTATTTGTGTCCATGAACCGTGAAAACTTGCACAATGTTTTCTGAATGTGAACTCCTCCCTTGTGAAACTAGATAATTATTTATATAATATAATAAATGTGCATATCTTGGGACGTGTGGGGCACAGAAGATGTGTATTTACCAAAAGGCTGCAGAAGTTTACCGCTGCCAACATATGAAGCCAGAGTCACGAGACTTCTCTCACATGTGGGCGTTTTGTGATCCACTGGTGCCTCGTTTGTCATGCTATCAGTTCCTTTGCTATCATACTGGACAGTGGCTGTTCGGAAACTGGCAAAGATTTGTGATTGGCCTGTGGACTTTAACACGTTGCAGAAAACTTTAGTCTACTTTGGCTAGTACGTGCTTGCACAGTCTCACATATTTGCATAAAGATGCCTATATAATCAATTAAATAAAAGCATTGCATAATTGCATGCAACATTGCCAAGCAAAATATGACAAATATTGATCATTTTAAACACAACATTACAACAGAAAAGGCTTTGAATAGGCGAGCAAGCCCAGCACTTAAATTTTGTGTCCTATTCTGCAGTGTGGTTGCGAGATAACAACTATCACAACTTGTTATCTGTCAGGCATGCTTGTGCTCTGCATTCCCTTATCCTTTCCCTGTGTGTTGTTACTGGACACTCAGAACACCTGCAAACATACTTTTTGTTCCATTGTGACAGTTTCCTCTGGTATAATTAGATGCAAAAGCATCAGTGAGTTATGGGGTATTTTTCGTATCACTGAGCTTAAATCCGAAACTGCGTGAACACTGTGAATTGGAATCAGGTGCATTAGTCAGTCAAACAAAAAATGTTTAGCAAATTAATTCTGAAGCAAAAGGGCTATAGTACAGCAAATGTGGATTGGAATTGTGCAACAAAGAATGTTCATTGGCTGCTCCCATTTCTGTTTTTTTCTTTTTTTTTTTGTGCTTCATATAGAACAAAATTTATTAATCGCACGTTTTCATGACACATTTTTAAATACAGAAGGAGGTCCCAGAGTCATGGGCTAAAATAAACTCCTTTTAGAGTTTAAAGTAGTTAACATGATTAATAGCAGGAGTAACAGGTCAACAAACTAAATAGAGAGAAAAAGCTCCAATGCACAAAAATACAAACTGTTGTCAACTTGAATGCAGAAGGAAGGAGAAAAACAACTTGTTATAGTAATCATACACTTGTAGGAGCCTAAATACATAAAAAGAAATTACATAAGTACAGAGTTTAAGCACAATTGACATAGTATGTGATGTGCAGTAAAAGAAAAAGTGATGGAACACATGAATATTTTTATTTTAAAGCACTAAAGGGAAATTTCATCTCTACAGAGTGATAATATTCTTGTGTACCCTTGTGTAGCTGAATTCTGAGTGTGGAGGTCCATTCTGGAAACCCGTAGACACGTATATTGCATTCAAGTTCAAGTTGCCAAGTCTTCGTCATTGCCTACCGTATTGAAAATAACCAGCAAGTTGTGCATCACAACTTCCCTTGAAGGATTTTTAAGGGGCCGTGAGCAAGTGTAAGCTGAAACGAAAGTTCATTCGAGTTGAAGAAATCATACGAGAGTTCAGTAGGGCCAGGGATTGTTGTAAATGCCTGTTGAACTGAATAGTCTCTTCGAGCTATGATCAATCAGAAGGCAATTTGCCTTATTTTTGTGTCCCGAAAGTAGAATTTTCCGATCCGCACGTGATTGCTGAGGTGTCCCATGTTGTTTCTTTATCGTGACTGCATCTGTCGTGGTTGTGTCGCACGGCAGGTTGTCTCTCAATGTGACGAGTGCAGTGTTGTTTTTTTGTTTTGACTCTAAGCCATTGTTCTTTGTCGTCCACAGGCTCGTAGGAACGCCGACATCCAACAGAAGTGCGAAGACCTTTTTGCCAAGGACTATGTGCTCAAAGTAAGTGCTTACTTGGTTCCATGGGTCGTATGCTTGACATCGTTTTGCTTACTGCGTCGTACTGTTCATACGAAGGACAAAATATATGTGCGGACACACATGTGCACATGTGCGTCACTTTAATTAAATTTGTCCTTTGTGTAAACAGTACCGTGCGGTAAACAAAATGATATCATACCAACTAGCTCCAGTCGAAGCCTTATTGAGCATATGCTTTGAATTTTTTTTGGTTGCAAAACTAGCCACGTGTGGGCTTTGATGTTTAAAGGGATGTTAAAAGCAAGTATCAAGTCAAGTTTAATTGATAGATTAATGCTTAACAACCTCAAAGGTATCCTTAATATTGAGAACAGAGTTTTAGTAAGCGAGGAATTGAGGTAGATGTAGGACACGATTTGAGACTCTACCTGGACATTCTGGCACTAGCCTGACGACATCACCACTCCTCATTGTAGTTGTGTCACTAGTACTCAATGATATATAATAAAAATATCATTGCATTGCATTATAAGATGCAAGAAAATGCAACTTGTCTATTGCTATTCAATTCTTTGGACAAAAGAACTCTTTGACGTTGCCCTTGACAGTGACGTAGGCGGTCAAAAGGTTTCGTTTTTGCTCGACCCCCTGCCGCCTGTGCTGTCATGTTTTGGTATTGTGTAATGCTGGGCTGGTCTGATGGCTCAGAACGCTAACTGCAAGCCGCAGAAAAGTTTCCGTTCACATGAAGTCTTGGGATGCTCTTGGCTTTCTTTGCTTGGTTTCTAGCTGTGCTTTCACATTATGTGCTAAACGGAAGCGTACAAAAACAAAGTTCCCAGTAGGGGGCTCAAAAAGTTTGATGACGGGGATCCTTTGTGTGTCTATGTGTTTTAAGATGGGTAGGACATTAGGCAATGTAATAACAAGAACTTGGTTACACAACCCACCACCCCTTTCCAAAGGGGATGCTCATAGCATCCATCCACCAAAAATTTTAAGATGTACACAAACATGATAAAATGAAAAGCGCGTACACATCATACCTGATTAACTCAAGCAGGCTAGGTGACAATTTGTCACTGCCGCGTTCCAAAGGGGATGCCAATAAATCATCAGCCTAATGATGATGATAAGTGAATACCGCTTAGAAATGAGGCAGTGCCACTACAGTTAAGCATAATATTAGAGTGCTTGTACAACTTCAGTGCTGTTATATGTACATGTTAATTTCTGCTCCTTGCTGTCTGTAATTAGCACATAAGTACACCATCCTGTATCCATGTAGTTTTTGTTTTATGTAATTCCGATTCTTCTCTCCTTATGCACCCCCCACTGTTCCTAACCTCTCGGTTTTAATAATAGTTCAATATTTAATTGTAGTAATAACTTAGATTAGGTTGGAACAGTCTGACCTTTCAGTGACAAATGCACTACTGTGGCTATAACTTTTTTTTATAAATTGCAATATTCAGTGTACTTCTGCAAGAATAGCACCTTGCAACAGTGAATACTTCTCAAAGTGTTAACTGCTTACTTTCTGTGTTGCTTATGGGTCACCCTCTATATTGCTGCGAGTTGTTTCAGCTGCGTTCCTTTTTCTTGTACAGGTTATTGAGAATGAGCAGGGTTCCATGAGCAGCACGTATCCAAACAGGATCATCCTCTTGGAGCATCCCATCGGCAGCCAAAACACCGACACTTCTCCCAGGCACGTTTTATTCTGATGCATGTGCTTTTAGGTACAGCTTTACCTTGGGAAATCGTAGCCGGAAATCGTTTACCTAAATCGTAGCCTCCTGCATATTTTGTGCCGGCCGGATCGTCTGCAGTCCAACGGGAAGCGACCGTCGTTGGAACTATGGCGGAGGTGCCACTTACGTAGAGTTTTTCATTTTTCGTGCTCCCTGCTGACAAAAAAGTATAGGCATCAATAAGAGAGTCAGTGGTAGTGATGAGCATACCAAGAATTTATTGCTTATAGTTTATTTTCAAGATGACATCATCTCCTACGTCTTCTACCACCACGAGGAAACACTGTTGTTTTTAGAGCGTGGACAACCTTTGCCCTCCGCTGCCAGTGGCGTGTGATAGGGCAATGGCAGGGTTTGTTGTTACCCTGCCCAAAATATCATGATCCTCATGTCACCTTAGAAGAGTGCAATTTTTTTTGTGATCTAGCAGGCTCAGGGTGTGTGTAGGAGTCTGTCTGAATACATGGTAACGAAGAAATAATTTTGCTTGGTATTCACTGCTTTGAATATGGTGGGGTGTGTTGCACTTAAAAAAGTCTAGTGGCCCTAGCATTTTTTATTTTTCAAACTTTACAAATACATACTCAAGTAATAAGTCATCAACTTTGTAACTCAATAATAAACAACAATATCGCAATTCTGTAAACTGCATTTATTGAGACATGTATAATGCATTGGAATTGGTGCAATATACATGACTCTCAGTTGTATCACTCATTATGTAAGACTTATGCAAAACCCTTGTAATCATTGTAATTTTGTGCAAGCTGTAAACTTTTACGTCATGCTTGTGCACTTTAGATGCCCTACCACATGCAGTTTACAGAGGCTAGGCATCGGTATTTAGTGCAGAATTACAAATTTGTGAACTTCATTCTTCAAAGATATTTTTTTAACTGATTGATTTTCAACAGTTCTTATAAATTATCATCAACATCAGCCCATATTTACGTCCACTGCAGGATGAAGGCCTCTCCTAGCGATCTCCAGTTACCCCCGTTTTGCACTAGATGAGTCCAACTTGCACCCGTAAATTTCCCAATTTCATAACCTCGCCTTATTTTCTGCCGTCCTCAACTGCGCTTCCCTTCCCTTGGCACCCATTCTGTAACTCTAATAGTCCAGTGGTTATCTGTTGTGCGCATTGCACGGTCTGCCCAGCTCCATTTTTTTTCTCTTGATGTCAACTAGAATATCGGCTGTCTCTATTTGCTTTCCGATCTACGCCGCTCTCTTCCAGTCTCTTAACGTTACACCTAAAATTTTTCGTTTTATTACTCTTTGCACAGTTTGTATCCTGTTTTGGAGCTTCTTTGTTAACCTCCAAGTTTCTGCCCCATATGTTAGCATCGGCTGAATGTAATGATTGTACACTTTTATCTTCAATGACAGTGGTAACCTTCCAGTCAGGATTTAGTAACGCCTGCCATTTTTATTCTTCTGGGTTGGAGTGTATACGGCAGTGTGAAGTGCTAAATCGAAATTATGCTTCCTACAGCTGCTGGAATTCAACTTTGTCTCTCAAATGCAACATATTTTATCCAAGTCGGTCTCGTGGTTGTCTCATGAGAGTATTTCTGCATCTTACATTTATTTCAATAGGGGAGTCAGAGTTGCCCCCCGAGCTTAAGTGTCCTCTTAATTGTATTTAAATGTGTGTCATGCTTCTCTGTGTAGACAGCTCTCATGAACATGACTGCTGCTGCCTCACTAACTCAAACAAGCTTCGCATGATTGAGATTCCAAAATTTCATCGTATCTGCATGTATTTTAACTGCAGCAAATGCTTTGTCTCATAGCATATCACTCTTGTCTCATGTAGCACTGCTGTTTACATTGCTGATGTGTCCCTGATGACCTTTCGAAAAACAAGTTTCAGTACACCTAGCTCAGGCGTCTCAATGCTCAATTGGCCTTCATGAGTTGGAACTGGCCTGAATGGGTTTAAATTGGGCCTGAGACACAAACTAGTTGGACTCTGTTGTTTCTTGACTGACATTGCACTTTTCTGAGCAAGTACATTTAAGTGGCTTAATAGAGGAAATTTCACTTATGTTTTTGTTGGCAGTTTGCCAGTTTGCTTTGTAAGCTCTGCATATGCCAAGCAGTGTGATTGGGCTGTTGTTTATTAATCGCATCTCATATCCATAAGTATTAGGTGGCAGGATGGCACATTGCCAAAAGTGCTGTGACAAGGGGACAAGTCTTGCCAACCTCGGTCAAAAAAAAAAAAAAAATCCCGGACTTGCTTGCAGCCTACTTCTCGCATTAGTGATTCCTCATTGACGTGTTCTTTTGCAGGCCGGCCAGTGGGCCAGGGTCGCTGCCCGACGTGCAGGACTTGCGGGAGCAGATTCAGAAGGCTCGGATTGCGAGGTGTCGCACGCGGTTCCCGGTCCCTGTCATCCTGTATGAGGGAAAAGTACGGTGCAACACCTGTTCCTTCTAATTTAACCCTTTCCTTGCAAGATTTCTTTTTAAGAAAACCAACAAATTTTATTACAAATGATGTAATAGGTGATCCATTGTGAATAGCCTTTGTTTGTATTGCTATTTAAATAGTTCGCTATTTTATGTTGTCTATCACCATCCATTTTTTTTTGTTATGTTTCTGAGCTACAGATAGGTTTATGAACGAGAAGAACTGAGGGGCCCGATTTTTATTAGTCATGTCATAAGAAGCCAACAAACACTGACACCAAAGACAACATAGGGGAAATTACTTCTGCTTAATGAATGAAACAAGTAAACAATAAATTAAATAAATAATTACGCGTAATTTCCCCTATGTTTTCCTTGATGTCAGTGTTTGTTAGCTTCTTAAGATAGGTTTATGGTCACAGAGAGCATCTATGTGGGGTTTTACATTCCTTGGAATAGAAGCCAGGCATGCTTTTGCTGTCCTCCACACAATGCACCCCGGTGCTGCAAGGAAAGGCAGTCGCCGTGGTGCAGGCCACAAGGTGTCTTCCTCGAGCCGCGACCATGTGAGGGAGGCCACCAGAGGCTCAAAGACTTCCTCGTAATTGTCTGAACTAAGTTGAAGCTTCAAGCATGACTCACTAGAGCTTTGCAGATCCACTTCCTTGCTTGAGGTGAAGAAACGGCCAAAGGCACCGCGTTTCTGGCATTGAAAAGGGTGTACATCTTCGTTACAGCCGCTTGACTCTGCGTGACTATTCTTAAAGCCTGGGGAGCCCTACTTTCGCTGTATCTACGCCAACTGCTTCAACAACAACAAAAAAATATCAATTTTTCTGAGAAGGTTGCACCATCTGGTAGCATGGCATTTGCAACAAAATGACAAGACGAGTGCCGGTTGTTTGTGGCTTTCAGCAGATGAAAGGAAATCCTGGGCAAGAGAGACTTGCCCAAGGTACAGAAAGAGTTAAGCGCTTACTGTCACTGTTATCACACCCTGTACATGTGTCTCACTGGCTTATAACACATAGTCAGCTCAGTATTGCATTTTGATGCTATTTCGCCTTTATCAGTAGACAGCTTTAGTTTAACTTTGGTGTAATAGCAGGTTTAAGGGAAACAGCATCACCGTTCTGCAAATGAACCTTGTAGAAAGGTAGTTTTCGTATAGTGTGATAGCATTGTTTACGCCTGGAACGCTGTTCAATTACACTTTAAATCTCGCATGCATAGTGCACGTAAGTGATTTGATCAATTTGCCAAGCTTTGAGTGTGCATGTGAAAAGTGCGAGAAGCTGCGCAATGAAAGCCTGGAGTGCGTTGTAATTGTACTTTCCATGCCTGCCGATCCAGGGCAAAATCAGTGCAAGCCTGCAGTTCATGGCCTCTCAGATTTATATGGCCTCCAAGATTTCCCAATCTCGGAGGCCATATTTCGTGTGCTTAGCTCTTGACTTCGCCGACAGGTGGCACTGCCATGCCAGAAGTTTTCCTCATTAGGCCTTGAAGCGTTTGAAGTGAGAAGCAGTCTGCAAAACTCCACACGGTTATCCATAATACTCTGGTCGTTGAAGTGGTTTGAGGCTGAGCTAAAGCTACAGTCATTTGCTACGAACTAAGTGAATTCTACAAAAGCAACGCCAAGTTCAGTTCCAAACAGGCGGCCAGGACCACTGCCATAATAAAGGTAATATAGCCAACTCTAGACGAAAAGCTCCCTATAGTGCCCATGCTTTGAAATCGGCAACAGCAAGGGCAGCGCCATGTTGCTACTTTGTGCAGGCGCAGACGACAAGATTCAATTCAGGTGAGACGTGCAATCAACATTATCCCAAGTCTCCGTCTGTAAGGTGGTGCTATTTAGGTCAGCTACCTGCCAACGCATCCTTTCACACACCGTGAATTTTACATCAAATTTTATACAAATTTTATAAATAGCTACTCAGTGTTTCGGAAAAACATACAGAATGAACTTACATTTTGTCCATACATATGTGCTACATATAAATTCTTGTTTGTGCATAACAGTTTGAATATTTTTAGCTTCACAAAAATGAGTCGTAGCAACATGGCGGCGCCTTTGCGGTTGTCACTTTTCTCGCCCAGCTTTTCCTCTAGAGTTAGCATGCTACTAACTCTATGACTGCAATGTTGCTTGCTATGTGCGTACATCACGCAAAGCCCGCCCCTATAAATCTGAAAAATACCGTGCGTACAATAAGCGTTATGGGTCGTCTACGGTTCTGCACATGAGCGTTTCGAACCTGCTATGCCGGTAAACATGCTAAATTAAATGTCTAGTACCTTCATGTGTGTCCTGCAAACGTTGCTCCAATTTGAATATTATAAGCAGATTTGAATCTCTTTTCACAAGCTGCTTGTAAAATTCTGCAATTCCTTGTCACGTTCCTGGGGGCTTGCTTGCTCCAAAAAGAAAGAATGGGTGAATTTCAAAAATAGGCAACTTTTTTGTTCCTTAGATGGGTACCTGACAGTAATTCTCACATCCGTGAGTCTTCCTGGGGTCAAATTACCGGTTAGTCTGGGCTGGCACATTCATTTAAGTTGTGTAAGTTTCGGCAGATATGAGAAGAAATGTCTGCAAAAGCAGTCACTCTCATTACGTAGCGAAATGTAGCAATGATGCCTGGTTACCAACCATTTCTATCTTAGCTCTTCTAACAAGTTCAGATATCTTGCAAAAGAAGAAAAGACAAAAAAATGAAACATGTTTCGGTATATAATATACAAAAGGGTTTCTGAGATTAGGAAGTTTGCCGGTGTAGGGTGGGTTTGGTTGACGTAGAACAGCAGCATTCATAGGTCTCCTTGAGAGGCCCTTGAAAGGACACCATAAAGAGAAAAATCATTTGAGCTGTACTAGCAAATTACTCTCTACAATACCTGAAAAGCCAGTCTTACCATGAGAGCAAGCCAGAAAAAATGCAAAAATGAAAGATGGGTGATAATGCCCCACCTGCTTGTTATGTTGTTATTATGTCATCATAGATTTTGATGGCATCTGCTCGGACCTATTAAATGTTTTTTTTTTTTTTTAAAGGTCAACTACATTGCATTCTAAAAGAGCCAGGGACTGAATTTTGCAAGTTTTGATAACTTTTACTTAGCCACAATGTCCCAAGTATGAGAGAATACGTTGAAATCTGTGATGTAACACTGATGCATTGCCGCTGGTGTGTTGGCATGGAATTATTTAAAAAAAAATGAAACATTGGCCTTCGTTTCCTCTGAGTTATCAATCTGTTGCCACGAAATTAATGCAAAAAGAGTTTTGAAAGAATACGTTAGCAGCGTAAACTGATTTATTGATTCTCTTTAGTGTCCCTTTAACTTGCCAGTGGACTAAAATGTTACACTCATTATGATGCTACCCGCCATGGTTGCTCAGTGGCTATGGTGTTGGGCTGCTGAGCACGAGGTCGCGGGATCGAATCCCGGCCACGGCGGCCGCATTTCGATGGGGGTGAAATGCGAAAACACCCATGTACTTAGATTTAGGTGCACGTTAAAGAACCCCAGGTGGTCGAAATTTCCGGAGTCCTCCACTACGGCGTGCCTCATAATCAGAAAGTGGTTTTGGCACGTAAAACCCCATAATTTAATTTTTAATTATGATGCTGCTGCTGTTGATGATGAAATCTTCAGTTAAAATGAGTTGGTTTGTGAAGTAGATTTTTTTTATGATGAAATATTTTGCTTATTTCAGGCTATTCTAAGACAAACCTTGCTGTTAATTTGGGCTTGTTTTAATTGCACTTTCACTTCTTAACCAAATTCATGTCTAATGCCTCGGGGCTTTTTTCTGTTCCCAGCACATATGCAGGTCAGCGACGCTCGCGGGCGGGGCCGAGATCTACAGCCGCTCGGGCTTCGACTTCCTCTTCTCCGGTGCGTACAGGGGATTTGTTTTCTTGTGTTGATGCACAATCCAGGCTTTATATTGATGCTCCCGTGTTACTACATAGAGCGGCACTAACCTATAGACAAGCGGCACGTTTGTACAGACCCTTTTGCAGTGGCTCCACAGCTATGCTGTTTTGCTGTAGAGCATGAGGTTGTGGCCTCTATGCCTTGAAGGCTCTATTTCAGTGAAAGCAGCACGCAGAGACGCTGGCCTGTGCAGCGTGTCGAAGAATTTTGGTTGGTACAAGGTTTAACCCAATCCCACTTGTAACAGCGCCTCTCCGTTGTGCATGGCAAGATTGCGCATCGCTCAAGCAAAAGCACCGATGAAAATTCAAGATAATCCTGTTTAAAGTGTGCCTCATACATATTGAAAAAAAACTTGTGCAGCAAGTTTCATTAACATGCGTGAAGTGTTTCAGTAAAACAGGTTGAGGGTGCCGTATGACTGAATAACACTAAACGCTGTGGTACTGCCTCTTCGATGGAAATCAACGTACTTTTCCACCTTGATGCCTTCTCTCTAAGTGGCAGCGTCAAGACAAAGAATAGACCTGCATAATAATGAAAAAACAGTGATTGCACTTTGGCCTTAGCGTGAGACGAGACTAAGCGATCACTGATCTTCTCATTTACTTCTTGTTGTCGCAACAGAGAAAACGTAACACTGGTGAATTAGGATTGAAGAAAGCAGATTGGACACTGCCGGGTTGTTGCGCAGTCGCAGTAGCTGGCAGTAGCTGTAGCAGTCACAGCCAGTACCGGTAATGGTAAGATGGCAGCACTATGCTAAAAACTCTCTACTGTCTGCCACCTTGAACTGCAGCCCTTAGCAGCCAGTGTTTGCACACATACCTCAAAGTATTCTGGATGCAACTAAGAGGTAGTGGGGTCAGCCATATTATGTAACCTGGCCCAGTCCATTATATAACCGGTGGCCTATTAAAGTGACCGGTAACACTGGAGGAGGCATGGGATGGTGTCGTCCGACGTAAAACAGAGTGAATACTTGGAGACCGCTGGGAGAGGCCTTTAGCCTGCAGTGGGCAAAAGGTAGGCTGATGATGGTGGCACTGCAATATTTTCTAAGTTTACACGAGAGTCAGTTTATTACACTTGAACCTTGGTATAAGAAAATTGCGTCCGGCAGAAAGTTACCTTGTTTACATCCTTATATTGGTGAGCTACATTTTAGATTTGCTTTGTTATTTGCGGTAATTCATTGTATCTGCACGTCAAGGTTTGACTATTCATCCAGTACACCCGCTTACTCTCAAAATTGTGTTATCACGCACTTAGTCCTGTTCAGGAGTTGACAACACTATAGGCACAACTAAACTGCAGCAAGACAGCTGAAAGACGGCATGCAGCAAGACATAGGTTCAACTGTACAAGGAAGTTAAAATAACTGCTCAGTAAAATGGGATCAGAGAAGAAACGCTCTGAACGCTCTGAGGAGGTAATATGCAAACATATGTACCTGCAGTAGGGCTTGCAACAATGCCCAGCAGAGTTGATATTCAAAGTGTTACGTGGTGCTTGTAATGAAATACTAGGTCTGTGTCTGTGAGAAATGTGGACGCAGATCCCGATTTAACAATGTTATTTCGTGAACTATTCCAGCTCCACCGACTTCAAGGAGTTGGAGAGTATTCAGGTTCTTTAGCACGGCAAGAAAGTTCAGTTAGCTTCTCGTGACTAGTCGTGCTATAGTAGTTATTGTCATTCATGATTAGTTGCAAGTGCTACAAGCCAGTCATAAACAATAAGTTTGTCTCGTGTTTGTGTAGTTCTATCACGCATCATGCAATCTTGAACTGGAGAAAAAAAAAGGATTGATTGTTATCGTTAATAGCGCATTTTGACCAGGTTATGTGCTATCTTATCTTGCATCCAAACTTTACCACTGTTTGAACTAGAAATTAAGAGCCGAAAAGTTAGGACTGAGGACAATGGAGAGTGTTCCCGTTTCTTTAATCTTGCGCATTTCGGCAATCTCAAGAGCCTCGTCTAAACACGTGTTGGCGTGCTTTTCCAGATAAGCGGTCGACGGAGAACAGAAGAAACGTGGACAATGGAAACACGAGAGCATCGAACAACACGGAGCCTCTGCAGCCGCACTCCCTAGGTAAACTGGCTCTCAACGCACGGGTCAAAGGCTGTTGTGCAAATGTTTCCTAAACCGGTGTTTTACCGTGGATGGCGTGAGACTTCAAACATATAAAGTTACGTGCCACTGTGCCCCAGTGGCTATAGCGTTGTGCTACTGAACCTAATGTCGCGGGGGCTATGTTTTGAGGGGAGCGAAATGTAAGAACACTTGTGTAATTAGATTAAGGTGCATGCGATCAAAATTAATGCAAGGTGATCAAAATAAATCCAGAGTACCCCACTACAATGTGCCTCCTAATGAATGGTTTGGGCAATAAGAGCGGAGCATTTGTTTTTATTTTGAAAGACAAAATTTCTTATTAGAACTGACGGAATTGTGCTGCTGTAATCATTTAACCGCCACGGGAATGTTCATCAGTCTAGTGCAATCCCAACAATTCGAAAACTCTTAATCTGAATTGAGGGGTAATTCAAACTGCTCTGTTGGTCGTGGCATAATCCCATGTATTTGAATAGAGAAGAACTCCTGCTAATTGTAACTCCAAGAACCCCACAACTATTATTTCAAACAAAAAGCTCTCACTCCCATGCCCCGCTTTTCATACATACCCAAGCCAAAGGTGAAGGTTCGATGTGTTGCTAGCTACTACGATGTTGCGTGCCATCAAAAATGACCAGGAAAAACGTGAAGGAAGTTTTCAGCAATCTTTTTTTTTTTTAATCCATAAAGACGATGAGACAGACTTGGTGCACACGTGTAATTGTTGCAAACTGTTGCATCCACAGCACAACATTTCGTTAAATACGATCACTTCGCAAACTCGCACGGTCATTTGAAGCTAGAAGAATGAACTAAACAGCAAAGTCTTCTTGTATTCAAATTTTCTGATAGTCCCACACCTGTATATTTTTTTCCTTTTAATGAAAAAGACTGGTACAAATTCTTAAAACCTACCACAGCGGCTTAGTGGTGCTTCTGTGCATGAGGTCGTGTTTTTTTTGTTTTTTTTTGCCACAGCAGCTGCATTAACATGTGGGGGGGAGGCAAAATGCAAGAACACTTGTGTATTCAGAGTTAGGTGCTCACAAAGAACTCCAAGTGGTCAAAATCAATCCAGAGTCCCCACTACGATGTGCCTTATAATTAGATCGTGGGTTTGGCACGTGCAATCCAAGAATGTAAAATTTTAGGTGCTTGTCGTGTGGTTGTGAATGTCCTCTAGAACGAGAAATGCGCGAGTGTGCCTAGTGGCTAAACAAGGCGCATTTGTACGCTTCGTAGTTTCTTTGGTTATGTCTGTTGTTTTTTGCAGTTCCTTTGTGTGAGGTAAGATTCTGACAGCTTACACTGCGGCCCTTTTCCTTTCGCTCGGCATCACAGGACTTCCCTCGGACTACACAGACACGGAATCCAACGCCAGTGTCGCGGCGGCTGAGAGTCTTGGCGAAGACGAGAACTTCATCGATCTGGCGAAGGACAACGCACCACCAGCCACTGCTGGGTGAGCGGGGAATAAAATATGCAACACGACTTGCCACTGTTTGACTGTGTGTATAGTTCAGAAGTGGTTGTTGCTCATTTTTGATCAAAATGTGCAAAATCCATCGGGAGTAAGGATATTCAACGAAGTGAGAAAAAATATATATAGTGCGGAAATGTTTTCAGCAATAGGTTTGCTGCCTGTGGGCATCGCCATGTAGAACATTGGAAGGGAGCTTCACCCCAAGCCATCTATGGGGATTCATGTGGAGCTTGCACAGAAAGTTTTCATCAGATGTGGGTTAGAGGTGTTGCGTTGCATTTTCTCTAGATTACCTGCGTGACACCACTGAAGCTCGGGATCTTGCATCGAGCTTTCTCCTCTGACCATGCTTTCAAAAGAAAGAAGGAAAGTTGCGTGTCAAACTTCTTTCTCATTCTCTGTTGCTCTAATCCAACAAGTGGCACTTACTGCTTATCATTCAGTGCCAGCTGAAGACACTCAGCCAGACAAAGGATATTTGCTCCAATGTCTTGACTTGAGGTGCAACTGATCATGTCTTTGCAAGGGGTGTAGATGCGTTAAAGGGACACTAAAGGTTATTATGAAGTCAAGGTAAAGGGATAAAGCAAATGCTCTAGGACGTCTAAGGCGTCAATATAATCGCGAACAGAGCTATAGTAACCGAGAAATTGAGGTAAACGCATGACACGATTTGAGACCCCCCAGCAACATTCCGGTACTAGCCCGATGACGAAGGCACTCCTCATAATTTGTGTCACTAGTACTCAACTACTCGTATTAAAAAGATCATTTCATTAGGTTATAAGACGGAAGTAAATGCTACTTATCTACTTCTATTCGATTCTAAGAAAAAACATGACATTACTCTTCAGTAGCATGGGTAGTCGAAAGGTTCTGTTTTCGCTCGACTCTGCGCCACGCGCACTTTGGAATTTCAGTTGTTTCGTTATCACGTCGTGCTGCGCTGGTTCTGCTGGCTTGCTAAACTTGCATTTGGAACAAGCAGCGAGAATGCAACGTCCATGTGATGTCATGGGATGCGCAAATGGTCCACGGAACTTGGCCAAGGGCAGTTGCAGCGGCGAATCCAACGTTACTTATCACTGTGTGCCAACGAGTGAACCTCTCCGTTCGAAGTGGTTGAGTGCCATACCCCAGCCACAGCGCGTTGGTAAAGAGCCAAAAAATCTCATAGTGTGCTCGCTTCACTTTTGTCTAGAGGATTGCGAGTTCAACGCCGACTTACTGAAGTCGTGTGGAGTGCCTTTTAAAGCAATGCTTTTCCGTAGCGCTGTTCCGTCGGTCTTGCCTGCATTCTTCGAAGCACAAGAACAACTGCAGGTCGAAGACGGGGCGGTGAGTGCGGCATTTGGTTTTCACGAAGGAAAAGCTACAAGCGTGTGAATATGTACAGCCATGACATACAGTTGCTGTCATAGTAGTACGCAACGACGCCGGCAGCGCGAGCCAATGTGTCGTCAGGGTCGTCCATTGCAATGAGCGTCAAAGTTGGTGTCATAAAATAAAGAACCAGCTTATCGTCACGCGCTTTCCCTTCCGCTAGCCACCATAGTTCCGCTTTCGCGCTGCTGTCGGTTCTGTCTTGGCTCTGTTTGTGGCCGCGCGTTGGCATTTTGCGCAGAAAAACCGTAGCCCCGTCTGCAGGTGCCGTTACTCACCGACGGTGCAACGTCACTATGAGACCATGACGTCACCGCTCCTCGATTGGAGGGCGGGCGATTTGAACTGCGCTAGAGGTACGCAGACGCTTCAGAATGCATTTTCTCTTAAAATAAGTCTCTTCTTTGCATGAAACAAGCGTTTCAAGGTGTCTGGGATGGTATTTCAATCGTCCACGTTGACTTAATATTAACCTTTAGTGTCCCTTTAAATGCCTAGTGCTATACAGCAAAACCTCGTTGATACATTCCCGTTACATAGGTTTTCCCAGCGCCAACGTTTGGGATCAAGAACACAAAAAATCACCCAATAGTATTACACTCATTTTTTAACAGTTCATATGTTCCTGAAGAACAAGATTTTTCGGCACCAACGTTCAGTACATTGCCAAACTGCAATCGTATGATATGTTTTTCAGTCCCTAGATCCCATATAAGCAAGCAAATGCACGAGGTGTGCACGATCGGGCTACCCGCTGTGGCAGCTTCACCGCAATTCTCGCCCGCCCGTCTCACGTGAAAACAAACGACGGCACATAAGTTTCTTATTTCAGTACCAGCAAATCTCCGCCCGGGTCATCGCATGCTGCATTGACAGCTATCACCGCCAAATCTATTGTGATAAGCATCTTCACCTATCTGTTTCACAGTGCATGTGGTGTGTAGTGTCATTGGTAGCGTACTGCACACTTTTCGCTAGCGATAATCCGCATGCACCACCGTTCCCTGCTGCAGGCGGCGCGATGCGGGCATCACGTTTCACTTCCGCAGCATCCGGTGTCACCCACCAGCTCGATTTCGCTTCGGTTTCCCGTCGCCCTCTTAAAACACCACGCAATATAAAAACAACTAAACACGTCTGGGGCCTCCCCGAGCACCACCAGCTCGACGTGTGTCGGCGTCTCGTGCCGCAACGATCCATGCGACGCTTTGCATTGCATAGTAGATGTCAACAATAGTTGAGTCTGTCAAATTTTTTTAATTACTTCGGATATTACCTTTTCTCTGTTGGTACGTCTTTTTTCTGGCGTTCTCCTCCAAAACGCACGAACGATATTCTACTGTATTACATTTTGTACGCCTCAGTTCGTACACCCTTGCTTGCAGTTCTACCTGCACTGCGATGCCAAGAGTGTCTCGGTATTGATAATGTGAAAGAAGCCATGGAGAAGCTTCGTGTCCTCGTGCTCACGCTGCGCGCGAGTTCTGTGTAATTTTCTTTCCTTGTTTCTTTCTTAGCAACTGGCCGCTGTTCAGCACTTTGCGCATGGAGGACATCCGGTTGCTGAGGCTGCTCTCTGTGGACCACATTTGCGACTTTATGGTGGAGAACAAGAAGGTCAAGTTCTTTCTCAAGTGAGTGTCCCAGTAGGCTGAAGTTGCATGCACTGTGAAGTTGTGTTTTTTTCTCTCTCTCTTCAGAGAGCTGAGGCAGGGACAGCTCGCCTCAAACATTTTGCAAAACCGAGGGTTCGATGTAGACAGAATATGTTTCAGATTACTATTTCTTCTCAGTGTTCAATATTTCAGCGTGGCATTACAGTCGCCGACTGATAATACGGGGCTCGACGAGAGCTTCCTACAGGTTCGAATAATCGGGAGCCTGAAATATCGGATTTGCCTGGAATGACATGAATTTATTCTGCAAGTCACGGGGGAAAAAAATTTGGCAGAACCCATCTCGCTATGAATGTCGACATTAATGTGATTAGCATTGAATCAACATAGCGACAAACCGTATTGCCAAATCCATCGCTGATGTGTAGCCGCCTCCTTTAATTTTGGTTACTACCATCTTTATTACCGTCATCTGGATTTATTCAGTTTTGCTGCTTTTGATATTGAGGTGGCTCCTGCAAGGTATCAGAACAAAAAACTGCTCTTTCTGCTTGACTTGGTGGCCAAATTGGCATGGACTGTCCAGGCGGAGCCTGAATCAGTGACCGGCACCATGTAATGTGTCAACAATTTCGTTTGTCCAGATGCATTATGTATATGGTACCGGTGGCGGTGCCTCGGAACTATCCTGAGCATGTCTGAATACATAGTTTTTTGGCAACTGTACAAACATTTTCACAATTTATGCAGTCTGAGCAAGGGATCTTTACGTTTGCTTTTATATTCTTGCAAAACAAAATGTGGCTTGGCCAAAAAATATCTTAGTGCTTGCTGAAGTTAAAAAATTTCATGCAATTGATTTTTCTTTTCCGTTACCTTTATTTCCTACAGAGTAACATCCTCTGAAAAGGTTGACAAAGAGAACAGATATAACGGGTTCACCATCTACAACCTTCCCTATCCAGGTATAACATCTAGTATTCCGCGGAGGTAAACTTTTTGTTTAGAACGCTGCGGCTGTTTGTGAGCATTTGGTGCCCTGAGGACACATTACTGAAATATGTGAATATTTCTCAGGTTGTGAGTTCTTCAAGCACTACCGAGACAATGACTATAGTGGAGAAGGACTCATCTACGACTGGGATCAGGTACTTTGTGGTCTTTCGCTTTCGTTGCTCGCAACATCTTGTCAATTCTCCTCGAATGCCTCGACTTTTGAAGGCAGCCGTCCTAAGCGTTGCGGTGTGGCAAGTAAATTTTGTGGGAAGTAAGCTAGCATTGCCAGCTTCCAACAGTGAAGCGTGCATTCCTAGGCAGTGTGCTTATTTCCCGCTTTTTTTTCCATTTGCAGCATTTTGTGAATGCCCCCCTCAACATTCCTGACGACGCGATCACCTCTCAGCTTAACATTGACTGGACAATGTACAAGGCAGGTCTCTTTTTTTTGTCACGGGCTTTTTACCCAATTGGTGACAGTGCTTCTTTTGGTTGTTGTGCAGATGATTCGGCATTTGGGCCATGTGCAAGCATTAACCTGGCTTGTTGTAGGAGTTTCCTTTTTCTTTAAAGCCATTGTAATTTGCTGCTGCGAGTACTTACTTGTATAAGACTTGTGAACCAGACTTGTGAACCAGACAAAGGGGGCTGGCACATTATGAAAAAATTTTAGCTATAGCCTTTAAGAAAGAAAAAAAAGAACAATGAGGCAAAGGTCATGTGCGTGTATCCCACATGCCTAACTTGAAACATTTTTAAAAAGAAAGTTCTGCATTAGAGTTTTCTGCTTTTACATTTTGTTGCTGCTGTGTCAATTAGTCCTTTTACTGACTGATTTTTTTTTTATTATTATTTCAGACATGGGACGTTGTGGTGCTCACAAGAAATTACCTTAAGCTCCTTCTGAAATATACTTTCGATGGTGAGCTGCGCCTTTTGAAATGCTACATGTCATGAGCACTGCATTATCGCACTGCGAGCAGTTGTATTCCACTCTTGCATATTTTGCTGTTACACTTTGCATATCTAGCAGAGGACGCTGCATAGCTGGCAGTTTCAGTTGAGGATGTGTTGCCGCTTGCCATTTTTTACTCTATTCTAACGAACCCTGTCTTTCCGGAAAAAAATTCGCTGATGTATGACGCGTGTTAGAACCATCTAGCAAAACAAAAACTTCAAGAGCTGGTATCCAAGTTCCACGCCTCCTCTTTGAAGCCATGCTCCCGATCTTGAAGGCCATACTTTACCGTACTGCAAGCGCTGAAAGCTTGTTGGCTTTGGGCGCCACCAACATATGTTGTGGAACTGGTGACACCCAGTCCACTGTGGCTTGAGTGCAATATATTTAACATGTGAGAGCCAACCGCTATTTTTCTCGCTTAGCATGAAAACCTAGTGAGGGAACAATGAAAGGTATTGGCATTTCACGCATTGTACTTACGAAAATCAAGCTTAAGCATTACAGTCGAGGGCATTGAATTGCTGGCCGTGAAAAATCGGCCTCACAACGCTATCGCGGGCATGTTAAAATAGAATAAATACGGCACTGCGTTCTTGTTTCATCTGCATTATACAACGTAAGCTCTGCTTGTGCAAGAAATCATGCTGGTGACTTGGCAAAAGATTTATAGCTTCTTTTTTTTTCAATTCGAGCCAGGCTACTGACAGAACCTTGAAAACGTTTGTGAATAATGGAAATACCTTTTTGTACCTTTTACAAACATCTGTTCAAGTATCGAAAGAAAAGCTTGCCAAATGAGCAGGCCCCTATTGGGGAGCTATCTTGTAAAATGGGTTAGCAAGTACGTGAGTTCACCGAGTGAGTTTTTTTATTTGCCAATGTTGGTGAACTGCGTATCTTTCAAGAAAATTTTGACTTTCTTTTTTTGCGTGCATCCACATCACCCCGTAACAATGTTTTGCAATGACGCCTACGCTGTTTCGCAAACGTTGCACGTTGATTACGCAACAAGTGCTGCCTGCAAAAGCTGCTGTGTTCCCCGCCGTCGCAATGCAGGCACCTCAGGGCTCTTGGTGCACTGTATCTCTGGCTGGGACCGAACGCCCCTGTTCATCTCACTGCTGCGGCTCTCGCTGTGGGCGGACAACAAGATCCACCCGAACCTGTCGCCCCTCGAGATGGCCTACCTCACAGTCGCCTACGACTGGTTCCTCTTCTGGTGGGTCAGCATCCCCGGACTTTATCAAAACTACCTGCCTGCTAAGACTAGGCTTGGGGCGAAGGGAGGCGGGGAGAGGGGATGTAAGGATGAGTGCTCTCAAATAATGTTGGGAGTGTTGCCAACACTGTGGGAGCCTGCCATAGTAGCCTTTGGCTTAGCACTGGTTATGTTTACTGCAACCTGCAAACCTTTAGCTGGCACCGTAGTATATCCAAATTCCCTTACATTATTATAAAGAAGTAGGATGCTGCAATCGTGTTATGGTAGTGAGCATAAATGGATTACTAGTAGCTGTAGAACACAAACTGACTCATTGTTTAGTTTCAGGGTGGTGTGGGCAGAAGTGTTAAGCGAAGTTGAGCAGCGTGGCTCTGAACATGTATTTTACTTGACACTTCTTTTTTTCTTTTTGTTGCAGCCACGATTTGCGTGACCGGTTAAGCAAAGGAGAAGAGGTGGGTTATTCTCAAGCACCAATTAGCACATTTCGTTACTCATTACTGTACATACAGCCTTGGCTGTGCAGAGAGATTTGCTGCATTTAGCGTTGCACTCATATTTTTGCGCACCAACCATTCGTGTTGGTGAACTTACTGCATTCTACCTGGCTTGCATTTTCTGAACTTCAGCAATGCATAAGTTGGGCCTAGCTGTTGCTTTATGAAAGCAAATAGTGTAGCACGAGCAGACACGAGAGGCATGAACCAGGCATATGCAGCACGAAGTTTCAACGGAATTTTAATGATGATAAAAGAGGTGCTGAAGTCCTAGAATAATAAACCACGCACCAAATCAAAAGACAAATTGAAAGTTAACACCACTTCGTCAAGGTCCACGTCTGTTGTCTCTGTTTAGGCTAAACAGCCTTTGACCTGTAATGCCGAAACACAGTTCTACACTATGGAAAATTAGAACAACCTGTCCACCCTTATTTCTGTCAATGGAGCATACGTTTGTGCAAAAAAATAATAATTTCAGTTAAAACTTTACAAATACAGTAATTACTAATGTTTACTGAGCTCTTCATAACTAAAAACTTTCTCCAGTTTATCAAGAATGCTACAACTATGGGCTGTGCATGAAGTATATTGTGCTTAAATCAGAATGTGGAGGTGTCCAACTCGGCATAGCATATATGATACGTTGGCCATTAGAGGGTTTAACTTGCATGTTCCGTTTGCGAACATTTGCTGTGGTATCCAAGCCTTACTGCTTTTGCCGTTCATTTCCAGATTTTCTATTTCTGCTTCAACATGCTCAAGCACCTCGACACAGAAGAGTTCTCCGTAATCTCACTGTAAGTACTTCACTTCGGGTGACAGACGCAGTGTTCTGTTTGGCATAACGACAGTTTAACATCTCACCGCCTGCTTTCATAATACTTACAGAAAAGTGCCGAGGGAAAGGAGAAACACGTCGGAGAGCAACCTTGAAAGCATATTTCTGGGTAAGTCAAGAGCAACCAGGCACTTTGCTATTACAGCTCATCACCACCTCAAGTGGGCATAATTCATCTGAAATGGGGGTGTTTTGTGATGTTTCAAGGGCAAGCGTTGACCTGGAATATTTACAGTGTTATTGTCTCAGGTATTAAGCGGCTTTATCTTGTCCTTGTTTCTTTGTTTTGAGGAAATCGTGGGCCTAGTTGTGGCCACTCAAGGGAGGGATTGCTGAAGTTGTGTTTGATGGCACGGGGGGGGGGGGGGGGGTAGGCATAGCGTTAGAAACAATGTTCATAGCTGATCCCTTATAAAGGATAGTATATAGAATACGAAATACCCTCAAGCTTTGCTGTAGCGAAGTCTAATCAAACACAACAGTACCATCACTATAAAGCATATATTCATTGCACACTGGTAGCTAGCAGCAAAATAAATTTTATATTTTTATTATATCTGTGTTATATTGAGGTTTGCCTGTATAGTTTTCACGGCGTCAAAAATTTTTTTTTTTTTTTGTTATATTTGATATTTCAACTTGTTGCACCCACCGAGGTGTCTCAGCGGGTGTGGCATACTGCCGCCGAACACTTTCACTCTTCCCTTTCAAGTTTCAGTGGACGTCAAAAGAACCCCACCAGGTGGTCGAAATTAATCTGGATTCCGGCACTATGGCACATCTCGTAGCCCCATTGTTTGCCTTGAAAACGGTAAACCCAAAGTCACACTTTGCAAACCAGCGTCGTCTTTGTTACCCGAGTCCCCATCTAAAGCTCTGCCTCCCGCACCGCTTACCATGACGGGAGGTAAACCTCGTTTGTCGTCTGTCAATTGGAGTGGCATTCACTCCTTCCATCAAGTTTAACTTTGTGGACGCAAAGAGGCGATTGCGCACCTTCTGTGTTGCATTGTCTTCATTTCGGTGCACAAAGAAATGTCTTCAGCGCCGTGCTCCGCTCCACAAGCTTGAGAACTATCTCCTTACAGAAGACTATTCTCGAACCCTGGACCCAGCCAACGTTAGCCCGAGTTGCTTTAATATCGCTGCTTCTCTCTCTCTCTCTCTCTTTCTTTAAAGAGTGTCGTGACTGAATAAGAAGCTATAGTCACTGTCAAATGCATTTGCTGTGCTTGTGCCGACAGATTTTCTTGAATCATCTCTTCTTTTCTCCTCGTCTTTTCTGCCCTTACTCCATCTACTAGTGCAAAGTAGCCAACTGGACAGTTACTGTGTTTATTCAGATATAAGGTGAGGTTTTTTTTCCCAGACTCCTTGGCCTCAAAGTCACCTCCCGTAATTTACGCGAGGCTCGTATATTCAGCTACTATAATTCCAATATGGCGGCAGCAGCACAGAGATTCAGATTTGAGGCTTCAGTGCAAATTGTACCAGCTAATTTAGCCTTAGCAGGTGAAGCTGTACCATATTTTTGCGTGTGTAACACGCATCGAGAATTTGAAAATTTTCTTTTGGTGCGAATCGAACCTGAAGGCAAAATTCGCATATAACACTGACTGACTGTTCTGATTATTCCAGGGTTTTCCAATTATTCAGTAATTCAGGCAAACCCCATCAAGTCTCAGTAATCCATCGGCTACTCTGTATCACTTTATGTTAGTGTGAATACTGAAGTTCTTTTTCTTGGTGTCCCCCAACTGCACCCTTGCCCCATAATTGTGACTGCCTTATAATCGAATGAATGCAGTAATCTTGTTAACCTCTCTGCCCTTCACCTCTTGTGTTTTCTCCCTTTCTGAACCCAAAGTCGATTGCCCCTGTTTTTGGGGCCAACGAGCATCATTCCTGTGTACATTTTCTAACTTGCCTCTTATTGTTGAAAAGTGAGAGAGTGCAGTGTTTCGAGTTTTCCGTGCGCAGAGGAGGAGATGCGTGGTAGCAACACGAGCCTCAATAGCAGCTGCAGCAGCTCAACGAGCGGCTGGAGCCAAGATGTGCCGCCGATGTACTTTCCAGTGCCCGTGGACTCCGGCGACGAGTACCCTTTGAGCAACGGGCAAGTTGATGTGCCTCCTTCTCGCCTATGTTCACTGTGAATTCACTGTAAGCAACAGTAGTACCACTCTTCCTGGAGTGTTCCGCTTAGGAATAACTAACTCGCTCCCTTCTCAAGTAGCACCGGTCGTGTTGTGATCAGAATTTAGGCGGCTGATTGCCCATTTCTTCACAATTTCTTGCGCACTCGGCATGCTTACTGGTCCTCTCCGATTTTCGAAGTTCTGGCAGCCCACTGGCAGGGAGACCCTTGGCCAGACGGCAGCTAGTTAGTTGCGGTCCTAACAGGGAGCAATGTCAGTGTGTCGTGGCCTGGGATTGCAAGGCAACCCAAAGTTACCTGAAGGTTACACGATCAAATGCTGGGACAGCTGGCCAGGATAAACATAATCACGCTACCGAAATATGCAACAGCGGTCAGCGCACTCGTCAGTCGGTTCATTTGTGCATTGCCCACTTGGCAATACGTTACATTGCATCACATTCGCAAGAGTTGGCACGACGCGGCGCAAGACGCACGCAATGCCAAGTTCGCTATCTTTTCGAAGCGCAAGTAACGCTGTTCGAAGCATCCAGTGTCAAGAGGCGAAATCTCGCAAGAGGGATCTTGATCGTATCCCCAAAAGCGATCACGTAGCCCACTGGCATTAATGAGTTGGCGTTCTGTCATCATTTGACAAAAATGCAAAAGCACACGATCAGCGCAATTTACCTTCATACGTATAAACTTTCGTGCTGACGTTCTTGGGCTTCCATTTTAGGAAGTCATTTCGGCAGATGGTGCTTCTCTTCTGGTCCCTGTGCTGAAGAAGCTGGCATTGCAGCTTGCACATGAAAATGCACTCAGACGTCGTCGGTGACCAACCGAGAATTAAGCTTCACACGAAAAACAGTATCGAACATGAGAGCAATAATTGAATTTACAAATGGACCAGCTGGCCATTACTCAATCAATGCATTTCATTTAACATCGGCGGGCTACCCACTTTGGCGGCTTAGTGGCTATGGTGGTGCTACTAAGTACAAGGTCGCGGGTTCAAATCCTGGCCACTGCTGCCACATTTCGACGGGGGCAAAATGCAAAAACTCCTGTGTCTCATGCATAGGGGGCACGTTAAAGTTCCCCTGGTGATCAAAATTAATCCGGAGTGCCCCACTACGGCGTACCTCATAATCAAATCGTGGTTTTGGCACGTAAAACCCGAGAATTCAGAATTCAGTTAACGTCGATGGCCTAGCTGATACACAAGGGTTTTGTTGCCGTTTAAGCCCTCAAACATCCTATAGAGCAAACACTGGCTAGGTGTGACTGCTACACTGTCTTTGCTAACTGCAGGAAAGAGAAATACAATACCGGGCATAAACACAAGAGATATGAGAAGGAACACCACCACAGAAAATTAGACCTGAAAGGCACCACAACGTGGGAAAATGAGCATCTACAACCTGCGAGGCATGACACATAGCATGCATGATTGCATCGCACACTATTCATCGGGACGCAAGAAAACCATCTAGCAAGGCGAAACAGGCCTTAGAAGATAACAGCAGAAGTAATGAAAACTGATGGCGACTATTGCCAGTTAGCTGAGCAAGGTAAAAATCATGAAGTGCCCTTGTTGCACAATTCGTTGAGTCCTCACAAACATGGCAAGGAGCACTCATGACTTCTTTTTGTCGTCTGCTAACCAGAGAACTTCTGGAGAGCTGTCAGACCAAAATCGTCCTGGCAGCATGTGGTAGCCCGCGGGTAGTTGGAACCGCCCAGCCTGAAAAAGGCAAACACACGGTTGAAGTGCACCACGCAGTGCTTGTAACAGCTAGAGAAAAAAAAAATTAATGTGAGGGGTGCGGAACTCTGGCAGCTTCATGGGTATCCAAAAGGGGGAAATCGAAGAGGCCCACTGTGTCTTGGTTCACTGGTCAAAAACACAGGACGTGTCTTGTGTTGTAAAATGTGTATCTTTGTGAAAAATGTGGCAAGGTTGAAAAAATTTTTTGAATTATATGCTCCTGCATGGGTCTTGCTTTCTTGTCTGTGTGTTTTTCGTGCAACTCACAGCGGGAAGCAGTACCAACTTGCCCAACTTTCTGTTCTCCTGTTGAATCTCATTGGGACAAACAGTGTGTGCCTGCACGATAGTGTCGCGATCCATGCTAATTTAATTTGTGGTTATCCACCACTGTACCACTCATTACAGCCACTGTACTGCTTTTATTTGGTTATTTACCCTCAGAGATGGAGTGGCATCACATTTGAAGTTGGCACTATAATTTTCAGAAATGAGTTTCTTTTTTTGTAAGGATGCAAACAGGAACATAAAAATACATGAAATAAAAATACATGAAATAAAAGCGATACCTAGACAGAACAGACAAGTGATGGAGTTGACTCACCGTGGCTGCCTAGTTGCTATGGCGTTGAGCTGCTGAGCTCGGGGTCACAAGTTCAATTCCGTCTGCGGTTGCCATACTTAAGCGGGGGTGGAATGTGAAAAAGCTTGTGTGCTGTGTGTTGGGTGTATGTTATACAAAACCAGATGGTCAGAATTAATTCAGAGTCCCCCACTACAACGTTCCTCACAATCGCATTGTGGTTTTGGCTTGTAAAACCCCAGAATTTAATAGTGTTCATATTTAGCTTAGCGATAGAGAGCTGCAAGGTTTGCTGCAGCCCATTTGTAATGCCGTGGTGTCTGCAGGAACTATGTGTGCCCCGGTACGAACGGAGCGGCCACGCCTCCTACGATGACAAACAGCAGCGAAAGTGCGGCCAGTACAGTGACCAATGGCCGAGGCTCCGTGCCACCCAGCAGCCCTATGGCGGTGCCTACGTCGCTGCGCCACCGGTCTGAGAGTTCCTCTTCCGTCAGCGCCGGCAGGTAAGGCACTTGATATGTCTTCCCGCCGGACTGTCATTGCTTATGCATCATAGGTTACCAGGTTCAGTATTCTCAAGCAGTTGCCTGCCGTGGCGGCATAGTGGCTTATGCGTTGTGCTGCTAAGCCTGAGAGTTCATCATCGAATCCCAGTTGCTGCGGTGGCATTTCGAGGAAAGTGAAATGCAAGGACGTCAGCGTACCGTGCATTGGGTGCACATTAAAGAATCCCAGGTGGTCAAAACTAATCTGGAGTCCCTCACTACGGCATGCCTCATAATAATGTCCCAGTTATGGCACATGAAACACTAAAATCTAATTTTTAATTCTCAAGCGCTCACTTTTGGGGATACAATCACTTTCACTAGATTTTGTGCAGAATGCGTCAGAACATGCGGCTGACAGTGTTCATGGCACTGTGCAAAGATAATGAGTTTGGCACAGCACCCAAAATTGCTGTCGGCTGTGTACCATAGACATGTCCAGCGCAGAGCTGCATGAAGTATTGCGAAAGGGATTGTGTCCCCGAGAGTAATTGCTCGGATTTACAACCTCAGTGCTGAACAGAAAAGGCGAAAGAGGAATTCACAGGACAAATGCCGATGCGTAGTTCTAATTACCAGGACCACATTTCCGCTTTGATTACGATGCTTTCTGGTTTAATGAGCCCCTGTTCTCGTTTTTCTTTTGTTCGAGTCTTTCATCTAGCTTTTGTCAGAAGAACCTTGTATCTTTCAGGCGCTTTTCTTCCTGTGTCATATCTGTTTAATGTTATGAACCACGATGTGCACTTGTAATCACCAACCAACCAAGCTTTCTCCTTTTAATTACATCAGTGAGTTTTGGAACTTGTGTAGCCATTGCACTAACAGTTGTGGCAACTAAATAAAGAGGAATACCATATTCCTTGAAAGAGATTAAAGAAGCAAGAGGAAGAAAAAGGAGAAAGGTTCAGAAGATACGTCTTTTTAATGCGCCATATCTGGCAAGTCCTAAACAGTTCTGCACTCCATGCGTTAAACGATAGTTTGCATCGTTTTGCTCAATGGTGGTCGTATGGTAAAGGGTAGTTGAGGGTGAACTCATTGGGATGTTGTGCTAGCTTTGTGCACTACAGATGACACAGTTGTGAAAGAAAGCTTGTGTCCAGTTGTCCCTTCTTTTTTACTTGTGATAGCAAGTTAAACTTCGTGCTTGCACTGGTTTGTCATCTTGTCTGAAGCCTCTTGTGTGTCATATGTCTAACCACTTATAAAAAGAACATACAAAGAAAAGGAGTGCTCCAAAATGTGGGAAGCAACAGCCATCATTCAAATTTTAATTGGTTGATCATTCACCAGGTGCATACTTACCCAAGTTTATCAATGTGCGCCTACAGTGCGTGATTCATGAACAAGACCTTGTACATCAGTGGCACCATGTGCAAGAGACACTTGAACTTGCTATTGCGAATCATTTCAGTTGCAGCTTATTGCAGAGAGCCTCTAGCTTTTCTTTTTTTTTCTCCCATTCTGCACAGCTTCATTGTTGCCTGCCAGCATTCCTTGAACTGGTTCGCTTTTTTGTCCATGCCCTTCCCCTGTCTCCCCCATTTCTTGCCTTGCCAGTTGGCAGATCATCAACGGGACGGGCTCTGTCCGGAGCTCTACGTCAGCCCGAGACTCTCCCACGGCTTGGGAGCTCAACCGGAATTCCTCAAGCAGCCGGAGTAGCCTGTGAGAAAGCACTGTAGAAGAATCGACATTTTGGGCGAGTTGGTGCCGGCAGAACATCTTGAAGGGGCAGCGCTAGACGACGAAGACAGAAGGCAGGAAATGCACAGGACAGCGCTGAATTCGCACCTAACTTCATTAGAAGGCGTACACGAACTTATGTACTACAGCCATTACCCACGTGCTTTCCGATTGATGGCGTCATTATTATCAGTGCGCAGGCAAAACGTAAAACCCTGTAATCTAATGCTACACTATGAGGTGGCTTAAAAAATTCAAGTTCACTCTCATACAAGTTTAATGAAGGCATGCTTACACAACGTGATCTTTTTTTCCTGATATACGTAGTAGGCCTCAATAATCTTCCTCGTAGTCTGATTGCTATGCACGGAAACTATTGTGGTGTCTTTATAGATTGGAGTGCACCCATTCTCAGAGTAATGCCATGCGACATGCGAGTAGGCATTACCCGTTAGCGAGTGCCTATGCTCTGACAATCTAATGTTCAGGCATCGACCTGTTTGGTCTATATAGACGAGACCGTAGGAAAATGGAAACTGGTAAATGAAAAATGGAAAGGCTGCACTGTTAAGCACACGTCCCCGCCTGTGCACTGTAGAATGGGAGTTGTTTACAAGCTTCCATTTTCCTGCGGTCACGTCTATATCGGCCAAGCAGGTCGATGCCTGAACATTAGATTGTCAGAGAATAGGCACTCGCTAACAGGTAATGCCTACTCACATGTCGCGCGGCATTGCTCTGAGCATGGGTGTACTCCAATCTATGAAGACACCACAATGCTTTGCACACATAGCAATCAGATTACGAGAGAGATTATTGAGGCCTACTGTATCAGGAAAAAAAGGATCGCGTTGTGTAAGCATGCCTTCATTAAACTTGTATGACAGTGAATTAGAATTTTTAAACTGCCTCATAGTGTGGCATTAGATTAGAGGGCTTTGCATTTTGCCTGCGCACTAATAATGACGCCATCGATGGGAGAGCACATGGGTATGGGATGTAGAACATAAGTTTGTGTATGGGGGGCCTCCTAATAAAGTTTGTGAGCTCAGCACTGTCCTGTGCATTTCCTACCTTTTGTCTTCGTCGTCTTGCGCTGCACCTTCAAGATGTGAGAAAGCATGTTTGCATATCCACCTCCCTTTCCTTCCAAGTTTTCCTTTCCATTTTTGTCTTTGCCCTTTCTCCTTATGGACTCTAAGCATCAATCACAATCCTTCATCTTCATTGACCTCTGCAACGTAATTCCTGCTTGCCGCTCTCCAGTTCTTGGTTTTCTTGTTCTCTGCTTCCTATGTTGTTTCCTTTTATGTGCACTACCTTTCTTCCTTACTCTCATGTTACTAAGTTGGCCTAGCGACTGTGCTGCTCATCCCAAGGTCATGGATTCGATTCCCATCCGCGGAAAGCGCATTCCACTGGTGTGGCATGCAATGACACCACCATTACTTAGATTGAGGCATATGTAAAAGACATCCAGTTTGATTGGGACAAAGTTGAGTGAAGTCAGGTGAAGTCGTATGGCTGTAGCACAGCGTCGGGATCTAATTTAACCAAGATCTTTTCATTCGTAGTCGGGCTGCGTTTCTGCAGACTTCCATCACGACTTGTCGTCGGAGCGCTCAGCCGGGGCCACACTTTCATGTCGCTTTCTATTTCCTTCTTTTCTGCACGCTTTTCTGTTTGCCTTGTGCACCCGTCCCCTTTGCATGCATCGACTTAGCTGTCTGGGACAAGTGTTCATAGTTGTTCACTTTGAACAACACAGCAGCAGTGCTTGCCGTGGGGATCTGTTGCCTGTGCAGCCGCTTTTTTGTCTCTGAGTACAACAGTTTTATGACAGATACCTTGGCAATTAGCCCTTGGCTCACTAGGTCTTGAGACATGTTATGGGCACCCAGCTCTGAAACTTTGCATGCCACGAGCAGCACCATAGCACAAAGCTTAATGGGCGGAGGGAACAGTTTTCAGTAGCGTATGCTGCGATTTCATATCAGCAAATTCACTGCTTATCTTGAGGCCACGTGTCCAGCGTCTGACCTGATTGGGCACCGGGAAACTAGAATGTAGGAATGAAAGCGCTCATCGACGCACGCATGGGGATGGACAGAGCTTGACTGGAGGTATCGGGTGTTACCAAGCGTTGATACAGGCGCAAACTCTCCTCCATATTTGTGGCATCCCTTTGGGGCGGCGTCAACATATTTTGGTTGCACGCTTGTACTGTCGTAGCGCCTCCTGGCCTGTGCTGGTTTCCTGGCCTTGTTTATTGAGCAGCATGCAGGCTAAGGATCTTCTTTCAGATTACATGCCATTACCTCACATGTAATGCAGCTGTTCGCAAAGAGTGCCATGGAGTGCCTTTTTGTAAGCTTCGGCATCCTTTCATTACTCACCTTCCAGAAGCAGCCGTCACCAAGACGCACCCACAGATCTTCCAGACCGGACATTACCACGCAGCAAGTTCCTGCAGCGTCGCCGTGACCGGTTGACGGAGGTTCGTCGCATTGTGAGCAACATCTACCTGAGCATCGTGGCAGACAGGCTCGCCACTCCAAGGACAGACGGCATCAGCAGAGTTTTACAAAGCTTCTACTCCTAGTTGCTGGCACTCAGTGAAGACACGCAGTGGGAAGACATTCCACTTGGGAATGTAATGGGTTCTGACGCACGCTGTCCGCGGCTACACACGGGAGTGGAGTATGCGGTAAAATGGTTGTACAGCACAGTGTGCAGACAGCTGTTCGTCATTTGAGCTTCTAAGAAGCAAACGCGGATCTTCCAAATGTGAACCTTGCGGAGTGACGTGCAGACTACCTTGTACAATTCCTGTAGTAAGGAAGGACAATCCTTAAAGGTGGCCTGTGCACGCATGTGTGTGTGCACGCTTCTCATGGAAAGACAGTGAAGAGATACGTTGTTCTTATAGCTTTGGCTGCATTACGCAAATAGCAGTGCATTGATTGCTCTCCGTGGACTGTGGTCCGTGGATAGCAGCGCACAGGTTGCAGTCTACGGTTAAGGCTTTCAGCCAGCTGCAGAGCATTGAATAGGCAGAGTTTTAAGAAATGTACAACAGAGCGACGCGTGGACCACCATTCCAGTTCTTTGGAGCAGTCTGTGGGTGAGAAAAATAGACTTGGAAGATGGAACCTGTACATCTCGGACAAGAATAGCAGGTACGCTTGTGGGTGTCTGTTTCTGTTCTCAGCAGCGGACAACATAAGTTGCTTTGCATGAAATTGTTCTCGTCACTGGAAGTTGAAATAATTTTCTTTGGCTTTTGCCTTCAATGCTCTTCGAGGTTATCAGTTTAGATGTGACATGAGTATGCATCATCAAGTGTTTATAGACCACTTAGTTGTACATGCCAAAGATGGGTTCTTAATTAAGCAGGTGCAATTTATATAGTGTTTCTTCGTGTCTTTTTTTAACTTTTCTTTTGCCAGACAATGCAAAGGTCGTGGTAACCACGATCTTGAGAATGCTCGCTATTCTGAAAGTGCGTGTCTTTCTTTACTGTTTACATTTTTCGAGTTATGGCATTAGTGTCACATGTGTGTAGCGCAGTTGGTGCTCCCCAGTTTGCTGCCGTGCAGACATTCGTGCCAGTCGTGGTGTGCGATGTCTGCCGCAGTGTTGCGTTATCTCAGTGAAGTTCCACTGTCTACTGCTTGTAATAAGTGGCCGGCACCTGGGTGCGATGTAGGGTGTTACAAGTTTGAACAAAAGTGTGCGCGCATGCTTGCGCGTGTACACAGAATGTGCCAGAAAAGTTCTTCCCTTTGTACATGAACGAGTTTTGTAGTATTTCTTCTTTTTATCACACGATTGTCTCTGCCGGGCTGTCTTCAGCTGTGCAAGTTTGATAGTTGCGTTAATAAAAGTGTGTGAGGGCCGATAGAGTCGGGGCCGCGACTCGAAACGGGCGGTGTGCCCGTTGGCTTTCTCGTTTCGAAGACCACGCTGTTTTTGCTCAGAGTATTGTATGTAACCGCAATGCAATTCCCTTGTTTGTGTTTATCTCGAGGACTGTTGACGAGTGCCAAAGTGTTGCCCGGCTTCGGGCTGTCTGCTGCAAGCCTGGGCCTACAGCGTGTGATTCTCGAAGGAGGTGTTCCAAGACTGGATAAGCCCATGTGTGTCGCGCATGTCTTCCAGTGCGGTCCGGGCGAAGGTGTGATATGTCCTCGAGTGTGTTTTGAAATGCCCCTTCCCCCGCTCCATAGGAGCCTTCCTGTCCCGTTTGGCATCTTCGTGTTTCTTAACATGGGTACAGCACTTGCCGAAAATTTTGAAGCCGCTGCACATGTGACTAGAGCTGTTGTCACGAGATCCCTGTTTTTTTCCATGTAGAGTGTCTGCTGTCTACTGATGAGAGTGAATTGCAGCGCCACTTCGAGGCTAAGCTAGCCATCGAAAATCATAAATGCCCCTCAGCAATTGCTGAGCTGCAGTTTTGTCGCAGAGCACGCACAATGCCCACTTGAATGAACTGGAGAGGAGTGGTGTTTCTCAAGCCACTTTGGTAGAGATTGCTGAGGAAACTTCTTGAACTACATAAAGTGTGCATGTATTTGAAGGCTTTATAATGAATTCGTGCTTCCAAAGCTACTATGCATCACAAACATCACCCATGAACATCATGAAGTGCATCTGCTATAGATTGCCATGGTATTTCTCAAACTACTACTCTCTTGGAGACATTGTTGAGGAGTGTTCCAGAGTGTGCACGCATGAATGCTTTAGAGAGGAGTGGCGTTCTTGAAGTTACTCTTTATCGCGAGCGTCGCCAAGGAACGTCACTGAAGTTCAAGGGCTATTGGTTTGAGTGGCATTGCCAAGCTACTCATTTTTTCAGGCATCGCCAGGGGGTGTTACTGAAGCTCAGTGACTGCTCAGCACACACCTGAAAGCGCTGGAGTGGTTCGACCTTTCCCAAGGTACTTCTCATTGCTGAGCAGTTGTCACGATGAGGGTACCAACTACTCCAGTTCAAAGCTGCACATGGAGTGGATGATAAGCAGAAGTTACATCCAGGAGCCAGCTCGGCACGTGCAGCGGCTTCTAAGCTTTCGATAAATACTGCACACCTGTTGTTTGCCATGTTGCCTTGACAGACGTCTATGGGTCCATGCAAATCTTGCTTCCATAAAGGGGCCCTTTCGATTAGGTGCAGTGCCAGAGAATCATGGTTTACCGCCAATCATCGCATGTTTGTTATGCACATTTCATGTTTACAGGTGTCGCTGCTGCTATGTTGGTGCAGTCTTTCCTGCAGCGCATCTGTGACCATCATCATTTTCATTCGTGTTGCACGTTTTCATACACTGCCATTTCGATACCGGAAGTACATCGTATTTGCACAAATATGACGCAAGGGACAGGGGCATCAACCTTTTGACAATTCAGACATTGTAAGGTAATATATAAGGATTACGCAGTCATGCAGTCATGGTTGCAGTCATGGTTGTAGGCTCAAGATGTTTGCTATTAGCATTGTGGGATGCAGTTGCATAAAGTGCTAAAGTCCTCACAGGACCATGAGATCTCGGCCAATGGGTGTTTGCCAGGCTAGCTGCACTTGCAGAAGTATCAAACCATGCAAGCGTATAAGTAGCAATGGACTGCCTTTTGCTGTTCGTTGTGCCTCTCAATTCCTCGACTGCTCCCCCTCCCCTCACGCACACACACACATTTACTGCACACATGTCTGTATTCTATTCTAGGACAGTTGAGGGGTTGGCTCTTGTAAAACCCGCAAGTCACTCGATTAAGCTGACCATATTTTGAAGTACGAAATCGGAGGAAAATAAAGTGCCACATTATCTTTGAAGCATGGCTCCGAACATAACTTGAGGTGGCTTCTCAGGCTCGTAGTAAAAAAAAACAAAAACCAAGCGATATCGCTGCAAGTTTTAGCAATCCCGCATCAGACACAGCAAAACCGCTGTCCATTGTCGTTTTGGCTACGCTCTGTTGATACTAGTTTACAACGGGGCTAGTGTTGAGGAATACCCAGCCATAGCTTTATTGAAGAAGATTATGGTTTCAAGGATTTGTCGGCACAGATGGAAATGGGACGAGATTATTGCCGAGGCTGCCAATGACGGCTTTCATCAAGAGATGAACGGAAGTGTTGTATTTGTGCTTTTACGGTTGGTCCGAGCGCTGTAATCCAGCTACTGCCAGAGTTGGTCGCTAGCTGTGCCATTTTTCGTGTGACATTTGAGCACCTCACAAGTCCTCTCATAGGAGTTGGCTGCTAATGAGGTTTGGCTGTGTAGCATGTGCCTGATCCAAGTAGTTCATACCTGGTCGTTGCGTTTTGATGTGCTTTACAAGCACTTCTGTTCAAACTGTAGTGTGGTTTGAGAAGCTGTAGGTTTTCATCATCAACCAGCATCGATCATGGGGATGTGTGTTGACCAAAAAAAAAGTGAACCTCCCATTTGTGAATATGTTCAGTTCGACTTGACCCATACATGCAAATTACTTTTTTTGTGTGAGAAAGTTTGTCGAGCGACTTGTCACTAACTTTGCAAAAGACTTGTGTGATGGTTGTTTTTTTACACGAGCGATTTGTAATAAAGGTGCTTGAGCAGCGGCTCACTTTCTTAAGAAATTGTGTGGCAGCCTTGTTTGTTTTCCTGTACAGTCGACTTTCATTAATTCGACTCAGTTTAATTTGATTTTTTCAATTAATTCGATCCTGACCTGTGCCCATACAGTTCTGTGGGCCCAAACTTTCGTTATTTCGATCTGAAAGCTGGCCTTCACCGGATAATTAGAACTTGACCAGTCAGGTGACCCCAGTAGCGACCCCTTTAGTGGCAGCATGTTTTGGCAGAGCTTGGGAAACTGAGTGCATTGATCACATGTCATCTCTCATTAAAAACGGTTTTCTGCCTGCCCTAGGAGGATTTTCAAGCAGTGAAGGTAGCTCACAATGCCTCATTTCGGTATTTACCCATTTCTACTACGCACTTTTTTTTTTCTCCAAAATAATTGAGCCGAGATCCGCCTGCCCGGTGCAATCGGGTACAAAACCGAAACAGTGTTCATACGCTTTGCTGCATAACACGGCTGTACTGCGGCAAAGCTGACTTTAAAACATCGTAAGGCGAAGCTGGCTTAATAAAACCGGCCGCTGTTTTGTTCAGATAGACCCTTGCTGACTTTTCTTTCCGATCCCGTCAGAGTCGAATTAACGGAAGCCGGCCGTGCTACCATCTTGCAGAATGGTAATACAAATCATGACAATACCTTGATCAGAAGGTCATCACGATTTTATTGCATTTCATATACAAGTATAGTTTGCCGACCCACTCAAGTACGAGGGGGAATCAAAAAGTAAAGGGACGTTTGAGAAAAGGTACATTTATTCTAATAGAAAACTGAAACCTACAATATTTTTCCACATAACCTCCCTGCACTTCAATGCACTTTGCCCAACGTTTCACAAGTTTTCTTTTATTCCATCAAAAAAAAAAGTTTTTGGGTTGCACCTGTAACCAATCTTGCACTGCACCAATGACTGCTGCATTGGTTGCAAATCTTCTTCCCCTGGGCGCTTCCCTCAATGGTCCAAACGTATGAAAATCGCTTGGAGCCAGGTCTGGATTGTATGGCGGGGGTTCCAGCAATTCGAATCCCAACTCCTTTATTGTTTCGGCTGTCTGTTTGGCATAATGCGGCCGATCGTTATCTTGCTGCAGGATGACACCTTTTTGCAGTTTTCCACGATGTTTGGATCTGATTGCAGGTTTCAGTTTAGTTCGCAACACATTACAATAGTTCTCACTGTTCACAGTTTTGCCTCTTGGGGTGAAATGAATGGCTACCACACATTCCACATACCAGAATAGTGTTAGCATGAACTTACCGGCTGATGGTTGACGCTTAAATTAACTTCTGGTGATGATTTGTGTTTCCAAACCATGCTCGCAGCCTTATGTTCCAGTTCGTGATGATGTACCTACGTTTCATCTACAGTAACCATTTGCTGTAAAAATCCATCTCCCTCATGACACTAACGTACGGGCCAAATGTTTACGACAGATGTCCAACCTTTGTGCCTTATGCTGCACTGACAATTCTTTTGGGACACACGTTGCACACACTTTCCGAAAATTTAGCCTGTAGTGTAAGAGGGAATATGCTGAACCATGACTGATATGTAAAGTATTGACGATTTCGTCTGCTGTGATTTGTCTGTTTTCCATCGCGATACCTTCAACGACTTTCAAATTGTCCTCAGTCATTGACGTCAATGGTCTGCCCGATCTTTCCTCGTCACATAAAGAAGTTCTTCCCTGTTTGAAACGCTCTATCCATTTGTAAATTTTGCTTCATGATAAACAACTGTCACCATACTGCGCTAGCATTCAATGAATAATTTCCACAGTTTTGACACCTTCCGCAAACAAAAAGCGAATCACTGCCCTCATTTCCTCCATGGCGCATGTCGACAATGGAGCTGCCATGTTTAACGGTCTGCTACACTCTTAATGACTAATGCAGAAATAAGAGTGACACGTTCCGTAGGAGAGTTGCAGACACCACTAATTCAGCGCTGGATACTAGCAGTGTTACCAAACCCTAGTGCGAAAAATTGCAGAAGTCCTTTTACTTTTTGACTTCCCCTCATATAAATGCTTTCATGCAGGACTGGGCATCCGTTTCTGGTTATTGATGATATAACATTGACATATAGCTGTCCATGACATTATATCAACTCGCATGCACGACCATATTTTCTGTAGTTTGATTTATATGCAGGGTCTGAATTGTACACCAGTTTGAATTGGACAGATCACACCGAACAATAGAAAGGAAAATGGAGATGCATACTTTTCTCCTTGAATGCATAACTCACAGCCCTGAAAAGTAATTAAAGATCACCTACAAAACAAAACCATTATAAATTGATAGTGACCTGTACACTATCGGACCTATACTATATATATATATATATATATATAGTTACATAATACTGGACAAGACAATGCACGTATATTTTTCTATTGGATTGACTTCTAACTCAATTTTTTCTTGCAAAGTTGAAAAATTTGAGGGCTTTTTATTTTATTGAACTAGCGGAAAATTAGGAATGATTCATGCTGTCCCTGGTTTCTTATTTATCATTGGTAGCATGAAGTCACTCACTGTAGCACTGTGAATGAAAGCAGATACATTTTAATTATTTTGCGTTTCCTGCACAGTCATCTTTGTGGAAAGCTGTGAATCGAGGTGGGCTGTTCCCTCACTGGCATTCGGCTGCAGTAAGTGCGATTAATGGCAGTGTGAACTCGCCTGTTCAGTTGATGTCAGTGGTGGCGTGAAACTGCTTTGTAGGGCTTGCAATAGTAATTTTGGATACTGAATCAAATAGCTCCAGAACCAAATCCCAACTGAACGCTTTTTGAGTACTAAAGAGCCATTCTCTCCATTAATATAACACAATCTTCCCACTTAAGTACATTCACAATGTTGGCAAGTTTTGGTCATCACATTGCACCTTATGAAGCGTTGTTTAATAAAAAGTACAAATGGATCTCCAGCATTAGGAGCAAATAAGCAGTTTATTTGCATACACAGGACCCATTGGCGAGTGCGAGTGATTAGTGGCTTAGCTTGGAAAGTATGACTCTTTGAGCTCTGTAACTTGCTCCAAGAATCTTCTCGTTTTCTGTCTTCTATATGGCCACTGGGATGAAATTCGTTGCACTTTTGCTCCTATGTTTATGCTTCATCGCACACAGTTCGTGAAACGAAACATTTAAAAAAATATTCGTACTTTTGAATATAGTGTCTATTGGATTTGAAGACTGAATGTAATAGGGCAACTTATTCAATTCGTTGTTCAAAAGTTTCAGACATCCACTTGCTGTTTTGTAGAGCTGTGTAGCTAATTTGAAGGCAATGTACACTTTACCTTATTACGGCTGTGCCCTTTGTGAGAGTGACAGATGTGGGGTTCTCGCCCATGCTCTTGGGACAAAGGAACGACAACACAGTAGTGTAAACAATCACAAGGGCATTTATTGCACCTTTCATTGATCAATGCCTGCTAGCCGAGTTGCTATCCACAAAACATGCCGATGGGCGCGCGGCAAATCTAGGAAGTCCGACTCACTGCGCCCGGATAACGAGCGAATATGTTCGCCCCATGCTGAACACCAATGCCTGGTCGTTCGCGCGTACGGTCACGCGAACGGTGGCGCGTTCGAACGACCTCGCGAGACGGTCTCGCAGAAGCATGGATCGGCGCACGCGCAGAACGTCCGCGCCGCTTGCCGACCCGAGCGAAAGAGGAAGAGCCTCCTTTCCGCGCCCAAGTAACCCCACTGTTAGGTGGCATTAGCAGAGCCACACTCGCGCCATCTCTCGCGATGCGCTTCAACCACACCGACTACCGCGGGCATCAAGCCACGCGGCGAAGCCGGATTACAGGAGACGGGAGCTATGCGGGAAAACAACATATCAGGGGACGCGTGAGAGTCGCGCATACCCACACAGTGAATCGCTTAAACCCTTGTAATTAAGGTATTCTGTGAACTTGTGTATATGAGTTTGATGGAAGGTGGTCGATCGCCAGCAGACAGAAAGATGGTGAAATTCTTGCGCCGCAGCGCCACTATGTCAGCATGAGGTCACGGATATTAATGTAATTTCTCTTATTAGGCCGTTTCAGTGCAGAAAAATATCAAATGTTGACAAGACCTTGTTTCTGCCAATATAGGCAACATTATCCTTAATCTTAACAGACCAAAAAAGTCGCAGTTTTGCCCGAAAGGCGAATCATCGATTGCGACAGCAAATTAGTGGACAGCTATACGAAGGATAGTAGTTTTATCGGCCTTATAAACTTTTAAAGATATAGGCACACTAAGTTAAGCGTGGTGTCATGCGCGCACAAGCCAATATGAACACGTCCCACCTGATGACAGCGGAAACTTGCTGTTAAAAAGCTGCAGTGAGGAAACGCGGCAGCAGCAGCGAGCGAATTGACGTTCACGCTGTCACTCAACGCGAATTACGCCGGAAAAAAGTGAAGCCTTTGTACCGGCTGTAGATGGCCTTCAAGATACAGTGGTCCGGCCTCCCGCAGTAGAACGCACTCCCCCCGAAGCTTTAAGAGGAAGCTTTAGCTTGGGCCCAACTCCAACGCGGCCTATTCAAGTACACGTAAAACTCAGAAACGCTTTTCTGAGATAACTCCTGGACTGCTTTTAATGAAATTTGTTGCGTTTGAGAGAAAAAGTTAAACTCTAGTGACTGCTGGAAGCGGAATTTCGATTTAGGGCCTCAATTTTGTTGAAAGAATGTTAAAAAATTCGTAAGTTCGAAAAACATAGAAGCACGAAGTTTACAAATTAATACCTCTCTGTCAAGATCAGGTATCGCAGCTCTGTAAACGGCATCCATTAGATCATTCAAAGCGAACAAATTCGATATTTCAATTTATATATTACGTGAATTTTTTACGTTGTGTACAAGGGTTCTACAAAAGGTGTATTTACACAGTACTAATTTTTTTAGATTCGTGTGTAAACATATCAATTTTGTCCGCTTTAGATGCACTATGAGATGCAAGTCACATAATTGTGATATGAGATATGATATGCGATATGACATAATGACAGAGTTGTAAACTTCATAGTTTCGATTTCTGAAAATTTGCGATTTCTGCTAATCTTTAGTAAAAAAATTGACGACCTAAATAAAAAAAAAATCGAAGCCAACAGTCACTAGATTTTAAGTTTTTCTTTCAAGTGCAACAAACCTCGTCAAATTTGGCGCCGTGGTTGCCGAGAAAAGCGAATTCACCTTTTACGTGTATTTAGATAGGAGCCCCCCAGCTGACGGAAGGTGACGCGTGTCCTCCCCGCTTCCCCCATTGCGTGCGCGAAGCTGAACCGCGATCGCTGGCTCACCATACGCTTTCACTCACCCATACAGCGTTGGACGATTTGCGCGCAGCGACGATTTTATCGCCCTTGGACTTTATAAGGAACCTCACGACGACGACGACGACGGTAGAAATCCGCCTGGAGTGTCCATACAATTGATATCGCAGCAAAACTAAACTAGCCCATGAGCTGACGTTGCAAATATTCGTTACGTCACGAGATGCTAGTGCGAGAGCTTCGAGGTGACGTCGCCACCTGTCTAGTGCTCTCAGATGTTGACTTTCTAAGTAAGAATGACCTTAATTCAGCTATAGCTGGTTGCTACTGCTTCAGTCATTCATGAAAGAAACTCGCTGTCTGATCTGGAAATTGGGTGAGGTCGTGCTTTGACCAAATACCTGTGAGGACGTTGCTTTCTACGCATTCCGCAACTATTAAGACGCGCGTACGTTATTGTTCACCCATACCTGCGCAACCTTTGTTGTGCGAGTTGGCGCTCTGTGAAACTTGAAGTGATATCCCGCTTTCGTGTGAAAAGCTAGCGCGCGTTAGTTCAAAGCATGGTTCAAAGCTACCGCCACGATAGCCGATGTTGATGTCGATGCTATATTCGCAGCAAGCTGCTGGAACATGTGGCGCCGTCTATGAACAAGATTTGCTGCTGTTAGTTGGTCTCCAAGATTTCATTGACGCATTCACCATTTCGGATTGTTTAGTAAAAAAGCACAATACGCAATACATTAATCGAATTGTGTATATCATTAAAACAGACACATTGTAAATCTCACTTGGATTAATTGACGGTGTCCACTAGAAGGCGCTAGGCATAACTTAACTTCGAGCGTTTTGAGGCTGTATGGCTGTATCATAGGTGTTCTTTGGTTGTATGATAGTGAGGAAGGATGGCACGTAGGTCTAGCGCTCTTGCACATGTGTGTCATCTCTCCTGAGCATCAAAATGGCAGACGCATTTGCTGTTCGTGGGATATGTAGCGGACTGCTGTGATCGTTTTATTGAAGCAAGTGCCTCGGAAGCGCCTTGACAGTGCCATAAACCGGCACGGATGTGACTTCTGCGAGTAATGACGAGGCCCGCAAGCGTTGACAAACGCATCGTTCATGGCGTCAGGTACGTTTGCGTTGATCCGTTTTTCCGCGTATTTCGCCCTCTTCGTCCGTCCGTTCGTCCGGACGTGTTCGGCTGGCGATCGTCCTGTGTTTATATAATGTTACTTCCCTGGTGAGTGCCGTGTGGACCGGTCAACCCTAGCCGGGGCGTCCCGCGGTGCCGTGGCCCTGCTGTATATATATATATTTTTCCGGGAAGGTTTCGCGATCAGCGTGGGGACTTAGCGCCTTCGAGCATTAGTCAACAGGACAGCTCATGCGGCGACGTAGGTGAGAGATCCTAGCGCGCGGATGTGTGCGGAGGGTGTCATCGCACAACCGTGCTGGAGGGGCGTTTTTCGAATCGTTGCTTTCGAATCCGTTCATGCGAAACGGGAGGAGGCCCCATGCGTTCGCGTGTCGCCACGCACGAACGGCTGTCGGAGATCGTTCTGAAAAGAACAATGCCGTTAGCTTAGACATCCCTGTCCGCTGTTTGCCGACGAAAATTGCCGTCGCCCAGCACACGCAGTGCTGCAGGTCAGGCGAGCCTTACGTAACCCGTTTCGACGACAGGTGTCCGACTGAACCGGAAAACAAACACCTGAAAGAAGAAGGAAAAAGAAAAAAAAAAGACGTGCGGTTTCTCTATATCTCTGTGCTTGCAGCGCTCTGGAACGTAGGACGGGCTGGGACAGCTTTCTGTATGATTATCATTTTGTTCTTTTGGAACTCCCGAAGTTTCGGAAGGGAACATCTGTGACTATTGCGGCGTTTTATTCCCGTTTGCGACGTTGTCAGTCCAACGGCACGTTCGGTGGGTGTCCACGGAAAAAGAAAACACGTTCATGGATCGAAGAGGACCGAAGTTGCTAACATCGTACGTGCCGACGAGAGAGCGAATAGGCATGGTCTTTGTCAGCGTTTCTAGATATAGCTTGTCGAAAGCACACACCGCGGCCGGCGATAGGGACCCGGCAGTGTGTTCGTGCGGGACGCCTGCGTTATCCGAGCTCTCGCTTTTTTTTTTTTTTTTTTTGTTCCGCACTGTGATAAGACGTGCAAAGCCCATCACTCTCTTTGGCGACCTGAGGTCAGGGCTTTCGAGAAAAGAGCACTACTAGATAAAAGGGATCGGCGCAGACGATTCCTAACTGGCAACAACTTCAGTTTCTCATAACGTCGTTTTGTTGCAGACGACTGTGAAAAACTATCGCAGAACATCGTCCCGCGAAACACGCGACTCGGCGCGCTACTCGGCTGATCGACCTTTCGCGGATTAGAGGTGGAGTCAGTGTCATCTTCCGGTGCCCCTTTTAATGCGGATGAGATTGAAATTACAGCTGCTGTCCGGATGATTGGACGCTGCATCGCGTCCAATCATCCGGACATCCAACCCTCCCTCTCCCGACATCCTGTTTATCAGTCGATCGCTCCCGTATGCTGCGTGCGCCGAAAGCGATGTTCGATCACGTTGATATTCAGAAGAGCAAAATCGCCGATTCCGCGGAATTTCCCTGCGGTTCGCGCCCAGGTTCTATTTTCGCGCAGTGTTTCTCTAACAGGGGAAGCCTGTAACCTTTAGGCATTAATTTGCGTTCTTTTCCGTGTTTATTGATTCTTTTATTGACTCGTTTTATTGACTCGTTAATTGATTCGTTTATTGACAGATAGGAAATCAGGAACTTTTATCCTTGATGAAAAAGGGCATATCAGCTCGTTAGCTGATATGCCCTTTTTGTAAGTACCAGCATAGAGATGAAAGAGATTGTACCAGCTTCAAATATGTTGGCAGATTTCCAGTCTTTTGTTTACTCGCATCGCACCTCGTCTGTCTGCTCATCATTGTGTAGCGCTCCGTGACTCAACCTTTACTACACGCCCCGCTTCCGTCACTGCCATCTGAAATAATTGTCATACCCCCCACCCTTCTTTTTTTTTTAATCAGCTAGCGGAAACACATCATTGATTATTTTTTTAATTAAGCAACAGAACAGTTACTGCGGTAGTGCGAGCTTATATAGCTATATAGACCTGCCTTGAAATTGTTTATGAAAATACTCAACTCTGATGGCAATGAAGTTAATTGAATGTTTTAGTAGTACTTGCTAAGTCGAGATCTCCTACAGTGATCCTTTATTTCAGCCAAGTAAAGGAGGCGTTGTTTCAGCGTAACTCAACTCTCTGCTGAATTGTCACGTGTCCATTTTCGTATTGGAGCATTCTGTGCCAATAGCGACAAGGATGCAGTAACGTTGCGCTGTACTTCACATTTGACGTTTCTGTAGTTGCCGTCGGCTGCGCTCTTTTCGTGCGTGCATCGCGCTTTGTCGAAATGTCCTCCACATCCTCTCCTCCTCTCCACACCCAGTTCCGAAGCAAACTTATATCGCACGAGCACGCCGAACTGATCGGGCTTACCCTTCGTTCAAGTGCGCAGTTGCTACACCGTATGTCGTTGGCCTGTTGGTCCGGTTGGTGCGCAACGCAGCAGCTGTCGCACGCCGCCTTTGTTGGCGGAAAGAGCGCCTTCTCCCTCTCCCTTTGCCGACACAACAAACACGCACGCACAATGGACCTATTGCGCAAGCGTCATTTAGTCGTCGTAGCTGCCGTAGATTTTTTTATTGCCGTCTGGAGGGAGAGGAGGCGCGCGAGAGGGAGAGTGAGGGAGACCGACCGCTAGGGGGCGTGCACTGACGAATCAAACGGTAAACTGCGCGAAGCGGCACAAGCGCACGGCGTCTATTTTTAATGCGGGCCTTCTGCACGAAAAAAATAAATAAATGCGGATAGTGCACTCAGACGGTTATGACCCCACGCTCCCCCTTCACAGTTCGTCGGCACGCCGTAGCCGTATTCTAACGTGGCGCTGAGGAAGAGGTTCATTGCAATGACGAAGTTGTGGCCGCGAGTGAGGTTATGTTTACCTACCATGGCTATATGTTTTGCGGGCGTGTAGCTGTTGCTTGGCTTTTGGTTTTTGCCCGTAGTCCATTGCATATTGAGTGGAAATGGGAATAGCCACACTTGAATGTGTGACATATGTGCATTCATCAAATAGCTGTTTCGGCATCATATATGTGTACATCGATGTTGGAATAAACATTCAAGATTAGTGTTGAATTGGAGATGCTATGAGACAAACAGTATTTGTCGGGCTCCAATTTACACCTTCTTCATTTGTTTTCTACTGTTTAGTGTTCTTTCTGGGCATTATTAAATATATTGGGTAACCACTTCTTATTTTCGCCTTTTGAAACCATAGCTTTTGCTGGTTGGAGGATTTCAACACTATATATTAATGATTAGCTGACCCACTGGTTAGTAACAGCAAAAGCAAAGGCAGCCCTTGCTGCATAAATGGTGCCAGGGGCATGTTGTGCTTTCCATCCACGCAAAATCAATCACCCCTCGCCCGTGTTATGTGGACATTCCCGCATATTCTCACTACCTCGAGTGTGCCGTCAGCTTACCTCTCTGCCCTCCCTCCCCGCCGACACGTGACACCACATTTTCGGATGGCGCTTGCGGTGGAGGAGGGGAGAGGTTATTTTGGGCCACCTGGGCTCGGGGGAGACACATGCTCGACAGACACAGGGGTTCTCACCCCTTGTTGCTTCTCCGAGGAAGAGGCCGCACCCGCCGACCCGATGGAGGAGTGTTCGGACGGCGTGGTTTTCCTGGCGGGTGCAGCCTTGCTGACCATCTCACTGTGTTGCCTGTCATACGTGATCTCGCTGTACATTCAGGTGGCCAGGGAGAGCCACTGGGTCAGCTCCTTCCTGGGTGATGTCTCTTTGCCTGTCATTTCTTCGCTCTCTTAGACTCTCTGTCACATGTGCTGACAGCCATCTCTTGTCACTTTTAGCTGCACCGTGATGACTGGTTTTCACCTTGACATGGTTAGCCCTGTAAATGCTTGTGAACTCTTCCTCAAAGTAACATCTTTCTCCATGCATACCTTTCCAGTGAGGCGGTCCTTTTTCATTTAGCTGCCCCACGGTGACTGATTAGCACTTTGGCATGGCTAGCCCTGTAGCCCTGTGAATGCCTGTGAGCTTTTAACGTTAAAGTCTTCGCGGATGTACAGTTTTGCAGTCTCACCACTGAGTATTCAATCGTCTGCATCTTGTGCTAGCGTGCTGTCGTACAGCTGCTCAATCAGCTGCCTTTCTGATGGATCTCTCTGAAGTTTAATGTGTTTAGCCTCACCAGTGGTACCTCCGCTGTGGCTTTGTTATGGTGGCGTGCGGGAGTGGTGTTCAAAAAGCATGTGCTTGTCAGTGCATTTTTAAGGAATATATCATTTAATGTAATATACTCATTGCATTGAAAATGAAGATGTTTGCTTTCTTGAATACTTTCCCAACTTGAATGCAGTAAACTATAAAGAAAAGATACTCGAAAAGAAGATGGATTGATATCTTAGGCATGTGTGGTGTGATTGACAGTGGGTGGATGAAATAAGCTTCAGCATGGATCCAACACTTTCATTAGGGGACTTCACTTCGTTGGGGCACATTTTGTTATGGAGCTTGCAAATAATGTGCATGCTCTTGGCAAGCGAGCTCTCGCTGTGGCCTTTCTTAATTTTCCGGTTTTAAATTAGACTATTTGTGAGTCTGTTGCGACTCTTCAAGTGCGGCATTGAGTCTCTGTTTTGCTTTCTCATGAACCTGTGGGCTTGTTGAATTTGTTACTTGTGCAGCTTGAGACATTGGCTAGCTGCTTCACTCCTAAATTATCCATCTAAGACTTTTGTGTTGATCAGTAATAGTTGTCTTAGTCTGCAGTTAGTGGACCTGTGATTAGGCCCTTCGCTAGCTCCTATATTGGCTTATCATTGCCCTTGTTTACACTTCAGAGGTCCCTTTTAATTGTATCTATAGCGTGGTTGATTTTTCAAGAGAAGACTCTATTAGTCTTTGGCTACTGATTACAACTGAAATATAGCATGATGGCATGTTGAGAATGATGGCATGTTTATGAAGCAGAAGCGTTTAATAAGTTATATTGGCTTTGTTACCAGCTAGGTGTTCCGTTTAGGAGTGGACTGTACTGATCATAGGTTTATACATTTCCCAGCTTTTGTGTGTGCCTCATTATGACTGAGAGTCCGCATGCAAGATCTTTCAGTTATGGCTGTCTCCAGTTATGAAAAAACAGGAGGCTTGAGACAAATTTTTGCTGGTTGATATTTATAGCAGTCGTGGACATCAGTCCATTACATGATAGTCATCAATAAGTTCTTTATTTAACTCAATTTTACTAACAAGCTTTAGTGGTTTAGTGGCAGCACAAAGAACAGGATAGCCAGTGCATATCTGATTTACTCCGAAAGGATGACAAGCCTGGCAATGCTTGAAGCTGTGGGAAAAATCAGCAAGAAAAATCTGAAATAGAAAATGTCGAAAATCACCAGTGGCTGTGTAGGCATGCCATGCATCCTCTGACGCTAGTAATCAGTTTCCTGTTTTATTTTTCCCTTGCTGCTGGTTTCCTCAATATTGAGTCTTGCAACATGTGTAATTCTCTCTGTGTCCAGCGTCCACCCTGTGTGCCCTCTGTATTGTGCCTGTCCATCTAGTACCGTTACCATGTCACACTATTTAGGAGCCAATATAGCAGCACCACTTTTGACATATCTGTCTCTAAAATAAGTGACAAAATACATTGGTGTTTCGCCTAATTTTGTCCTGATGCGTATTAAGGACAGTTTTGTGGGTGAAATATACGCACATGTGATTTGACAGTTGGAATGTCACAACAACCTGCATGAAAACATACTAAAAAGCATGGGACCACTTGTAATTTTGGGTACTTTTCTAATGAGGTAATCTTGTTGAAATTAATGGTGATTGCACCAAGCTGTCTTCCTCTTTTCATTTTGGACCATTTTTTTCAGGCATATCAACACATTGGGTAGCTTGCTTCTCATAGTTTTTCATTAATGCCTACCTCTCTTTCTATTTCTGTACCCACTACACTGACTTAGCAGATATAACATTCTGTTTTTGAGCATGAAGTCACTGGTTCGACTGCCGACTGCAGCAGCTGCATTACAATGAGATGAAGTGAGAAGGAAAAGGAGGAGGAAATAAAGATAGAAGGCAGGGATGTTAACCAGAAATGTGTCTGGTTGGCTACCCTACTCTGGGGGAGGGGAAAGGGGGAATAGAAAGATAAGATAGAGATGAAGTGAGAAAATGCCCATGTATACTATGGGGATGCCGGCTGCAGGGTGGCACAGCGGTGTCGCCATCATCATCGCAGTGGAACTCATGCACCCGAGCCACGTGCAGTGAGCCTGGCATGGGGAGTGGTGATCTGGAAGCTGGGTCTCAGTTGGTCTGGGCTCCGAACAGTAAAGGTTGTCCTTTGCATGTCTCCCCCACTCTGCATCATCTCTGAGAGCATCAGCTGGTCCCATGTTACAGGTGCCAAATGTGGCCTCAGGGCCACGGCTTAATAGCCAGTGGCCTCAGAGAGGACACAGAGTGCGGGAGACATGCAAAGGACAACCTTTACTGTTCGAAGCCCAGACCAATTGAGACCCAGCTTCCTGATCGCCGCTCTCCCATGCCAGGCTCGCTGCGCATGGCCCGGGCGCATGAGCCCCGCTCCGATGATGATGATGGTAGCAACGCTGTGCCGCCATGCGGCCGTCGTCCTCATAACACTTACGTTTAGGTGCACATTAAAAAAAATCCCAGGCAGAAAAATTTCATCTCGAGCCCTCCGCTTGCATTCCCATGGCCCTTACGTTCCTTTGGGAAGTTAGAATCAATCAGTCAATCAATCAACAAACTTTTGTGATTGACTCATTCGGATGTCTGGTTTGCAAACTGTCTTGAAGAGGTAGTGTTGTTGTTTGTTTCATAGATATTGCGTGAGCAGTACTCTATGGGAGAGTTGACTGGGATGATTACGAAAAAAAAAATATTCTGACTGCCTTTTTTATCATTATTATTATTACTTCTATTACTTTTTTTTGCATCCCTGCAATTTTAGTATGGTCAGGTGTAAAAAAACTATATATAGGTTGATCCAACGTCAGTGCTTTCAAGATGGTTATTGCTTTGTAACAGTACTCCATTGTGACATATATTTTTTTTTTTTACCATAATCTACCCACTCCTCTCTCTAATGCTCCTGCCTTGAGAGAAAAATAAATAAATAAAAGGTAGCATGCATTGCTATTCCCAGAGCTTTCCCTTTGCATATCTTCGTCATGTACAGCTCTCATCTTGCAGATCTTTATGCTACTGCTTTAGTAGTGCACAAGATTGTCTCTTAGTTAAAAGTGATAATACATTGGACTTCTCAGTGTCATCTTGTTCACTGTGTGTTGTAATTGATACAACTGTGAACAGACCCAGCATGTTAATGCATGTAAAGACTGATTCCTTGGTCTTAGACACCAACACATGAAGTTCCAGCTCACACTTAATCGCGACACATTTGCTAGTTTAATGATGATCACATTAGATAGACATTATTATACTCACACAAAATGTTAGAGCAGAATGGCAATGTAATGTTTATTCAGTCTGGTTCCTGGTTTGCTTAGCATTTGTCACTGTGCAGGGCTTTTATTATTCCTGCTTGCTTGTAGCAGGGGTAGTAAAGAAATGATGAACAGGGTCTATTGAGTGATTAATAGGTAGGTTTTGTGCATGCAGGTGTCATTGAATCAAATTAATATTTGGTGCTTCTATGATTACAGTGGCAGGAAAACTGTCTTTTTGTGAAACATTTTGTCTGACATAATGAACACATATAATGTAATCAAGGGTGAGATGGACTACTATCTGTTTATTTAAAATCATGTCGAGCAGAAAGTTGAATCACTGACCAAGCCGGAAGGAACATCCTAATCAGGGGCTCTGTAAGTCTCTTTTGAGTGTGGGGGCAGAAGCAGGGGCTTAATTTGCCTGCATGAACATTTTTTTTTTTTGTCACTGTGAAACCATGGTTTAATTGGCTACAGTAGAGGGGGAGCTAGCCCATAGGGCTGGGCACACACAGCTCTGTTGGGAGCTCGGTTTGGCGGAGGCAAGGAGTACATGTTTTGACACCTTGAGAATGGAGAGTCGACTGGCTTTATTCAAATGTAAAAGCAGGTTTGTCAAATGACTGTGGTGGCGCCCCAGTCTGGCGGCCACCTCAATTCCAAGAATGAGCAAGGGGCAGTGACCCCCACGGCAAGGCAAGGCGAGGTAAACTGGCCAGGTCAATGAACCCCATGGCGAGGCAAAGCGAGGCAAACTGTCCGGGGCAATGAACCCCATGGCGAGGCAAAGCAAGGTAAACTGGATTTCCGTGAAATAGGGACAACGTAGTGACAGACGATCGCTACACTTTCGTGCAAATGAACCAGTAAGAGCACTTGCCCCCGCTCCCCTTTCTCCCAGGTTCCGGAGGCCCTGATCCTAACGTTTTAAGCTTGATATGGAACCCTTGTTCCAACAAGTGTTCCACAGGGAATAAAAATGTCAGAATGTGAACAGGCGTCCCTTGTCCACCATGGGAACATTTGGAACTTTTCTACAGAACCATTGCTCTCACAATGGTTCTGTAGGTAACTTGAGACATCAGAATGTTCATTTAGTGAACAAAGGTTTCACAAGGAGAACACAGATTCCACCAGGAGCTTGGAATACAACGTCCGTTTTGACTTGGTTGGAGACCCAATTTTCTGCTCAACAGATATCTGTAATGTTGTATGAGTAGTCATACTCCCTCTGCATAGGAAATGCACAAGAATAAAGTCTGCAGGTACATAAATAGCTTTCAAATAGAGGAAAAAGTACGTTAGATGGAATGTAATTAATGTGTATGTTGAATAATCTATTAATCGAGCTTAACGTGCAAGGTAGGCTGTTAGCTTAAGTTTTTTTTTGCTCTTATGGTCTTTAAGTAAACTGCATCTGAGTGTTTTACAATGTTAGTGGCAAGTAGCTTTAGATCCTGTCTCCTGACAAGGAATGAGCAGATGAGTTGTAGATGGGGGCAAGTTGACCGTAAGAGACTTTCTGACTACTAACGCAGCAAGGTAGCTGATGCCTGTCTGTGATTAAGTTCTCATGGGACTGAAAACAGAATCTGCACCAGCAGGCAGGGCCAAGCAAGTTAATGGTTAGATTTTATATTGAGACATTTTAGATTGACATGCTGTTATGTGCTGGACTAATGAAGTTGATAGGAATTGAGGATTAGTGTGTTAAGTCCAAAATTTTGTTGATGGGTGAACCCTTCAAGAAATCAGTAAAATAGCATATTTGTGACTAAGTGAAGTAGCACAGGAGCAGTGTGCAAATCACTATTATAATGTGCAAGATAATTTTATGCATTATCAGCTCCCTCACACCTGCCATCAGATAGGTTCGTCAGGTCAATAGCATTCAAATGCTGGCTTGGCGGTGACTGAATACAGTTGACACTAGCTGCTGGTTACTAAGTTTAACAATTTCCCATTGTCCACAGCAACAAGTGCAACGAGCAACAAGTTCTAATGATCTCTAGTTACACTGACAACCAGTTTCTGCTATCTCCCCCCTTTTTTTTGAGGGCCCCTATCATATCTGCACTTCCATTAGCTCGATGTTCGTATTGCGACCACTTATTTATGATATTGTCATGGCATACAAGGTGTTAGAGAAGAGATGTGCTCTAATCAAAGACATACAAGCAATAAATGTCAAAAGAGCACAAAAACTCAACAAGCAAATAAACAGCATTGTCATTAAATAATTGCTTAGCAACTGACAAATAAGACATTACTAATGCAAAAAAAACAACAACAAGGCAAACAGTATGGAAAGCTGAACAGCTGTGCATAAAAAAATAGTATTGTTACTCGGGTTAGGTGGGCAAAGGGATCTGCAACTGTGATCAAATGTCTGTTCTGCTGATTAATGAAGAAGGAATGGGGGCTCCTATCATAGTATATTTTAAGGAAGAAGGACTTGGAATATGGGACAGCGTTTGGATGCGAACCACATGGGGAGCACGTTGTATAGACGTGGTAAAATGAAACGAGCAGGGTCTGATGCATTGTGCCGCTGCATGTGTTTGCGCCTAGGCTGGTGATGAACTTGGAAGCATATTAAGTGGTGCATGTCTGCAGTAACTTGTTTTTATTTGTTTTGTCAGTGGGACTTCTCTGTTGTGTTAGTTATCAATAAATATCGTCCACCTCGTCTGGTTGATATTGCACTATTTCATGCCTGCAGTGTTAACAAGACCTATTTTGCGTTGTCAAGCCATCAGGTTACGCACCTGTACCTCCAATCGATAGCTCTGACCAATGGCATCATCTTTTACAATACTGCAGATGCTCAAGGGTTATCTAATTTGATCAATCTAGCCTCATCTTAAACCTAAGCGTACAGCCTATGAGTTTTCCATGGGAATCATCAAAGCTAGCCTGATGGATAATGTAGAGCCAGTGTGTGCCGATGCTGGATCTCGATTTTTTGCAGTGTAGCACGCCTGGCTGGACAAATTCGACAGTGCGTGGTAAATGTAAGGGGACAGGTGTGGTTGCAGGGTGGCGAGGCGTGACGTGCGGTTGTGTGCGTTTCTTCAACAGGCAAGCCCAAGCCTCCCGTGCCTCCAAAGCCCACAGGACTGCTCTCGGAGGGAGGCGCCCGCCGCCCCATCATCACCGTGTCGCCGTTAACCGAGACGACCGAGCAGAACCATGTCAATGGTGCCACGAAAGAAGGTGACAGTTCGGAAGACCCCTGCAAAAAGGAGACGGCGCACGAGTAAGCTTGGTTTCGTAGTTGCTTATGGCAGCCAGCATACTTGACGTCTTTTCTTCTTTTAATTTGGGTTGTGCTGAAAATTTTGCAGTTTGGTACCAGACATTGCTTTGAATATCCTTCTGCAAGCCATCGTATAAGTTGATACCTTTAATAAAGCACTTGCGACTCACTTTTGCTTGGGAGGCATTTGGGTGCTGTGTGCCATTGAGTTTCCTGTTACAATTACTAGAGAAAACTCTTGAAGCTGCAGCCTTTCAGCTAGCACGGCAATGGCGGGTTGTACATGGATTTGTCCAATCGTTGTGGCTTCAGACATTCGCATGGCATTATTTGTTATCTTTATAAATTTCAAAGAAGTTCTATTTTCTAAATGAGAAGGCAATGAGACCCTGTGCATCTGCATAATCATTGCAAATTGTTTGTTTTGTAATGCAATACTTTATTGAATATGATTATTTTAAGAAGAGTCATGAAGTCATTTGAAGCCATAAGGACAAAGGTTGGGCAGATGCACATAACATATACTCATCATCCCACTGCTGGTTCAACTGCCATGCTTGCCGCTCTGGCAGCAGATTTCTTTTGCTAACTTTTGCAGGAAACCGTACACATTAGCCATTGCAGTGAACGATGCAGCAAGGTGCTGCCAACTTTTGCAGGAAACCGTACACATTAGCGATTGCAGTGGACGATGCAGCAAGGTGCTGCTAACTTTTGCAGGAAACCGTACACATTAGCCATTGCAGTGAACGATGCAGCAAGGTGCTGCTAACTTTTGCAGGAAACCGTACACATTAGCCATTGCAGTGAACGATGCAGCAAGGTGCTGCTAACTTTTGCAGGAAACCATACACATTAGCCATTGCAGTGGACGATGCAGCAAGGTGCTGCTAACTTTTGCAGGAAACTGTACACATTAGCCATTGCAGTGGACGACGCAGCAGGGTGCTGCTAACTTTTGCAAGAAACCGTACACATTAGCCATTGCAGTGAACGATGCAGCAAGGTGCTTAGCTATGGGGACCAGACAGACAATGCTGGCCTGGAATGTTCATGTCTTGAAAGTTACTTTTCCCTTCAGTCGTTTTTCACATTTCATAAGGGAGTCATCACTACTTTATTAACTCATAAATTTGTTGATTTATTCGTAAGCATTGACCAGAAATATGAGCAGTGTAGTTAAAGGTGTCTGCAACCTCCTAAGATGATATAAGGCATCTTTTGTGTCACAGCTGCTCAAGCCGTGACACATTGTTCAAGCCGTTCAAGCAGTGTTCAAGTTGTCGCATTGGACAGTGCGGAAGGCTCAAAGTAATTATTACCCGAAAACCTTTTGTCGGTTTTGTGTAGTGCAGCGATACTAAGCTCTATTTTCCATTTTGTAGTCTCGGGCAGATATCATTGTAAACTTCTTTTTGATAGTAATTGTTAAGGAAAGCCCAGATTTCGAGAGTTTTAGATAGCTGTGAAGATGAGAGGCCAATTATTGGCCACAGCATCTCTTATGATTTTGTGATCATATTTTTGTGTGTTTGCTAGACTTGCAGCAAGTTATTGAAAAGTTATTTTATGAGTTGCGTAACTCTTATTGTACAGTCTGCTGATATACACCAGAAAGACATTCAACTTTCTCACTCTGCTTATGGTCTACAAGCATTTGTCCCAGTCTGTAAATCTACTGCACTATGAACTGAGGTAGGCTGCCTGATTTACAAATTTTGACCCAGTCTGCAGCCACAATGGAAACTGAATTTCGTTGCAAAACACTGCCATTGCAGAAACAAATTTCATAAGCTGGATAAGTAACTCAAAACCCCCTTCTGTGCTGTACCGCTATCCACTGCACTATACCAGACTGTTGCACTCAAGCACAGTTTTCAAATGCAGTGCACGGCTTGCGTGTCTGTGTTCCACTCGGTCAGTGTGTCTGTCCTGCTCGAAAAGAGAGGGAGCCACTTGTTTGCTTAAAAGTGTGGCACCGTTATATTTGCGGCGCGTGCGTCGCCAGCTTTCCTGGCATGCTGCCACCTTGAGGTTTGTCTGGCTCCCACGGGCTTCGATGGGCACGGGCCGGGTTTTCAGGCCTCTGGTGGTTCTATTTTGGAGCACGCACACCGCCTCCCAGCATTCGGAAATAGGGAGAAGTTGAAAGTCGTTTCGCTCGCGTTTGTTCTAGCTACGGGGGTCTGCTGTGTACGTCCCTGCATGCAGCCCGGTGAGTTAGCCGCTGTGCAGAGGCGCAAACATTGCACGTTTGTTTACCTTCCTTCTAGCCCCGTTTTCCCTTGCAAGCCGTGGCCGCGCTAGGTTTTGCAGACTCAGATTTTCGTTTTCGGGTGCGGAAACCAGGCTTGCAGTGTGTCCTTCGCATGTGGCCCTGAGGAAGTGTTTTTCAGGTTCCCTTGCAGCCCCAGACCCCGTGTGGTGGGAACGGAGCTTCTTATACATTTCTGCTGTACCTAATGGGGTGAAGATAGTGTTGTGAAGCACAAGTGTGTTACAGACTGTGCATACATCAAAACCTTGCTTTAGTTAATGAGAGGGCTCATCCTGATTGAAGTCCTGTGATTTCGGGGGTGAAAAGCACCATTGTAGTAAACAGCTAGCCTCTGCAAAGCAGCCATAAGTAAATGTTAGCAGCTTTTAATGTATACAGCATTGTGTCAGCTGAAGTGACCAGTGGGCAGAAATCCAAGCTATGAGCAATCGTTAGAAACATGTGATGTGTGACAGCAGTGCTCTGGAACAACTCTTGGCAAAGATATAATGCATGCCCTGTTGCTAGCTATTGTTTCGAGTTTTCGAGCTTACTGTTTCTCTGCCTGTGCCCAGGTGTAAACAATGTTAATGATCAATAGGCTGACAAACTTCGTTCAGTTTTTATGGAGTACTATTTGCTGAACACAGTATCTAATGTAAATCTGCTTATTGCAAATCCGCAAGTGTAGTGCTAAACACCTTGTTTTGCTCCAACTGGTGCTGAATGCTGCTGAGTCTCGAAGCTAAAACACCTCGAGCATCTGTTTGTCACATGAAAAGTATAGCTTAAGGGGGCAGCCTGGTTCTGAAAGCGGTATTTCTTATTTATCAACCTGTCTCGATCAAATTGCACCTACTTGTTTAGTTCTTCATGCTTATTTCAAATATTATTTTGTTTTTTACACACCTAAATTATTTGACACATTGAATAAAATTAATTAAATATCTCATGCCATTGATTCAGGAGACCTCTATTGTGAGAAAATAGCAAAATAAATGTGTAATTTTAATGCACAGGTCAATAGGCCGAAAGGTTAAGAATGCAATAATGCAAGCATTTTTAAAAAGTGGTCAATATAAGTGCCATTACAGTATATTGAAGCTCACTTCTTGTAATGTGGGAACAATGTGGCAAGAAATATAGCAATATAGTTAGAATTTTAAGCAAGATCATTAAAAACTGCTTTCATTATACCACTTATCATACATGCAGCTTTCTACTGCAAAAAATACATTTTAATTCTACCCGCTCTGGGTGCTGAGGTGTCAATGGTGGCAGAGTGCAACAAATAAAATAAAAAATTAATTGCAAGAAAATAGCAAAAACAACTCAAGATAGGAGAGGCACGGGTTTATGGAGTTAATTTTGTTATTACTTCACCAAAATATTGATCCATGAAGTGAGACACATTACAGATTACTGAAAATAGTTTTAGATTTCGAAAATGTAAGTTTTAAGAAATTCAGCTTTCTTGCGATTTTCGTTCTCCTAGAACCAGGCCGTTAACACAGGTCAGCTGAGCCCTTTGGACCCTTAACACAGATCTACTAAGCCTATGGGGAACCCGACAAAGGTTCGCAAACTATTCTACTAATCAAATGGTTCACTGCCACAGACATTATATTAAACAGTAATGGGTTCCACTGCACTTGTGTTTGCCCATAGTGCGCTGCTCTTAAAGGTGAGGTCTTCTCACCTCGATAATGCCATTGAAAAGACATAACTTGCTCAGTTGGTGCTTAAGATTTTGTAATCTGCTGCTCCACTTTGCCTCTTGTTTCTGTGACGAGGCCATCAACATTCTGTTCTACAAAAAAGTGGGTAGTTGCACAACTGGACTACACAAGCCTGTAAGGCAGGAAGTGACTCAATGACAGAGTCCGTTGTGGAGAAATTTACGCAAGCACTGTCGCTTCCTTGTTTTAACATGATAGCATTAAGGGCCCCGTGTCAAAAAAGATCCGATGTCGACGTCTGACATTGCTTGGCAAAAAGCATTGCAAAGCACAACCGTGCAGGCCCTCCGCATGGCGCAGATGTGTTACTGAACTAATCGAATTCCTCAAAGTAATATATGTCAGAATAATCATAAAGTATGACCTAAACACACATGACAGCATCGGAGTTTAATTTGAATATACCAGAAAACATAATTCTGTTTCGTGGAAACGCAAACACAAACTCCTTTTCTGAGTGGCACAGCCCGCTCGGTTTCTTTCAACAACACCATCGTGCTTGGCTCCGTGCATCCGCAAGAAAGCTGCAGTTGCCGGGAAGCGCGACAAGCAGTCAGGGATCTTTGAAATCTAAAGGCAAAGCTTAAGGGTCCTCCAAATTTTTTCACAGTGAAATCGAGAGTGAACAGGCAGGCACTTGCTAGTGGGGAAATTGGCTGTAGAGCAGTTCAGTTTGGTTTTGTTTTGTGCTCATTTGGTTAGTGCCAGTTCTCGCTTGTTAGTTTAATAACTGCTTGTGTCACCAGCTTTACGTCCTCCTGCCCTCTGTCCACCATGCGCTCCTGCTTTCGTACATAGGACACATTAGCAGGATTTATACAGATGCTTGTCAGAGCACTGCCTGACATCTGTATTGTAGCAATGCGTTCCTGCTATACTCACTCACTATGATGGCTCTATGGATGTGATGTCGTACTGACCAGCTAGAGGTCATGGACTGAATTCCTGGTCAATGTGACGTCAGCCGCATTTTGTTGAGACAGAATGTAAATCTGCTTGTTGATTTTTATTTCTATGCACATTAAAGAACCTCAGGGAGTTAATATAAATCCTGAGCTTCTCCATGGCACCTTCTGTAGTCCAGCTGTTGCTTTGGGATGTTATAATCAATGAATCAATCAATGAAGGAATAAATCAGTCAACCAATCATTTACTCATTTACATTACATTCTAATTAATTTTTTTCCCTTTTTGTTGGCTCAAATGGGAGTGATATTCTTGGAACCAGGAATTTGGAACTGTAAATGCCACAGTAAATCAGAATTGGGTGATAACAGTTAAACAGCATGTAATAAGAATAGTTGTATTATGCAAACCTGGGCATAGATTGTGTGAATTAAGGCTTTGGAATTCGCGTGGTTATTGAAAAAATTGCTCTCTGTGCTTGTAGGCAAACAGTGTACTATTAGTCAACAAGTTCGAAGGCCATTCGTTTCTCTGTGCAACTCACGGAAAGTGGGATGTCGCAGGTTTCCTAGAATACAGGCTGCCGATGCTGATCCTGTGAACGCAGCTGGGAAGTCCCTGTAAAAACTATTGTCGTAAAAGTCAAGGCTTACAAATGTAAAGATCAGTAGATAGTGGATCCACTTAGAAAACACTTTTCAGGACCAGCGGGAAAGCACAAACATGCACCTTTGTTGCATTAATTTTGAAAGCCAAGTCACTTAGCGTGCATCATGGACAGGACTGACATTTCAAGCATTCCACATTTTGGTGGAAGCTTCTGTTGCCACCTTTACGAGGTCTCGCGTGCCTGCAGGGTGACGGTCGTCATTGAACACCGAGCAGAGGCCCTGTGCAACGGTTCGAACGACGCAATGCCTGCGACCGATGACAAAGTCGACCCCGCTCCGAGCACTAGCTCACAGCCAGTGCAAAACGGCGAGTCCGAAGCGCAGTCCAAGGACACACAGCAGCCGTCGGACAGCAGCAAGCGGAATACCATAACAGAAGACTGGTAAGTGCTCGTTGTTATCCTTCTCTGACAACTGTGTCCAAATTCTACATGTGGTCGCTGTTCTTGACTGTTGGCTTTGCCCTATTGGTCGTCTACTCGTCCCTCAGGCTCTTAGCGTTTTAATCTTTTATGGTATAGTCAAATGTCAATGTACCGAGCATGAATATGATGAATTATTGAAGATAACAAAGTAAATTTATGTTCTTTGCCTATATGAATACACAATGAGTACAGGTGCCAAGCGATAATTCAGACATGCTTGATTATTTGGACAGCTACTGAACAAATAACAACCACCACTGGCCCCATAGACTTAATGTATAAAGACAACCAATATTTTGGATGTCTTACAGAGAGTCATGGAATAATTTGGTCTCCGACTGTCTGGTCATGTGCTGATTTGGCTACCAAGTCAAGCAGATAATGTAACAATTATTTTATTTTGATACGTCACCGGTGCCTCCTCGAAACTGAAACTAGCTAAGCCTAGTTGGTCTCGTAGTCGCTGACCGTAGCTGAACTGCAGGCTGAGCCAAGCCACTAAGTCGTAAAGGCTGTAGTTATGATTTGCGCGATTTGTTTTGCGAGTATTGTTCCACTATTATGAGCCGCCGCTCATGGCCAACTGAACCCATTGATAACTCGGGTGGAGCATCACTCTGGCCACTGACGAAGTGCGAAAAGCGTAAAAAATTTCACCAGTGATTACGAGACTTCCTAATGCGAATTTTGAGCGCAGTTGTGTATGTAGCTGTTTTGAATTCGGGATATATCATGGCAAAGAACTTGATTCTGAAGGCGTTGGTGCTGAGCCTCTGCTCGGGCAGCTTGTTTAGCAGCAGCAGCAGACGAAGCATTTCCACCGGTTGCGTTGCTTATGTATAGGAAAGTGCGAACACGGAAATGCGTGGCTCGCATGTAGGGGATCCCCTAGCGGTTGCAGCGCCGCAGGTGAAGTAGCGCACGTGCATTGGGTCCGAAGCCCACGCCAGCGCTTTGTTTCTGCACTGGCTGCATGCCTGGTCGTGCTGGCACTCCACTTTACTCCTCAAAGCTACTCCTTTACTCCTCCACTTTACTCCTTTACTCCTCCTTTTTGCCATACTCTCCTCCGCTTTCCGCCTCCTAGTTGTGCTGCACCCTCCTCTCTTCCTTCCTCCTCGCGTCTTTCATCCTCCCTCGGCACTCTTCATTTGCTTTCATCTTTTGCTGTGCTTCTTTGCTCGCTTACGTCGATGCTGACGTTCGTCGCAGGAACGGCCGCCCAAGAGATGTGCTCTAAAAGGAATATCATTAAAGGCATCACTAGAAAATAGTTGCCACAGACTGCCTAGGCCAAAAGCAAGCATATGTGCGCGTAGCAACGCCTTGACAAACTTGGGTCGTACACTTGGAGGATCACTTTCGAAGCTACTTTCACTTTTGTGATCTTTTGCGTGACTAGCACTGGACGCATAAATGGGAGGCAGCGTTTCCGCACAGTTATAAGATAGCAGGCTTGGCCCTGTGCCCAAAATGCCACTGCTTGTAAATACCAATGCGCTTAGACATTAGTCAGTGTGCTTGGCATTATGCCAGGAATACCGTTGCTCGTTGACGCCAATGTGTCTTGTGTTAGTGAGGCAAAATAAGTGACGATGTGAGAGTATGGCACACATTTTTTTGGCCACTTGTGGAATAAAGTTACCTATTTTCTGGTGAATTCACTAGTTCGGGCTCCGATTACTCAGACTGTTTCGCAGTCCTCGTTGAGTGTGAATTATAGGATGGCGACTGTGTATGCTTATCACTAATATTAAATATAATGTAGCTATGTCTATGTTGTATGCGACTTCGTAGTAACAAGGTTTGTCTTTATTGCCTGTTAGCCACTCCTTAGGCCAGCCACATCTTCCTTTGCTACCACAGTTACTCGTCATTGTCTTCTTGCCAATGTAACCATTGCCTCCTCTCGTTAAATGGAATTACTATCTGCATTTTCTATGAAATTCTCTCGAGTCTTTACTGCAATTTTGAAACTTTTACCGTTCCTTGGGCCTAGTCAAATGTAGCATTGAATTAGAAGGTATGAGATGTACATTACAGTTCACTATTAAAGGGAACACCAAATTAGTATTTCGTGACTGATTAGAGCCCTGTTTTGACACGGATGCCTTGGCAATAATTTTTTGGCCATTAGTGCTCTATCTAATGGATCAAATCAACCACTTTTTTTCTTGTGACGTTGCCGATGCGTTCAAGATACGTTGCTTTCAATACTAATTGTGTTTCCTTTGACAGTGGGCTGTATTTTACACCATTGGTGTAGGCCATTTGCCAACAGTTTTGCAGGTTTATGGTCACAGATTTAATGCAGCGCTTAGCCTGTTCAAAGTACTACTCCTTTCTCTTGCATTGCTTTGCAATTCAGTGCATTTACTCATGCTTTTGTCGTACAGATAAGCGATAGGTTAATAATAAAGTTTTGGAGAGCCTAGAAAGATACTTGTTGCCATATGTGCAGGTCCATCAAAGACAACGTTGAGTCGGGAGATGAAGCATGCTGCACACGACTCTCGCAGCTCATTCACCGTAAGGCAAAGGAGCTGTCCACTCACTTGACGAAGCCGCCAAAACCGCTCAAGCCCCTCAAGGAGAGCAAAGGACTGCCGGCGCAACCAAAAAGCTTTGGTGATGAAATTCCAGGAGGGCGGCATGGTATTCGCTATGCTGACGAAGACACTGAGGCCAGCTCCGACTATCAAGATGTCGACCTGAGCAAACTCGCGGTAGCAGAGGTGACTACCGTGTCTGTTCACAAGGAAGGCACGCCCAAGCCAATTGTTGAAGAAAACGAATATGAAATAGTCGAAGTGCCTCGCGAGGAAGTCAAACCCACGCCCCTACCCGTCGCCCCCATTATGGTCATTATAGAAGACGAAGCAACTAAGCAATCCGGCGTCATTCCCGAGGAGACTCAGAAGAAGACGCGGTCTCTGGAAAAGCCAAAGAGGCCACCACCACCCAAACCAGAAACAGCGAAAAAGCCGCGTGTTAGATTCGGCGTCGAAGTGTTTCCCTCTGACATAATTGCTGCCATGGCAGCAAAGAAGAAAGGCAGCAGTGCCGTGGCAGAATCTAATGTGTCTCAGTCAGCGGCAGCCAAAACAGAAGCAACTTCAGCGAAGGACACGTCTTCCAACAAACAGGGGCAGGAGGAGGCTCCTCTGGAAAACCCCATTCTCGTCCGAGTTAAGGAGAGGGAGGAGCCAAGTCCCGTGCTTTCGACCAAGATGCCAAAGTCAATGTTCCCACCATCCTCTCCTGTCAAAAAGGTGAAGCCCCAGCGACCTCCTCCTCCGAAGATTCCTCCTGCCGCAACGTCTCCTCATCCCCCTTGTTCACCTCCGCCTCCCCCTTCATCACCTCCCAAATCCCTAGAGGTGTCGACAGCTTCACCTGCTAGTGCTGCGCTGAGTACAACCTTGGAAAGCACTCCTGTCACAGCAGACGAAAGCAAGAGTCCAGAACCTGTCGAAAGTGCTGTTCCCAAGGATGCAGCAGTCGTGGCGGAAGAAGCTAAAGTCATTCCAACAGAAGTGCCTTCGTGTTCCCCCATTGTTTCTCAAGAACCTGTGATAGAAAGCGAAGTGGTCGCTGCTGCTACAAAAACAATTACCGACGTTTCCAAGTCTAGCGAAACACCACGAAAGAAGCGAACTCCCCCGCCGAGGCCACCACCTCCAAAGTGTAAACCAAAGCCAGCAGAGATGGCGGCAGTGGCCACGGTGAAGCCCACAGTTTCGCAGAAACCAGTGGTTTCGCAAAAGCCTGGGACTCCGCAGAAGCCTATGCCTTCGCCGCAGCAGTTCATCTCGCCGGCGTCGTCCAATCAAGCAGTTCAGTCTGGCATGAATGTGTATAGTCAGACGGACGACCTCGTAACATTTCGTGCAAAGAACATTGTAGCCGATCTCGACGCCCTCTTGGCTCAGAGGGAGGCGGAAGAGGCAGCACGAGCAAATAATTTGTCCTGCATCGAGGCATCCCTCAAAACAATGGCACGGGAAGCCGCACATCAGTTTAAGCCATTTGAGGATTCAACATGCAGAGCTCTTGAGGACAAAAAAGAGGACGTTCCACAGGCTCCACCACGCAAGCGGCGGCAGCGTTCAAGAACTGTGGAGGCAGTCAGGGTCTCGGGAGAAGAACAGGCCAGGCGACTGCGGAGAAGCCACTCACTCTCCGAAGCTGATATCCGAATCAAAACTGCCCAGAGGCTTGGCCACGAAGACAGTTCTGATGTGGCAGCTACTATAACCGAAACATTTGTGATGGTCTTGGAGTCTCCTCTTACGAAAAAGGAGCTGAAGGACCTGTACACTAATGTCACGGTAGCCCCTTCGAAAGAGCGTCGCTTCAAGGAGGTCCCACAGCCAGTGCCTACCACAGGAATGCGTTTCAGACCTCTCCCACCTCCTCCACCTCCGCCGCGAGGGAAATTGAAACTGCCAGTGTCGTCCGCCCCAAGTTCTGTCGACGACAACCCTTCAACGCCACCAGTGACAGCGGCAGCAGCTGGAAGTGAACCTCCTAGCACTCATCCTAGTGAAGCTCCTGCCCAGGAGCCAAGTGAAAGCCCAGGGGTGCCTGAAAGTGTTGAAATGAGGACAAGTCCATCTAAGCGTGATTCCAAGCATGATTCTAAGTGTGATTCTAAGCGTGATTCTAAGCGTGATTCCAAACGTGATTCCAAGTCAGAATCACTCGGCCGGCACAGCACAAAGAGCGGAAGCACATCTCCGAAGGTTCAGCAAGAGAATGGGGAAGCAAAGGCATTCCGGCTTTCCAACAGCACCTTCTACGGGCCTCCACTCGAAATCCCACCAGAGGCGCAGAGGGGTGCTGAGTCACCAAGCACAGAGCCCAATGCCAGCAGCGAAAAGTCGCACTCCAGCTGGTACGATGACAGTGATGCGTCGGGCGACATTGCGGATGTCGACTCGCCGGCGGTGCCCAGTGACACCGACCCCACGGTCAGCTCGCGCCGGTCGGACTCTTCTCCCGGGTCGGTACAGCGGTCAAAAACAAGGCTGAAGGAAAAGAAACGTGCAAGCGCGAAGTTTTACTGTGACATCGAAGCAGAGCGAGGAAGTTCCACGGACGGCGACGTGCCGCCGCGTGCCTCCTCCAGGGCGAGCGGTTCGGACAAGATGCTCGAGGCAGCTGAGAGCAAAGGGGAGGACACTGACGAACTCCTCGAGATGGCTGAAGGTCTGCAGAAGGAGATGACAAAAGTCCTGGTTGAAAGACAGAAGAGGCTGCTGGAGACATTCGACAGCGAGCTGTCAGCGCAGATGGGTGAGTGTCCACTTGAAAACGATTTTGCGCTGCACCTGAAAATGAGTTACCAAGCAGGGGAGAGAAGTGCGCATTCACTAGAACAATCTTCTTGTGGGCTAGTTGATGTGCATTTGTTTGCATAACTGTATGTGCATAAAAACGCAACCAAACGCGGTCACATTGGCAGGACGAGAGCAAACCACCAAGTTTATTGCCTGCATCGCCTAAGAACGCAGACATTGGTGAACCTTGTAATGTACTTTTGCAGGAGGAAGCCAAAAGAACACATAATTAACCAGCAAGATGACCCAGGGAGGATTGTCTTTTTGTTTGTCTTTCGGTATTATTGGTTGTGGTTTTACATGCTGGCAATTCTGATATCAGAAGTTCGCATGCATCATGAATGTCTGATGTGCACAATACACTCAACAAAGACAGAGTTTGAAAGTACTCATTGTTCTATGTCCTGGGTTCTGTCATTGCTGCCTGGCCTCGCCAAGCTGTATTCTATTTCTTACAGCTGTTTGGCCAGTGTGGCCGTTAACACTGCACTTTGTGCATGTTGTGAAAATACACTAATTTAATGTTTTATTTAATGCGGTCTGGTGCATTTGGGCATTCAAGAGCTTACTGGTATCACACCAGAAGATACTAACGTGCATTGTGAGCGAGGAAGATGGTTGCTGACTAGTTTACAAAAAAAGACAAAAAAAAGAAAAAGTGGAGGTTCAGGATTTCCACAGATCGTTTTTACTGAAATGCGATATTATCAGAACAGTCAGCTCTTCAGTTACCTTCAAAACAGTTAACACACAATTGTTAAGTAACCTTTAAAACAACCAGGCGCAAACTCTAACCAGCACCTCAGCAATATTGTAGACATTATTGAGACGTCTGTCAAACACGGATTACTAATCATTAGGTGCTGTAGCTGCATACTTAGTTTTAGTTCTGCATGGTTTGTGTTTAGTTGCTTTAAACTACATTCCAGGGACGTGCAGTGTTTTTTGTGCACTAAGAATTCGCAACTGTCTTGTCAGTTTGCCACACCTTGAGTTAAAGCAGGTACTTGAACAAAGTACCTTGTACACTAATTAATTTTTCTTTTTGCATGTACTATATCGAATTAATTCGTGATCCCCTTCGAGTTCGATATATCCGTGTTCGACTGTATCTGTTGAGTTTCCAATGCATTCGATCGCCTCATAACGCCTCTGCTTGTTAACAAAAGTAGTAGACTCCTGCTTCCAGACTCTGTCCTGCCCAACCAGCAGATTTGTAAAAGGTTTGGCGTTCTGTAATTTTTCATATTTTGCTTTAAATGTTCTCAAGCTTGGCTTCACATTCTATGAAGACAAAAAAAAAGTAGTAGAATTTTCGGCGCACTAGTTCTCTCTTGTCTGTTAAAGGGCTAAGGAAGGTTATTTAACGAAAGCTGTTTTGACCTGTTTTTCTCATGAACAAGGGATCCACTTGGATCCCGAAGTGGCAATTTCTACCTGTGAGCCTGGTCAAGCAACCTGTCTGCCCGCTGACAACACAAAACATTCTACTACAGCGCTCCGCATTTCTCTGGGACAGTAAATTCTATGAACCAATTGCTTGTAAACATGTGCATAAAGTGTTGTCGGGAATTGGTTCCATACTACTGCATCCTGTCCAATGCTTACATAATTTTCTTGCTTATTGAATCTCAGTCCTTGCTAGAATAAAGAAGATTTTCTAGGTACAGTGAAACCTTGTTGATATGTTTCTTGATGTTGTGTTTTCCTGGCTTCTATGTCACATTTTTGTGGTCCTGACCTAAAGCCCATTGACTCCTAATGTATTATGTTCCCATTCGATATGTTGCCATTCTATAATGTTCCCGCATGTTATGTTGCATTTGAATGCGGCGGTCGCACAAATTTAGTAGTGCTGAGGCAAGTTCGAAGGTATGAAATGCCAGAAGTATGCGATCGTCAGTCCCAATAAGCGTGTCGTGGCTCCCTAAAGTCAGTTGTGCCATAATGCAGACATGGTATGCCATGATGAATATAAAGAGAGGAAAGGGGCCACTGTCACAGAACAGGGTACATGTCCTTTAATTATACATGCACGCAAAGCTGTTTCTGATGTTGCTGTGGCAATTTGGGGCATTCCTCACTGTTACATTTTCCCGGCTGTTATATTTCTTTTTCCCACTCTCCCTTGAAAAACATATTCTGCAGATTTTCTAAACCTGTGTCTCTAATTTTTGTTGTAGAATATTTTTCTTCTTCTTATTATTACTATTATATGAAAAGTAGTAGCTTTCACCATTACAGATAACAACATGTCTTAATTTTATTTTATTTTCAGTAAAGAAAGACATAATGAAAGAAAAAGATCTTTTTGAATTTGTGAGTTTGTACGTGTTATAGGACGTGTTTTGCATACCCAATATTAAACAGTTAAGGTGCTCCCGGAAGGTGAGGAGTTGATTCAGTTCCATATGCCCCTGCCATGCTCTGGTAATCGAGTAGGTAGTAATTAGAAGCTCAATCAACATCACACAGTGTGGCTCGTTGATAAGCTGTCCAGAAACAGGCATATTTCTTTTTTTTTTTTTGTGAGAGAGAGAAGCATTATCAGGGGCTGGAGAGGCTGGCTTAGCAGTACGCCTGGCATGCAGTTCAGAGCAATAGGGTAAAAGGTGACAATGAACAATAAAATGAAAAATAGCAAGAATGGTTGATTGATTGAAGAAATGTTTAATTTTTGGCAGGATGACTCCAGTAAAGCAAGATAAGTAAAAATATTGCAAAAAGTAGGAAAAGAGAAAGGAATCAACACACATCTTCATGTAGTGAAATTAATGTCAGGACAAAGAGAGATAAGCAAACTTGATGGACTTAGCAGGGCCTGGTTGCTAGCCTGTGTCAATGAAAAAAAGTCAAAGGTGACTTTGTAGCACACAAAGTATTGTTCATGCATTTCGTGGCAACATTCTGCAGTTCAATATCTGCATTGCAGTGGAGGTTTAAAGAACCTTTTATGGCAGCCCTTTAAGCTACAGAATGTTTGTAAATATAACCATGTGAAGTTATTGGAGAGTAACACCAAGGAAAGTTTAGAAAGAGCTAACCGTTCTTATTTTCATTGAACTTTGGGAGTAAATATATAATGACAGTTAGATCTGTGATAAAATTTGTATTTATAATCAGAAAACGTTAATGAATATTACCTGCCAAAAGGAGTAGAATTTGCAACCTCTGTATGCCACGCACAATGCTCTGCCAATTAAGTTGTGATGACTATTTTGCCTGCCTCTGCGCACTTACACACGAATTTAACTAATTAATTAATTTGTTTGTTTGCTAACATACCTCAGAGGCTATTATGGCATTACAGAGGGGATTAGACGTAATATAAATAGATAACACAACTTTATAGCCCTGGGAGCATGGGCACGCAATTGTTACTAAAAATCAAGCCTCTCAGTTTCCCCAATTCTTTCTCACTTAGAAGTGCAAATAATGGGAGGCGAGTCTCTGCTTACACAGAATGTGTAGGACGTTGCAGTACTGTGCTGCAAAAATCACAGTTATGCAGCACTTTCATTTTCTATTCTTTCTGAAAAATAAAGCATGCTACCTTCAGTGCAACGGCATTCTTGCTTTTGGAAAGTGTACGTGTTTCAGCACATCACAAGAAGCGTATGCTGCGAGACTTGTATCAGTGTCTCCTTCAGCTTAAGTACAAGATGAACAGTTCTTATACTTTTGTTGCTTTTGATAAACGACAGCATAGGGATGGGGGACATAGTCTTATCTTTCAAGCCTGCTTTTCACGACGGCTGATTGCCCTTTGATTGCAGTCTTGCATGCACGCACGGCACACCATGTCGCCCGTCGATGTATATTCAATTAAGAACCATAGCAACCCAACCTCTGAAAAGCACTGAAGTGTTCCTTTGAAACGAGAGTACCGAAAAGCCGGGAAAAAGTGAACAGAGCCGTTGAGTTCGCAGCTCGTATCTTCCCCCTGACAGTAGCCTCTTTATTCATGGCCTTCTTATCTTATCACCGCCAGAGACCATGGTGTCAGGTAGGCCGGCAAGGTCGTTCCTGCGTTTGAAGGGGGAAGGGGGGGGGGACAGAAAAAAAACCCTCGTCCCAAGTGCACGTCTCGATTCGCGGGTATGTTTGTAAGTGGCTTGTGCTCACCAGAACCTGCAACTTTTTTGTGTGTCATTTTCGAATTCACATTTCTCCACAAACGTCTGCCCTGTTTTTAAGTTTTTGCGTGAGGTACGCACCACCTGTTACCGGCACTCGTTTGAATGTTGGGGCATATCTCGCCGAGGCTTGAGTGCCATCTGTTATGGGACAGGGGCGTCCAGCCGGCTGCTGCTAAGTGTTGTGTCGTGTGTGCAGCGGAAAGTGAATCCAGGGAGCAGAGGTTGACGGATGAGAAGGACTCGCCTTCGCTCATGCCTCGCAAGGATCTACCCAGCGTCCACTCATCTGCCTCAGAGGTGAGAAGTTGTCTCACATCTAGTACCTCTTGTCCACTTTCCAGGACGTCTGTGCATGTTTCGATTGAAGTCGTTCACATTCGCTGGCTTCGCGTACCACCTGGAATCATTTTCTGCTAATCTGTTCTCTGGAGCTGCTTGTTTATGCTGTGCAAAAACAAACACTTTGCTATGCTGTGGGCCATGGTTTCTTTACAGCCTGGCTTCTAGCCCCTTGATGTTGAGCGGGCAGTGGGATCTAAATCAACTGTGCAGCATTTTGTGCATATGCCAGTTTGTTTTGTAGCAAAATTATAATAAAAAAGCCGTGTTGAGACGGTCGCATCGTTTTTCAGATTTTTAATTTCGTTCCTGTGCATGCACATATGACTGAGATCAGGTCATTTTTATAACTTTTTGTTACTTTTGGTAAATTGTTCACTGACATACAAAAACTTTCGTATTTCGAATTTTCATGTGTGCATGACTGTATAGGAGTGTTGTGATGGTGAGTAGTGATTTGCCTGGCTGACCAAATTTTGCCTATGATGTTCGAAATGGAACGATCTTGCTCTGCTCAATCATTCAGTGCGTGAGTGTAAAGTAACATATTGCATGCATGAGCTTTTCAGTCTTTGCTTGCTTTGCATGTGGACGCCTTCCCTGGCTTTGGTCTTTATGGGCATCAAAAAGGGGGGGTGCCTATACGCGTGAAAATATGACACCATTTTCTGTAACACTATAACAACAAGTTTTGTCAACAAGTACAGGTGATAGTGGTCAAGTGGTTAAATACAGCCGAGCTCACTGATCTGCCTCAATGCGTGTTGCTGTAACTTTCAAATTTCCTTTGCTTTGATTGTAGGATATGCTGGTTTGTTGCTATTTTTGTAGCTTCCTTTTACATTTATCTTTAAATGTCGACAATTCCTTCATTTATGTATCAGTAGGAGCCAATTACTTATCACAATAGCAAGGTTCTTTTTTTTTATTAGCATTTTGAATTATTCTCAAAAACCCTTGGGCACTGCCAGTTACATTGAAAGCTTACTGGCAACTTGGCACTTTGTGTGGTGCTGACGTTTCACTTGAAAAGGCTAGCAATCACTTGAGAGTGTTGGTGATGCGTGACATGATGTCAGTAGAAGTTGTTTTGTACCAGAATATAGACCTCATATAAAGAATTAAGGGCTGATTCATCAGAAAATAGCCTGCTTCGATGCACCGTCTTGCTCTGAAAAACTCTTGAGACGTACTGTTTGTGCAGCTGCTCCGAACACGGCACGTGTTACCAAATTTTGCCCCCTTGGCAGGAGCATAATGCCTCTTTGTAACCGCTTTACTCTCCCAAGCAGAAAATACTATGTCTATCACTATTACTACTGCTAACTACTACTGTTGACCGCTGCTGCCACCTCTGTGTACTACTACTACTACTACTACTACTACTACTACTGAATGCATCCTGTAAATGTGACAGAAGAAGGGAAAAACTTCTTTGTTTTTCTCTTGTGTCACACCAGGGTTTCGCTTACTTTTTCTTTGTGGTTGCATTGGCTTGTGAACGCTCTTGTTTCCCATGTATGGCAGCAAAGGCTGCAACTTGCTGCAACGGAAAGACACTAGACAGTGGCATCGTGGTCTCTGCGTAACATTGTTGCCACTCAGTGCATAAGAGCCTCCTAGTACACGCTAGTATCCTGGTATTTGTGTCTGAGGCGGTTGAGCAGCTATCATGATAACGAGAGGTTCTGGGGCTCGACACTGGCTAAGCACGGTGAGTGTGCATACTTAGTTCCACAAGTAGCTGGCAGAGCTACGAAGGCTATTGACTAGACTTTCTCTCGCTGCTCGCTTTCACGACTGAAAACATTGTCAATTTCAATTTATTGTTGCCTTCGTATAACAGACATGTATAAAACATTTGTAAATGGAAGGAATACATAGGTGTGCATCGTGCAGTTCAATTCACACACTTCGCACCTGCAGGTGAGCTGGCAGGGTTCGTCAGAAGAGGAGAGCGATGGGGAAGAGACGCGGAACATGACCCTGGACGAGGCTGCTCGGCACCGAAGGAAGCGCAAGTGTATGTACATTGCCCGGGAGATGGCAAGCTCCGAGCAGGTTTTCGTCGATGCCCTGCACTTGCTGAACAAGGTGATTGACTTTCCACGACAACAATTGACGGTGTTCTGTCCCAAAGCTACAGTTGGGCAGCGAGAAAAAAAGAGGCCAGAATTATCTGTGAATGCCCTCCACCATGGTTAGCTCATAACCACCGAAGTGAGAATTTGAGAGGTGTCTGTGATGTTCAAAAGCACATGCAAAACAAGGATATGGTGTGTCCACAATAGTAAAAAGCCACAAAAAGTAGGGATATATCCTGTCCATGAAGGGCGAAACAGCATGTAAACGAGCATATTTCTTGTATGCTGGTATGCCCTGGTGAAGACTGGCAAAATGGAAGGTAAAACAAGAATATGTCCTTTTCCAATGGCCAACACAGCATGTAAAATGAGTATATGTTCTGTACACTGCAGGCAAAAAAAAAAGCAGATAAAACAAGAATACTTGCTGTACAGAATGAGTTAAAACAGCATATAAAACGAACATTTATGCTGTCCACAATGGGCAGAACAGCTCACAAAAACAACGATATAGCTTTCCACAATTGGTAAAACCAGCACATCGAACAAGGTTATGTCCATTGCTTCGTGCATCAACATGTGCCTGTTGTGAACCAGCTATACCGGGAACTTCTGTTTCACTGACTGCGAGCGATATCATTATGCAGATTACAATTTCTATAACCTTGAATTCATTAGCATGTATCCTAAAACCTAAGTACACAGGAGCTTTCGCATTTTGTTTTCATGTGCAGCTGCTAATCCAACAGATAAACAAGTTGTTAATCTTGGAGCTCACATCATTAGGCGATGGATTGCAAAACCTACCGTTAACGTTTTTACGATACAATGGTTCTGAACCTGGGCTTGGTTGCAGGATTTTAGGGAAGCCGTACGAGCAGCTAGCGAAGAACGCGGTTCGCCGATCGTCCCCGATGATGTTCTGGACCAAATTCTCAAGCACCTTCCCCACCTGGTGGACTTAAATGAGGAGTTGCTTGGGCAGCTACAGGAGCGCGTTGACAACTGGTGGGTCTTTTCTTCACCCTCGTCTTTCTGCTTTACTCCGCATAGGCAATGGCCATTTATGCACTGGGGCTCTGCGCCAGATGACCATGAGGCCTCGTGAACTTGCTTGCCTAGTGAAGCGTTTCAGGTGGCATAGCAGCTTGATGTTTCGATTTTGTTGTGTCCTGTGCCATGCACTTCAGTAGCCTTTTAAGCAAGTGTCTGGGGGTATGTGAGTACATTTCAGCTGCATAACCAATATTCTAGTTAACATTAAGAGAAAAATAAATGGAGCTGGGTAGGCCATGTAATTCGTAGGGCAGAGTCGACCATTAGCATTACAGAATGGGTGCCAAGAAAAGAGAAGTGTAGTCAAGGGCTGCAGTAAATTAGGTGGGGGGATGAAATTTGGAAATTTGCACCTGCAAGCTGGAATCGGCTAGCGCAAGACAGGGGTAGTTAGAGATCGCTGAGAGAGGCCTTCATCCTGCAGTGGACATAAAGTGTAGGCTGATGGTGATGAAGATATATGATGACAGATGTAAGCTCGCATTGTAGAGCATTAGGCCACTTAGACATTCCACTGCAGGGCCTTATTGAGTGAATCCTGGTATTTGCGGCCTTGTTACACTTATCATTGACACGCTGCTAACAGTCCTTTTTAACTGTAATAATGGGGTGCTTTCATTTTCTTCCACTTGATGACCTTCCTCTTGATCGGCCATGAGAACAAAAATTGCCTTTTTCTTTCCTCTGTCGTGTTCAAAGGGAAGGCAAGGAGCAAGTAGCAGACGTGCTCATCAAGATGGGTCCATTCCTCAAGCTGTACTCGTCCTACATCAAGGACTTTGAGGCTATGACCGCCGCTCTGGAAGAGGCCAAGCGGAAGTACCCCGAATTCCAGAAGGTTGTCCGCAGTTTCGAGGTCAGTAATTGGTTCACTGGGGCATTGGCAGAAGCCTCATCCTAATCTTACTAGACGAGTTTGTGCTTATGGGCTAGATTGCTAAATTTTTTAGCCAAAGTTTGGAATGTGTTCGGCATTTTCCCAGGACAGAATTGTCCTTGCCGATTTTGCATCACGAAGCTGGACGTCATTGTGCATTACGGTTGGATTTCATGTAGTAGACACGATGTGTGTTGGTCGAACAGAATTTTTACTGTTATGTTAAAAATTATGATTATCTTGAATTATGTTTGTCATTATGTGAATAAATTTCTTTTTTTTTCTAGTTTAAGTAAGCCAGACCTGCAAGACCAAGTTTGTTTCCTTACTACCTTAATTCGGTTTTCGCTTCTAGGGTATTTGTGTACACTGCTATTGCAGTCTCTCACTCTGTGCATGTCATGCCAGGTTGTGGGGCTGCAATGTATCGCACGATCACTGTAAGCTGCATATAAGTCACTGTGTTGTTGCCTCGTGAGGAAGCATTCCAAGAAGGAAAGTTGTCGATAACAAGGAAGGTTCAAAGGTTGGCCTAGTTGGTAAAATTCGAATAGGTTGAACAGTTGGAATAAACACGACAGAAGGAAGGAGAGGACATTATACCAAACCAAGCTAAGACCGAAATCTCTGCATGCTTTATTGCATCAGCTATCGCGCCAATTTTATTGTTTGAATCTCTTGGTCCTGTGTTGCTTGTTTTTGCAGAGTATGACAGTTGCAAGTCCAATACACTGGTTGTTCCTTGTTCTTCTTCGTCTTCTTTTTTTTTTAATTGCATTTCTTCTGCTAGTTTGGGTGATCAGTTGTGGCCAGACAAGAGAAAACTCAGTTCAGAGAGGCAGCATTTCGAAAAGAGGACTTTTATTTTTCTGTGACAGAGACACATCTCCTTGCTGAAATGTTAGCTTCAGCCTGAAGACTCTCTTGTTTGGCCATTACTGATGACTTTAAAGGTTTCCTGTGTAGCTTCGTGCCACAGTCCAGGTGGATGCAAATTTATTTTCCCTTTCATTAATATTCCTCCACCTTGCGGGCTTCTACAGAACTGATTTGCCATATTCTAAGTCTCTATGCTTAGAGTTGTCGATCAATTCGGGCTCTTCCTATAATCTGCTAGCCTTCTGGTTAGCTCAGATGGTGGAGCGACCGCCTCATCTGGTCCTGAGTCCTGGGTTGGTCCTGGGTTCGATCCCCGAACCAGGACAAAATTTTCTTCAATTTCGAAGCTTTCCTTTTGAGAAACCCATTTGGGCTTCCAGTGTAGCCTTGTGCTACAGTCCAGGTGGATGCCAAGTTTTGCCTTTTATGCAAATCACTTCGAGTTCACATTTTTCTCTGAACTCTATTCCGCTGGTTCAAGTTTTTTAACTCATTTACAACATGTGCTTACGACACTTGAGCTTGTGTGAAACGCTTTCAGGTTGCACAACTTGTCAGGCTGCCAAACTGTTGCAAAGTAAACCGAGTTGAAAGACTTCAAACATTGTAAAAAATTGTGAAACGCTTTTGACACCTTTGATCTGGAAGGTGCATTACCGAGGCATCTCTTCTCGCAGCAAAGTCCTCGCTGTCGGCAGCTGAGCCTGCAGCAGTACATGCTCAAGCCAATCCAGCGGATACCCCAGTACCGGCTTCTGCTCACCGACTACGTCAAGAACCTGGAAGTGGACACGCGCGAGTACTGCGATGCCTGCGCCGCTCTCGAGATCGTGTCCCAAGTGGCCCAGCACGCCAACGAAAGTATGAAGCTCGGGGTAAGCCTTTCGCCCTCTCTAAGACGCTTCACCGACCCACTGCTAAGCAAGAGGTCGTGGGTTTGATCACCACCTGCGGCAGCTGCATTCTGACTGGAGCTGAATGCGAAAAATGCTTGTGTGCTGTGCTCTCTGTGTCTCTTAAAGAAGCCCAGGTGGTTGAAATTAATCCAGAGAACATCACTACATTATCCTTTATAGCCTATTGTATAGCTTGGCATAGTTAAACCCCAAAAATTAGTTTTTAAAACACTTCACTGAAACTCTGCGGTTTAGAAGGCAGTCCGCTCGACACCAAAGGGTGCCTTTCTGCTTTTGAGAGAGCTGCACTGGAATGCAAAGCGTGCCTTCTACCCAAAGAAAGAAAAAAAAAAAAAAAGAAAGCTGGGCTTGTTACAAGTGTTGTGGCTTGTAACTGACTGGTCTAACTAACCTATAAAGCGTGGCCTGTGCATGTGTTGTTCTATTTACATGTTCCTAGGTCCTGTCTATTTCTTTTTAGCACCAATGAACCGTGACTCACACCTGGTAGGTTACAATTAATGCTTTGGAAGCGGCACTTGTGTGAAACTTGATAGAGAAGGCGCGGCAATACTGCTATTCACTTTGCATCTTTCTGCTTGAGGTCACCTGGTGCTTGGTGCTGCTTGCAAAAGATAAACTCTTACCTATTGACCGTACTGGCTGTTAGGCATGCAGCATTTGCCTCAGCATTTGGCCTATATGGCACCAGTCTAATCAGTCGCACTTGTAGGTTATTTGCACAGACAGGATAAGCTTCATCATGTATGTGGACATCAGGCAGCAGCTGCTCCAGGACACTACACATGTGATAATGTGCAGTATGAAACTAAAGTATGAAGATTGTGATCATAGCTCCTTCGAGTTTACATGTTGAGATTTAAGAAATGCTCGTACATTGCGATATCTTTGCATGTTCAAATTTTTACAGGCTGGACATTCTCCCGAGTCTTCCGCTTTCTTGACCGTATAGCTAAAATTGTGGTACAGCCTGTTTTCTCTGTTCTAAATGATGTAGCAAAATGAAAAAAATTGTTGTCCAGCTGAAAATAGTACGAAGCTACAAAGGAAAGCCATTCAGGTTTTTCAGAAATAAATATTTGTACATTAATATAATTCATCCTTGTCCAGGTATTGAACCTGGAACCAATGTGTTTCTAGGGCTGACACTCTTTGACCTGAGTTAACCAGGAGGTTAGCAGGTCGTAGAGCAATGTTGAAATATCCGACAACTCCAAGCAGAGGGACACATAATACGACAAATGAGTTTTGCAGAAATTTATTTGCAAGATTGCGAGCTTCATGACAGGGAGAAATCGTCATCCACCCAACGCTAGTACGAAGCTACAACGAAAACTTACTGGGGCTTCTCTGAAAGGAAGCTTTGTATTAGGCTCTTAATAGTTTATTATCAGGGCATATGTGTCAGTATTATGAATCACATTTGCTTTTATGTCTCTTTCTAGGACAACTTCTCCAAACTAATGTCACTCCAAAACAGGATCTCTAACCGCTACGAAGTGCTGAAACCAGGAAGGGTGAGCAAATTTTCTTCATGAATGTACGTAAAACCTTGATATAACGAACATGGATATAACAAATTGTCAGATTTAACGAAGTGAATGAAAATTGTCTCATCGCCATTACAGTGTAACAGACATGTGTTTTAAAACTAATATCAGGTATAACGAAGCTCTTTGTGTGTCAGATATGACTTCGGTATAACAAAGTTTGACTGTATGCATAATCCAGTGCGCAGCTTCTTATCTCCTGCCGTGGTCGTTTTCCCTTTGTTGACCTGCAGACTTTCTTGAAGGAGGGCGAGCTGATGAAGGTCTCTCGCAAGGAGATGCAGCCAAGGTACTTCGTTCTGGTATGCTTTCAATGATTATTAATTAGCAATGCATTCGAGCATGTGCGCTTCGGGAAGGGGATGTATAACCATTAGCGATAATTGTTGTGGCTTATTCTCACTTGAGCTTTTTGGTCGAGCGAGCAAGCAAGTAAACTCTCCCTCTCCTATGGTCGCTTCAGTGGAAAAATCTGCCTCTGAAGCGATCGTTCCACGGCCAATTCCCCATTACTCACAAAAATACCATCACACTTCGCTGGCCAACTAGAATGCACCTGGAAGCTGTGTTTGAATACGTCACTTCAGCTATGCCTATACGTCACACAGAGGTACGCTCACTATGCGTCTGCTGAACTTGCTGGCAAGGGCAGGGGGAAAAGCCACTCGCCGGAAATACCCTTAATTTGCGTCACAAACTTGGAACTTCGAGATGTTGTTAATGTGCAGCTGTCACATGATAAGCGGAATGTGAATCACCCTAAACAGTCAGCAAGTGATATCATTACGGGGAGGAATATTTACTGGGAATATATATTCAGGGATAATGCGTAGCCTGAAACCAAAGGGCAGCACGATACCAAGCTCAAAAGGATAAAGCGGAGGTCGCCGTGGATTACAAGAACTATCATACACCTCAAAAGAAGGGTTCAAAGGATGCGCAAGAAAAAACATAATCCCACTATGGTTAGTCAGCTTTCACGAGAACTGAAAGAAAGGTTAAGAAGCGCGAGAGACAACTTTTTTTCCAATACTTTACTTGAATTCATGACAAATCAGCCTCGGAAATTCTGGCGGTATCTATCAAAACCGGAAAGTCCTCCAATCAAATTGGAAATTGCCGGTATAGTGGTTGAGGATGCGCGTACCATCGCTAACTCATTCAATACATATTTTCAGTCGGTATTCTCCCGTGCCCACGCCCCTAATATGTCCTTATCAGAGTATGACTCTGCAATGCCTGAAATCCTGATAACAGAGTCCGGCATTTTGAATTTGCTGCTACAGATAGACGTTAAAAAATCGCCTGGCCCTGATAATTTATCAAGCACTTTTCTCAAGCGATACGCGGGTCAGTTGTCCCCCTTCCTGCACAAAATTTTCAGTGCATCACTTGAAACGGCAGTGCTTCCCGCGGACTGGCTGTGCGCAAAGGTGGTGCCAATTCATAAAGGTGGGAACAAGCAGCTTCTTGACACATACAGGCCAATATCCCTAACCAGCACATGTTGCAAACTAATGGAACATATAATAAATAAAGCTATCGTAACTTATCTGGAAGAAAATAACCTATTATACTTCAGACAACACGGCTTCAGACAAGGGCTTTCAACTGTAACTCAACTTTTAGAAATTATACACGACTTTGCTGTAACAATCGATTCAAGACTGCAAGCTGACGCAATTTTTGTCGATTTTTCGAAGGCATTCGACCGCGTTCCACACAGTTTACTAATCTTCAAACTTAAATCAATTGGTATTAATCCCAAGACTGTTTCATGGATCGAAGCCTACCTCTCGAATCGGTCCCAGTTTGTTTGCGTAAAAAATACTGAATCGGACTATCTTGATGTTCTTTCTGGTGTGCCACAGGGATCGGTTCTGGGGCCAACTCTTTTTCTTTTATATATTAACGACTTGTATACATGTATGGAACCAGGGGTCACAATAAGGCTTTTTGCGGACGACTGCGTCATATACACAACTGTTAGAACAGCCGATGAACAGACAAAACTTAATAAGTCTCTACAAAACATTGTTGCCTGGTGCGAAAAATGGGGCATGCAAATTAACACACAGAAAACCAGGTGTATGACTGTAACACGTAAGAAAGAGCCCTTAAATTTCACATATAAACTAAGTAATACTTCCTTGGAACGAGTAGACTCATTCAAATATTTGGGTGTCACAATAACAAGATCGCTGAAATGGGACGTACATATCAATAATGTTTGCGCACGCGCGTTCAAACAACTCGGATTTTTACGAAGAAAGCTAGCAACAGCCCCCACCTCGGTGAAATTAACTGCTTATAAAACTCTGGTTAGGCCGATATTAGAATACGGCAGCATAGTATGGAACCCGCATCAAAAGTATTTAAACTTGGCATTAGAAAAGATCCAAAGCAGGGCGCTCCGATTCATTTACACAAAGTATTCAAGGTACGACAGCGTAACCGCGCTTCGCACACAAGCAGGCATACCGACACTTGCTGGTCGGAGGAGGTTGGCCTGTTTGAAGTTCCTTTACCTTCTTTACCATGACCTGATAAACATAACAAAATCCGACTACTTGGTGCCCCCCGGACGTCACTCCAGTCGAACTAACCATGAAAAATGTATCAGACCATTCTTTTCGCGTTGCGACACACTAAAATACTCATTTTTCCCTTCAACAATACATCTGTGGAATTCTCTGCCAAGTGACATCGTTTGCTCACAATCTGTGCATTCATTCGTGTCGACACTCGAATCTCACTTCGAGTCATTATCGGAATGATGACAGCATTGTGGTCTTCTTGGCTGAGAGTCCTCAAACGTTATCAATGACGTATTGCCATGCCCCAACTTTTTTCACACGCCGGTGTCCATATGCTCTTTCGTACTTCACTGCGCTTGGTTCTTGCGCACGTCTGATAATATACATTACACTTGACACTGTTTGTACATTGCACGGCACACCCAAATGCATTTTTTCCTGTATTAACTGCTTTCTACACATTACACGGCGTACGCACTGTATAGGTTGTTTTTGTTTCCTTGTATTTACTTATTGCTGACCTGGCGCGTCGATTGTAACCATTGCTTTTTTGTTTGAGTTTGCTGCAAACCCCCTGTATAACAAAGCGCCTGTACTGTTTGTATGTCCACTCCTGTATGAGCCTCTCAAGGCTTACAGTATTGATAAATAAAAATAAAATAAAAAATACCACTGAACGATGTCAGCGTCGCTTCATCTTCCTGTCCTCCTCTCAACGTCTTTCTATAGCAGCACAAACTACTATGTAACCTTAACTCCTAGCAGTGGGAGCACCATCTCGGTGCATTTTAGTGCATTTAATCAGTGTTCAGATTATAAGGCTTCAGTCGGGAAACGTGTGTGATGTCGGTCACTGGTTGATCAGAGGAAGACTTTGGAGTCAATGGTGAGATCTTGTATGTTAGTTTGGTCACTTGGCGCGAGACCCTGTAAGGCCCGACGTAGCGCGGCAGCAGTTTCTGGCACAGCCAGACACGACGCAAAGGCAGCCAGAGCAGCACAAGGGATCCAGGGCTGAAGCTAACATCCCGATGGCGACAGTCATGAAGGAGCTTTTGGGTCGTCTGAGATGCCTCAAGTTGATCATGGGCAATGCGACATGCCATGGCCATGCGAACAATAGCATCGTGAGCGTAGAAAGTAGTGGAGTTGGCATTGGAAGGGGGAGCAGAGAATCGAGAGGCAGTAGTGGGTCGCAGCCATAGAGTAGGTAAAAATGAGAGTAGCCAGTAACATCGTGGCATGATGAATTGTAGGCAAGTGTAACTAATGCCAAAGTGTAGTCCCAATCCCTGTGGTCATCAGAGACGTATATGGATAGCATTTTTGTGAGTGTGCGGCTGAGGCGTTCAGTAAGCCCGTTTTTCTGGGGATGGTAAGCCGTGGTGAATTTGTGAGACGTAGAGCAAGAGCGAAGAAGGTCATCAACAACTTTTGAAAGAAAGCAAGGGCCCCTCGATCAGGGAGTAGCTGAGGAGGAGCGCCATGGTGCTGGATCACTTTGTGAAGAAGGAAATCGGCTACATCAGTTGCTCAGCTATTTGGTAGTGCTCGTGCAATGGCATAACGTGTGGCAGAGTCCACCGCGACTGCGACCCACTTGTTAATCGAGGACGTCGTTGGAAAAGGGCCAAGGAGGTCAAAGCCGACAATGAAAAGTTCACTTGGGTTGTCTGCCGGCTGAAGCTACCCAGTGAGAAGCAAAGGAAGCTTCTTGCAGCATTGACTGAGCTTGCAAGCCGTGCCAGCATGCCACGGCTATGCTGCGAGAGCCAATGAATCACGACATGACAAGAATTGCAGCTTCCGCACTGCTTTTGTGCAAAATAGAAACAGGAATTGCTCACTCATTCACTAAATAAAAGGGTGTTGATGTAGTAAGCAGTCGCCTATTGTTTTCTGGACACCCTCGATAATTTGACATTCGGTCAACTCTGACATTTTTTTCGGTCTCGTGATATCCGGCTTAACGAGGTTTTACTGTACGCAATGTCCATAGATTCCTCAGTGGTCTATGTGTGGGTTGTCTGTTCTGCTGCTGTTGTAAAGCACTTACCCTGGTAATAAGTAATTACTTTGTAAGCGCGATTCTCTTAACCTACGATTACCATTTCTTGTAAAGGCAGGTTTTGTGTGATACTGTAGGAAGTATTGTAACAGAAGCTGTCCCAGAGAGACATCTCCAAAATATATTCATCCTTTGGGGCCGTTGTTAGCAGCAGAAGCCATATCTCTGTCTTTCTTTAAGCTACACATAACATTGCTCTGCCGATAAGGTAATAGTAATGACAAGTAATTGTAAGATGCTATTAGAACAAATTATTTAAAAACCAAAAGGCCTAGCAAGGACTGAAGTGCAACAATTAACATTGAGGTTTTGCTTCATCACTCCTGTATAATTCGTGTTATACATAGTAATTTTTTGGTGTGGTCTACATATTAAGCAGCATGCTCTTCTTTAGGAATGACTAAATTGTCTCCCAGGCAACAGGAACTGTGAGAAGTACAGATATAGAACTTCACTGTAAAAAAGAAATTCACTGTGTGTATGAAATACTGCAAACAAATCTTCAGTGTGGATTGCCCTGGCCCGTTTTATTTCACAGGTGCACCCCCAAGATGAAAGTTGCATGACAAATGCGTTTCGAGGCCTTTTGCAATAGATGTAGTAAATATACGCCAGAGTCAGTGTTGCCAACGTCAGTTTCACTTGCAACTTTATTTTACAGTGACTGTTTTGCGCTTTCTACTTAAACTACTCAGTCTCTGTTGGGGGGGTCTTGGATTGCGCACTGTCTTAGCTACGTGTCTCTTTCATCTCTCACAGTTCAGCGACAGTCTCCTGTATCTGGTGCCAACGCCCCAGGGCTTCTACAGGGTCAACTACGAGCTTCCTTTGTCCGGCATGAAGGTGATGGTGCCTCCACAACAGGACTACCAGAACGAGTTCAGCGTCTACACCACAAAGCGTTCATTCATTTTGTCTGCCAGGTGCGTAAGAGAAGTGACTCAGTAGCATCGTCTGCATGCTGAGGCGTGGTTCACATTCAGCATTTGTAGTGGTCTCACGAACCATTGGTGATGCTTGAGCTTCAAAACGCTATTCTCAAGGCCTTGAAGAAACCGTAAATATTGTTATGGTTTTAATTAAAGCAACCATGACATCACAGTTTTGTTCCTTAATTAAATATGTGTTCCACAGCAAGCTGGCAGTGCCCCCCCCCCTCCTTTTTTTTGGAGAAGCGTCGTCTTACATAGCCTTTTGCTACACTACATCAGGCAGACTTTCTTCTGTGTCATGATGTCACGATAACATTGTGTCACCATTTTTTCTTCCTATTGTTCCTGTTTGTTTGCTCTGTTAGACTTTCAAGATGAGTGCCGAGGATGCCAGGTCCAGCATTTCAACACCGGACTTTGGCATCAGATTGAAACGTCTTACAATTTTCAAACTTTCCAGATGTCATCCTTTTACATCCAAGAAGTACGTGTTAAATTTTCTGCAACTTGGAAGGATCTAGGAGCTGAGAATGCTTTCTTTGCACTACGCTGACCTTAGCTGGGTCAGCTTTCAGAGATCAGCCAATGTCCCCAGCAACTGTTGCCACATAAACAAGGGCAACAAAGCCTAAAAATGATCCACGCCTTCCACCGCACATTTTCCAATGCATCTGTGGCTGCTCCTGGCCAACTAGTTGAACTCGCCGTAAGCGTCCACGATACTTTATATGTCCACTTATCAACTTCTGGCTGAATCATGTCCATTTAGAAGTACTGACTGTTGGACGTGTTGGTGATCCATACTCAAGGAAGGATGGCAAAAACGAACAGGGATGAGAAAGAGAACACGTTCGCGCTCGTCCATGTTTTCTTTCTCGTCCCTGTTAGTTTGCGCCATTCTTCCTTGATCATGACCATATTGCCGAACATTTTTATGACTGTACAAAATGCAACCTCATTGTCACATTTTTCTCTCCTCCTGTAGCTCACCTGAGGAACGTGAAGAGTGGATATCGGCCCTGACTAAAGCCATCGAGGACAACATCCATCGGAAGAGCTCCTTCCACGTCCTCAAAAAGGCACGGAAAGCTCTCTTTTTGTGTCTTACAGCCATGTTCACAAATGCGCTTTAACTCATAGGTCCTCCGCAGCTGCTGCTGCTGCCGATTATGATGATGATGCGAGTGTCCTCTTTTAAGCAAGGTATTGGCACATGCTGCCGAAGCTCATTCTCTTGAGAGGCCATGGCAACACATATTTTAGGGTGAATTATGCATTGCATGTTAAACTAAGCGTTGCACAGCAGGCTGGCAAAATTTTAGCACATTCAGTGCAGTAGAAAATTTTTATTCAAACATTTTTATGTCATAGTTGAAAAGTGCAGCCATCTGGAAACAGGATCATGTGACAAAAAAATGTGTCTTGCATGATCGATAGGCAGCGTCCAAATCTACACTCTTGGTGACGACTATTTCAGAGTAATGGGAGCCGATCTCGAAGGCCAGGTTTTTATGTGCTGCAAATGCCAAAAGCAATTGTAGCAGGTGGAAACATACCATGGTCGCCGTGTGTTGGATACATGGCTTATGTGCATCATACGCATGTGGTTTCGTTTTCGCATGTATGTCTCGGAGTTTAGTCCGAGTTTCCGCAGGCATTTCCTGGTTTGTGCCATTTTCATCACGAGTGGAATAATCGCGAGTGTGATGCACCCTCCAAAAAATCCAGGAGATGTTGTTTCAAAGCAGATCACACAGCAGTGGCCCTGCACTTCTTCGCACTAGCCATGTCAAAATCACAGCTGCTGTTAATGGAAGTAGCTTAGATGCTGCAATTTCGAATTGAAATTTTGGGTTAGAATGTGTGCTGGGAGCCCACTTCGTATGTTTAACCACATTGGCCGCTCTACTCTTAGCTGCACAATGATAAACTGAAGATAGTTGGATGACCGTGGTCATGTCCACTTTAACCATTCTGGTATGTCTGAATCCCATAAATACCTTAGTACACTAAGGTACAGCGACCAGCAATTGAAAGGCAGTACTCGGAGTACATAGCTGCTCATGATTTTTGTGGCACTGGTAGACGCTGGGGACACTGAACTGATGCACTATGCTATAGAATTAAAGCAACGTGACGCATTGTGACGCATTGCGATTGCATTCGAGTCACTAGCGATCACCCAGCGTTCACCGATGAGACAAAAAGCACCGGCAGCCATGCAGTCCGAATATCGCATTTCAGTCGCCATCCTGTACATCCTGTGGATGGACCATGTTCCTCTACGATTCCGGAGCTGCAGTTTTAAAACGAGGCACCTTCAGCAGTTGTTTAAAGGCGCAGGAATGGAGGGGAATGTGTGTATGGCCTTAAGCAACTCTTCGTTGTGAGAATTGTCAACGGTCACTAGTGAAACACAGTGACTGTTTCAGCTGAGGAGTAGTGCTGTTCTCCGCTTTTTATAATTAGAAGAAGAGTGTCGGGTTAAGGCACATTTATGCACACAGAAGGACACAGAAGGTCTGAGCCTATTAACCGAAGAATGACAAACAGAATGAAATGGCTATGTTTGCACAACTGCAATAATTGCGTGGTTTCCACAGTGCACCGCCATCATTCATGGCCAAATACAGCATGTTACATACTGGGATAATATGCAGAAGACATAGGTAATATTCAGTAGCTTGGCAAGAGAATGAAAATTCATAATTAAAGTCGGCCTCTAGAATCTTTGAAAAGAATACATTTGTCTAGCCCACTTACTCACAGGGGACCCATGATCGTGAGAGAGAAACCTACAAAAGAAGAAAGGGCTGGAATGCAGAGCGGCAGCATTACCATGTGATGTTCGGCAGCTTACCACTATCCTTGAAAATAAAAGTTTACAGTCATTGCATTCTAGCGGTGCTTACATATCAGCCACGAACTCGTAAGGAGCTTGAGAAGAAGCTAGGGACAGCGCAATGAGCGATGGAATGAAAGATTAATGGCATACAGCATTAAGAAAAACAGGAAGACTGCCGTGTGAATTGGAGAACAAACGGAGGTAGCTGATATAAGTTGACATTAAAAGAAAAATATCGAGTTGGGCAGGCCACGTAATGCATAGGGCAAATAACCGGTGGTCTAATAGTGTTACAGAATGTATGCCAAAGGAAGGGTAGCACAGTTGAGGATGGCAGAGAACTAGGTGGTGTGATGAAATTAGGAAATTTGCAGGCATAAAATTGTGTCAGCTGGTGCAAGACAGGAGTAACTGGAGGTCGCCGGGAGATGCTTTCGTCCTGCATTGGGCATAAAAAAATGGGCTCATGATGATGATTTACTATATTGTCACTCGCGTCTTGCACCGCATGCAGGAGGGTTCACAGTCCTCATCGAGCTCCGAGCTGGGCCGCGAAGCACCCGTGTGGATTCCTGACCAGCGTGTGACCATGTGCCAGCTCTGCACGAGCGGCTTCACCTTCACGCACCGGCGGCACCACTGCCGGGCCTGCGGCAAGGTCGTCTGCGCCACCTGCTCCTCCCACCGGCTGCCCCTTCCCTACCTGGGCAGCGACAAGCCTGTCCGCATCTGCGACGACTGCTTTCGCTCCCTCCAGTGCGGTGGTAAGCAAGTCACTTGTGGGGCTTGTTGCTAAAGTAATAAGTTACATTGTAGGTTAACCCTTTCGCTGTCACTGACGTACCGGTACGTCATCGCACTTCCCCCCCACGGTGTCACTGACGTACCGGTACGTTCTCTATCGTGCGTTCAAAATTTCGCGCCTGAGCGCAAAAACAGGTGCTCCTGGATTGGCCACGCCATCTGTTGACTCTTTCTACAAGTTCGTATATTCGCTCCGACCTGTGTTAACCCATGTATTGAAGAGTACGGTGCGACTGCAACTCCCCACTTTCTCTTTGCTGAGTGGCGCGGTGGCTCCGCGTTCGCTGGATCATGCGTCGCGCGCGTGTGGTTATGGGTTCAAGGGTTGTTCTGTAATCTCCGCTGGTTTGAAGGTTTTTATTTTTCTTCTGTTGGTGTGCCTGCTACGGCGCGTCAAGTTCAGGCGCACGTGCCGTTGCCTCTCCAAAAAGGGTGACTCGATTGCTGCTTTAGCTCTCTCGCTGCACCCTCGCTTCCGACTTGCAGCAGTAAACGTAAAGCCCTTCGAACTTTGTTTAGCCTTTTTTCATCTCCCTCTGTCTTCTTGATCACGCAACGTCCCATTTCTCTCCGTTGCGCGGGCGACTGAAAGCGCATCCTCCCTGCGCGCGGTTACTTTCGGATGGCTCGGCGCGCGGGACCTTCGTCTGCTCATGGGAGTGGTGGCTGAATTCCGATTCAGAATACGAGCCGAGCTCGGATTCGGACTCGGACAAAGTCGCTTGAGACGAAGAGGGTTCCGCATCGTCAGATTCGGATGTTGAACAGATCTTATAGTCAGGCTGATGATGATGATGATGTTTACTAACAACAGCTGCAGAACACTGAAATGTGCATATTGCATTGACTATGTTATTTGTATACCAATCATAATCAAAAATAAATTGCTATGTTCATTCCCTGTTATGCTCGTTCCCTGAAACCAAGCCGACACTGGGGGTGCGTCACAGCCAGAAACGTCCAACAGCGAAAGGGTTAAAGGCCAACCGCCATGAAAATTTCCATTTGGCTGAATTTGTTATAGGCGAGTAGCATATAGCACTGCTGAAGCAATTTCAAAGCTGTAGGGCTGGTAAGCACATAGTTTTGTTGTAAGCAGCCTCCACACAGCACCTATGCAGACAGTGTATGCAGCTGGTGGTTGTCACTATGACTAAGTCCCAGCACGCCGCCTTCAAGATTTTTCAGCACAACAAGGGCAGCCGCGAGTACTGCCTTATCTCAGAGGTCATGCCGAAGAGCAGGTCACTCTAGGTTGTGCGTCACTTGCGGCAAGTGGTAATGGCAGTGTTCTTTTTTTCTTCAAATTGGCTGTTTCAAAAGTGTCAGCTATAATTTGTATTGCCGTGAATACACACCTGCAATTCTCATTGCAGCGAAGCCTTGCTTGACGGCATAATGCCCATTGCGCTAAATTCGCACCAGCTTTGACAGGTAGAAGTGGTGATGACCAAATACACTAAACCAAAATTGTTTTCAAAGCCTGGCAAATAGCCAAAGAAGTAGAGCCAGGGAGAGCTGCCATGGCAAGGAAATTGGGGCAAATAAAACAACAACAAAAAAAGCAAAATAGAGTTAATGTTAGAAACCCGATTCACCCTCCCTTGAAGTTTGCTTTCAGCATACTTCAAATCCTTCAAACATCCTAGAACTTGAGTTGGACGTTTTGAGTGAATCCTGCGGCTTTACTTTTTTTAACCACTTGGCCGTTTTTCCATTTTGCCTTTTCCAGGTGAGCTGGGGGACCATCCAGAAGCAGATGGGGATGGCGACCAAAGCCAGGCGAGAAGGAAGAAACATGGTGGAGTTCTCCAGGTGGGTATTCGTGCATTGCGTGTCCGTGCGTGAAATGGGACAACTCTTGACAGCAGTGATGTACATTTGGTTGAAACAACCGTGCTGCTAATAGCGTGAAGAGATTTCCAGGTGAAACAATTGCCAGCCCGGCGCACCAGGTGTCATGCTGGAGGTGTACAGTGACCATTACCATACACTCCAATCAGCTTGGCATGAATCTCTGTGGGATTGTGCCTTTTGAAATGCAGAAAATGAATTGCTGCCCATGCTTTAACCATCTCTCCAGCTGAATCCTGCCTATTTTATTTTAATTGATTGATTGATTGAGTAACTTTTATTTTACAGTCCTGCAGAACGCGTATTAGCACGTCGTGGGCCGCTCCCACGTCGGGCCGCTCCCACGCATTTTATTTTAATGCCCTATTAAAATTATTGCCCTATTTAGAATGCAATTTTAGAGCACACCTCTTAGGCACCTGTTGCTGCCGCGAGCGTTGGCGTTGTCCCTCGGCGTAACTGAGCGAACGAGCGCAGCAAAAGATGAAGGCGAACGCTGGAACCGCAGCGTGAGAAGTTAAAGTGCCGCTCAAGACTTGTGACGACTGGTACGAGACGGTGCCAGAGGAGTGCGCCGTTGTCTGTTCATTGATGGCATGTGGCAGGCACGTCACATAATACCATATATGGAGACAAAACGCTGCATGAGTGGAGATCTGTCTGTAACAGCTGCTGTGAATCGCACTCGCACATCATCCACGCGCTGCCTGTCGTGATCTCCCGATTAGCGAGGCAGTCGTGTCACACTTCACTCCGTTTGCAAGGTGCCGCACGAGACAGATTGTCCACGGCAGCCAATATATCATGAAATGAAAACACGTATGGAGCTGCACTAAAATTTTGCATTAGGGAGTATCGTAACTGTCAGTGAATTTTTGTATCCCACTAAAACTAGAGAGATGTGCACTCATTTTGACTCTTGTTGTGTATGCCCACTCCGAATTTATAGTACCGATACTACAAACTTTTAATAACGTCCCTCATAGTGCCATGCTTCGATGAACTGCCTCAATGAACCTTCCTGTTTCATCCAGAATACATTAAATGTGCCTGTTATCTGCGGTGATGCCAGCCAGGATTAGTGGCTTCATCTCGCGTAGGAGGGCATAACGAGTGGCCGTATTCACAGTCAATTGCTCTCAATGTGCACTCCTTAGATAAGCAAGTGATTGCGATGCTGGGCTGAGGCAATGTAGTACTGTAGACTTCCGTCGATTCAACTTTCTTTAATTCGATTTTTCGGTTATTTCGATCCTGGCCAAAGCTTCCGGCCGGCACCCATGCCTTTCTATGGGCCCAAACTTTCGTTATTTTGATGCTAAAACTGGCCTTTGCTGGATAATTAAAACATGACCAATCAGCATGCGTGTGCCTGACCACTATGGTGACCCCAATAGCGACCCCTTTACTGGCACCGTCTGCCTCAGCAGAGCTTAAGGGACAGTGGCTGTATTAAACACCTGAACTCCTGAACTGATTTTTGGCCTGCCCTAGGAAGATACTGTAATAAAGGTAGCTCACAATGTCTGATTACAGTGTTTACCCAATTCTAACCCACACCTTTCTTCTTTCTTTTTTGTTTCAACCAGATTGAACCATTTGTATGCTTTGCCACATAGCATGACTGTGTAATGGCGAAGCCGACTTTAACCACTGTGCAGCGAAGTTGACATTAGAAAACTGGCCGCCACGGTGCAACACATAGTAGACCCTTACCCATTTATCTTGCTAAAATACCGGTTGCGTGTTAGATTTCTACATTGTTTAGGAGCTTTAATGTTATCTTTACGTTAGTTTGCTACTTTGAACTCGTAAAAAGTGGGTGCACACTTGATTCGAGGGAATGTTAGAATTGGGCAAATATTGCCAACTGAATCAGCTGAGTGTTTTGACGATTCTTCTGCATTTTGTTTAATTTGACCCGCCGATAACTCTATCACTCTAGACGGGGGCCTGCCATGGTCGAAGTAATGGAAGTCGAATGTAGTTCCAATTCTTTGCATTTTCGCTTATTATCTGTGGTTCGAGTGGCACTTCACCTAGTTTGTCATCAGTGCCAGCCACTCATGACCAACAGGCAGTAAGAAATAAATAAAATCGAACTGAAGGAATCTTTACATTATACCTGCCCCGGTTGCTCAAGTGAGGTGTCAAGCTGTGTTCTAAGTCATGCTAAACCGAAAGTGTCCCCTTAAAGTGATTTGCCTAAAGTATGGCCTAGCGAATGTGAAAGTGGTTTTTCGTTTGATGTGACAGATGCTAGCGGCACTGTTATTTTTGCTGAGGTGGTTTATTTTTGCCCCCAATTTGGCGTCCACAAATAAAGAACACCATGGGATAACAGATGCTTATCCGCCTTTGGTGCTGTACTTGGAAATACGGGGAAGTATTGTTTTAATGCTCAAGATGGTTCTGTGTTGCTGTCGCAGGAGGTTGCCGCCAATGACTTGGGCTCGTCGATCAGCGGCTACCTGCACCATTGGTCAAAGAAAGCCTGGAAGCGGCAGTGGTTTGTCGTGAAGGAGCATGTGTTATATGTCTACAAGGCAAGCGAGGATGTGGCTGCCCTTCGGACGGTTCCACTTCTCGGCTACCAAGTGGGTGCCGTCAAAAAGGTTTGTCACCTCTTGTGTCTCTTTCTTTTTAGCGTTAAAAAAGCCTACCTCCAAGGACATATAACTTAAATGACAGGCCAGTAACCTAAGACCCAAGTCCCATGATTCTTTTCGCTGGGTAAACAAGAATACCTCGATCTGGTAAAAAGAAAACTCCTATGAGGGTTTGTGCTGGTGGCAGCGGTGCGGTCAACACTGATAAGAACGCTTTTGGTGTACTAGACATTTTGGTTATCTGAATACATTAAGCTCTGTGCTGTTTCTACCGACATTGGTTTGTCCTAGTCAGGAGCTCTGGGCTTATGAGGTTACATTTCAACAGCTCTATTATTGCGGTGGACAAAGAGTCTGGTATGATCATTTGCTGAAAGTGTTAACCAATGTTCCAAACAACTGGCTTTCCGCAACATGGGAGCACTTGGACACCTACCGCGTCTTGTCTGGTAGATGTGTAGATTTCATTGAAAAGAACACTCCAAGATTGGCAAAAGTGTTAACAGGGGGAGGTTTCCAGGTGCAGATTTTGCCTTCTCCCACTGCATGAATGTGTAATCCACTGTTTTTTGGAAGTGCTTCTGCCAAGACCACACCATTTCTGTCGGCATCCTTTGGTTATAAACTAGCCAATACCCACGCAACAAGGCTGAAGTTCATGTTATTTGCCTAGGATCATAAATTTTCTTAATGCCATTGTATCTAATGTCGCTGCTATAGGCACATTTTTAATGACATTAAAACCTCCTGAAGATGACAACTTTAGTGAATGCAGTTAAGTTTACTTGCCAATTGGAACAGCGTCATAAATAAATTATTTAGCAGGTAAAAGTTCCAGAGATTCCACTGAAAACATTGGGCGGCATATTTTATGTAGAGTTATTTCTGTTTACTTCAGAAATGTGTTTTTCCTGTGCAGCCATAATGCTTACATAGTGAGTGAGAGCACGTATTTGACGACGAATGAGTTGCGAGAATGCACTATGCTGCAAATGAAGTTAAGCCTAAATGCCGTTAAAGGCCAACTGCAAGGAAATCTTGACCGCGTGATCAGCCTAGTTTCAAATAGGGTAGATAAGGGTACCTTCCAAGCCGCATATTATGTTTGAAATTCAAGTGGTTGTGCAGCAATAGGCTTGGAAAAGTAGATATTGTTGGTACTGCAACAGAAATAAAAAAACTGCCACCATTGCCACTCTCCAGAAGTAACACAGAACTTGAAATGTGCGGCTCGTTGGCTTGACCTGCGAAACTGAGCGCAGCCTGCTGAAAATCTCTGGGGTCACACACCGGGACTTGCATCATATTTGCTAACCACGAGGTGCACGTATCATTTGCTTAGGCACTGTTAACAGGCTGCTAATAAAAAAAAGGAGGAGACGGCTGCCAGTCCAGCAGCATAACTGAGATTGCTCCATCTACTACTCACTTATAGCCAATTTAGCCAAAGTGAAATTCCATTGCAGTTGGCCTTTAAGTATGTTTGTGTGGGTGTGCACAAATGGAAGCAAACTTTAATTAAAGGCATTAAGCAGTTAATATTTCAGTTTTCATGGTCATGTGACACAGGTGTAAGCGTGTCCATCAAGTGTAGCTTTTAGCGATGGTGGCAGTGAAATGGCCACTTCTGTTGCAAGCCTTTAACGTCACTGTTTATCTCGCTTAGTTAAGAGAGTATTATAAAGCGTGTTGAAATGATCTTGCACATGTGAGTGTCGCACATCGTGCCGTGGTGCCAGTACGTTACCCTGCAACGTATTGTCCGGTAGCATGCTCACCTAAGTGGACCTGTAGAACTCGTCACTGATGGTCTGAGCTTTGTTGTGTAACTTATTCTCTTTCCTTGCAATCTGTGTCCAATTCTTGCAGGGCTTCGAAGAAGTTCCACGAGAGCAGCTCTTTCTTCTGGAACACACAGGCCTTGACCCGCTTATCTTCTATGCAGACACACCAGATCTTGCAGCAAGGTATGTTTATTTTTCACAGCAGCAGTCGTTATGGGTTTCTTCGGCAATGCTTTCGGTGTCCGTTGCTTCTGTCTTGCGGCAGCTTCACCCATTGGCACGGGAATGTACTGTCGAGAGCAAAAGTATGGAGACCAAGGCATCGGGCGAAAAATTTGGATTTGTTCTGCTAAAGCCATGCAAACTGGAATCGTCATAATGAATTACATTAGCTGAACAGGCACACGTAAGCTGTGCCACTTGATTTTAACTTTCGGACTATAGGCTATGAAGAAAAAATATTTTTTTGTGTCGCCTGGGTGGTCTCCACACTATTTCTCGTCGTTATACTCATGAGAAAGAAAAGACAAATAAAATATATATGTATATATTTATCTTGCTTCCTCTGCACATGTTGCTGGGACACCAAACAGACAAAAAAAAAAGTTAACAAAAGAACAGCAACAAACAGAAAAGCATTCTTATCAGTTACTCAAGCAGTTGTGATACGATAGCATTATGGTGCCCCACATTCGATGATTATCCATCAACATCCACATGAACGTCCATTCCCTCCCACGGTTATCTGTGAACTGTTGCAACCTCGAACTGATGCTGCTAATATATTCCTAAATGCCGTATTTTCTCGACTATTGTCCACACCTGGTGCATTGGCTGAAGGAGTGAATTTTTGCTTGAAGCAAGGAATTCTTTGAGTAAGAAATTCACCTTGCAAAAGCCTAAGCTGAAAGTGAATGTCAAAAAGTGCATAACTAGTGCTATGTACGTGTAATGGTACAATAAGTGATACCCTTTGGCCCTATTGCAGGTGGCGGGAGGCAATGGAAGAGGCAACAAAACTCAGCTGAGACAGCGATCACTGCGAAGGAGTGACAGAAATATGAACGCAGCAGCCACCATGCTTCGTGAGAGGAGATGCCCGGTCCAGCCGCGAGTCAGAGACAGTTTTGAACACTGTAGAACTACGTTCGGGAGTTCCAGCTGCAACTCACTGTCCAGCAACCAGCCCGGGAGAGCCTTTCATAATCTCTGGGTGAAAAAAAAAATGCCGTGCCGAGTGCCTTATCCACTTACCTTGTCTCTGCCGCAAAAGTTGTAATCTCATTCTACAAAATAAGTGCCAGCCGGTCGTTGTTGTGCCTTACAATCGAACCGACATGCCGTCCACGTGGAAAGAAGGCGTGCCCACGCCTGGCGAGGCATCTGAAGATACTACTAGTAGCTGCTTGCAGGAAAATCAAATGGTCCTTCTTTCATGCATGTCATTTTGTGTGTGCACTTTTGTACGTGTGTGTGTTAAGACTCGGAAAATGCCCTGACGTGTGGGGACGTCTTCACCTTTGCTCTTATTACTTATCTGCCTCTTTTCGATACATTTTCATTTCTCCTTGTAGGTTCCTCGTGCAACACCTAACATGTCATGTTAGTGTATTGTGCCATTCCCTAGGCTCGCTTCTTAATTTATTGCTGCCATTGCTGCAAAATGTCACGTTGCCTCTTTAGCTCGTGCAGCCCTCCTAGCCCTGTTTACTCCTCGTACAAAGTTTTATACTTCAACGTGTTTCGCAGTACGCACTGATTCTTTGTGCGATTATGTGGAGTTAAATGCTCCTTATGTGTGTGTGTTTTTTTTTTCTAGACTGTTGATCCTGTGTGGAGCCCAAGTTTCAAATTAAGCGAATTTGTGACCGACCGTAATGCGTAATGAAGCATGTCACTTTTTAAGAGAACTTTCAGTATCAGCAACCTTGTCAAATAGATTCTTCTCCAGTTACAGGTTGATTGCATTCGAAGGATATGTAGGTGTAAGGAAACATTCGGAACACATCCGTGTTTCACTCCAAGCTCTGTGATGAAGTCTTGCTTCAGAAACCATGTTGCCAAACGAATGCGTAAATTCCTCAGGTGCATATGACTGTTTCATAGTCACTTTGAGGCCACACTAATTGCTTTGCGTGTGGTCATCACTGTGCAGTTTTATCGTGATCAATGTAATTTTACGAGAAAGGGGCTCTGCTGCATGGTTTTTTTACTGCCTTGCACTGCGTCTGAAAGGTGGAGGCTCTTATTGATTGTTGTTATGAATAGCTGTGAACCACTCCGTGCCTTTTTTGCATTGGACGAGCTAAAACATGCAGGCAGAGCTGTGATTGCCACTGTGCCTTTTTTTTTACATACAACTTAACAGGATGCCATGCGAATCCAAGTTGTTAGGGCTGCGTGCAATCAAAACGAGGAGGGCAGTTGTTGATCCTTTTCCAACTAGTTTGAATGTTCTATCTTTTCATAGTATATAAGATAAATATATATATATTTGCTTTGTAAATAAAACAGTTGCCAACAGATGTGTTCTCACTTTATTGTGAAGCCAAGCCTGCCTTCCTGATTCTGCAGAAAATTCATATTTGTTTCCGAAGATGTGCTTCCAAAAACAGTAACAAAGAATGTGATCAATACTACTAATCTTGTGTTTTAATCTTTTTGGTTCTGTCGAGCTGCAAGAATTCGCCGAGTTTATTACTGAACCGTGGAAATGTGCTTGGCAGGTTCTTCAAATTAGATATCGTCCAGAACAAAAACTGACCTATATTTGATGATCAATTGTCGCAGTGTATTCGAAATCCCGGGCTCCTTATTCTAATAATGATCCACCGTGCTGAGTGACCAATTTCAGCGGCATGTGAACTAGTGGTGGACGATGGAAACAAGAACAAAACAAAAAAAAAAACGATAAAGGAAAACAAAATGCTACGAGATCCGGGACTTAAAAACATCACGCGATCTGAACCAGCTGATAAGTTGCTCGATGCGTTGGGCAGAGCTGGTTTTCAGAAATGCCGCACGTTTTAAAAAAGGTAGGTACGCATTTCCGAGGTCGGTAAATCATCGGCGTGCCATTCTGCGATGTATTGAGGCGTGCCACGCCGCATCCAGTTCGTGGTGGCTTTTAAGGCCCAAAGTCGGGAAGCCATTCGATACGCCGACGAAACCGTACCCACCATTATTGCTGCGCGTTTTAGCAGCTGGCTGTCGATACGCGTAGGTTTCGGATTGCGCTTCGAAGTCGGGCTAGCTATTTTCTCCGTCTCGGGGAGCTTGAGACGCCTGCGTAGGGGCGCAAGGACATGCTGGATTCCACGAAACGCGTACGTGCGATGCAAATCGCCAGTAAGAGAAAAAAAGACTGCGTTCGTAACGGAACAAAGAAGTCACGTGAGGTGTTTGTTTACATGCACCAGCTGATCGGAGAGCTACGGGCAACACTGAGTGAGACTGGGCGGGGCTTCGCTCCTTCTCCCACAGAGAAAGGCAGAGGGCCCCTCGCAACTTCATCGTCTTGTTAACGCGCGTATTTGTGCCTCTCGAACTTAACGTCGTCGCCAGGTTGGCAGCTCCCGAAAATTCCGGACGGGGGGATAAATCGGGCACGTCATATGCGTCGGAGTGACGCTAAACCCACGCGTGGAAGCCAGGCAAGGACCCAAGGACCGTTTCGCTTCTTCGTGTTTAGCTTTCTCTTCCCCCCCTAAAGAAAAAAAAAGACTGGCATGTTCACGTGACGTCTACGTCACGTGCGGTGTTGCAGCAGAGCAGTCCAGCCAGCCACCAGCAGCCAGCAGTTCGCCATTGTGAGCCGAAGCATTGAGTACCACTCGGCAAGCGCTGGTAACCGCGCGGGTCCGCAGGCGGTTTTTCTATCGCAGCTTCCTGCCGTGAGGTAAGACAAGAAGATGTCTTCTCCAAGCGCTGGGAAGAGGCGTATGGATACCGACGTCATTAAACTGTATCCTTTCCTTGCTGCTGAAATGCGTCAAGAGCGAATGGGAAAAAATGCGATACCCAGCGCGCTTCACACCCTGGAGCGTTGCATTGCATTGCTTGGTCGCGTTTCGCTCGGTGTTGGATTGGTTTGGAGGGGGGGGGGGGGGGGGGGGGAGCGAAATGTGCGTGTTTGGCACCCAGTGCGTGGCTTGTTTGGAAACCGACACAGCGCGCAAGAAGCCCCGACTGACGATGCGGGGACGGCAACTACACGCTCGATACTTGTCCTAGGTGAGTCTCGTCGTTAAGGACACAGGCTGCTGCGATCGCCGTATTGTTGCTTCGCTTGGCATGTTTCTCAGCTGGTCTAATCAGGTTTGAGGGCACGCTGGTGTGATCGGACTCTCTTTGTTGCTGCACGAGTGCCCACTGTTCGCTGCGGTACCAATCGCTACGCGCTCTTGATTGCCTCACGCTGTGTGTGTGTGTTAACGGTTTAAAAAGTACCCAACCAAAAGTGTGGCCCGTGACCTCCAGGTGATTTGAGCAACCCTTTCGACCACGCACGCCCCGACGCGCTGCCTGTTTCCAGGCGCACGTTCGCGACTGCTGGTGTTGCGGTTGTGTATGCATGTTTTTTTTTTTTTGTTGGGCCTCCTGGGAAGGTTGGGGGGGGGGGGGGGGGGGGGGGGGGGCTAGCCGACGATGGTTTTATGACTGTCCAAACGCAAACATCTGGACGCGTCCTCTCGCTCGCTCGTTTAATCGACGCTTATTTTCACGTTACGTCGTGACGAGCAGAGGCAGCGACGGGGAATTTTCCCAGCCAAGAAAAATATATGTATATTACGGGTTCTTTTGCTGTCCTCTGATCAGCTGCTGCGACAAAAGCGCACACCCCGTTGCGAGCCTGCGTTTATGACCTCCTTTTTGTAAACGACTTCTTCTTTCACTGGTTCCAGGTTGTTGCAGCCTTCTGCGTTGCTTGCGCCCCCCCCCCCTTTTTTTTTTTCTTGGGTGTTCCGGAGAGGTTACGGAGGCAGGTTTTTTACCTTGGTCATGACATCCGAACGCGCGGCCGACCGTCCGCTGCAGCTGTTCGTTAGGCGCTCGCATGCCCGCTTCGTAGTGCGTGACGTTTTCTCGACGTGTTCAGTGTCGTCTTGGCAGTTCTTGGGAGCTAGAGCGTCGCGCTTTTAGAGCGGCGGAAACATTTCCGTCTATCCGCACGCACTACCCCAGTTATGTGTTCTGGCTCTTACCTGCCCCGAGGCGAAGCCAGCTAATTTGTATCGCATGGTGTGTGCAACGTCGGCTATGCGTCGATGTAGGTTTCGCTTCTCGTAATTCGCTCGTGTTTTTTTCTGCCTGGTCCAATTGTCTGTATACGTGTGCGTAGTAACCTGCGTAAAACAAAAAACAAAAGATTCCCCTCAGTCTACGTCTTGTTCCGTAATCAAAAAGAAAAAAGCGTTTGAAGAGCTTTTGTTGCGAATGCAAATTTTGCGACATTAAGTGGCTCGCCTTGTGGACATCGGCTCCAAGTATTTGCATGAAGAAGCGCGTTCGACAGCCGACTTTTTTACCGGCCTGAGGCGATTGAGTCACGTTCGTCTGTGCCTCGTTTGTTTGTGCCACCCAGTGGAAAAAAAAAATAGAAAAAGGATGACGGCAGCCCAGGCGGCGTAGGCGTACAATCCCCTCGGCGATAAGGACGTTAAAAACGGGAGAAACAGAAGTGTCCGTCACATCTGGCGGTGCACCAAGACGCGCGACTGCGAACGACATTGCGTCGTAGCGCGCGTTCCGCAACGACCACCTACGGTTTCTTCCTAGGCGCGTGGTTTGGCTGCTATCCCTGTCTCGCCAGTTAGTCTGGCTTTGAACTGGCAAACCTTTATTAGATTGTAGCTCTTTCTCGATGAACAACTCCTAGTATAGGTCATTCTGAAACCTTGCGCTACACAAAAACGGGGACAAAGAAATATGCACAAGGACGAGCGCATTTGTAGATATGTCATCATCCGATATGTGCGACTTATTTTTTTTGCCGAGCTTCTAGCCGAGTTTGACTTTATCGTACGCAAATATACTTTGGTTGCTTGTCTTTCGATGTCTAAAATTGAAATATAAGCAGTACATTTCGTAATAGTGTAGTATTGGGCGTGTTAATTTGCACCAGCTGGTGTGCCCATCAGGTTTCTTTTACTTGCCGCCGAAGCAGCTGTTTGCACTCTTGGAGATATCCTAATCCCATATCTGTTCTTATCTTTGTTCATGGCAGCTGTTGTGGTCTTGCTGATAAATGCATTTGCAGTAGCCTGTCACGCCACAGAACAACACTGCTTTGCTTGCAAATAACCCTGCGTAAATTTTGTGCTCATATTCTGTGAAATATTGTTAATTAACATATGAGAAGCCTCATATAAAACATCTCTTCTGCCCAGCCTAATCTTTTATTGCTACTTAGCAGCAAGCCTGTTTTCGCATCTGGAGTTTCGGGGGGTCAGTTCCCAAAGTTGTCAATTGCCACTTTGCAGGTAGAATTTGTTGCACTTGTGTGCACTTGTGTCAAGTTAGTGCAAGGCTTGTGAAGGCAGTGCGGAATTCACATGATGCACTCAACTGCTGTTTAGCTTGTGGCTGGAAGGCTGCACTTTGATCAAATGTGTAATCCTCCTTTATAGGCCTAGTGCACATGACATAGGGACACGGATAAAAATGCTTAATTTCTATCCAGACCTTCCTTAATATGATGCTGGGTATTAGCTGCTCTGTTAGCCGAAAAGGTTATTTCTCACAGCACTTTCATGAAACTATACAATGCTGAAGAGGTAAGCAACTGGAGGATTAATCTTGAACTGTAGTGCATAAGAAATTCAAACTGAGGAAGAATATAGCTCACAGTAGACTCTAATTGTGCAGCTGTTTCTGGTAAATGAACATTGTTTCCTGCATTCACGGGCCAGCTTTGTGCAGTGTGTATTCTCTCTGCTTTCATGTTTGTTGGCACTCAGCTGTGTGGGATGTTTGTCATTCAACTTGACTGCTCAACTGCTTGGCATATTTGCTGCTGAAAACATTCACGTAAAAACTGAATGCCAAGACGGAGGCACTAGATGACTTTATTGCACCTGCACCCGCCTTGGTTGCTCAGTGGCTATGGTGTTGGGCTGCTGAGCACGAGGTCGCGGGATCGAACCCCTGCCACGGCGGCCACATTTCGATGGGGGCGAAATGCGAAAACACCCGTGTGCTTAGATTTAGGTGCACGTTAAAGAACCCCAGGTGGTCGAAATTTCCGGAGACCTCCACTACGGCGTGCCTCATAATCAGAAAGTGGTTTTGGCACGTAAAACCTCATAATTAGTATTATTATTTACTGCACCTGCTCCCATTGCTTGGTGACCACCTTGGATGAAATGGGCTGTTTAGTTTCTCTGATGAATCTCAAAAATTGCACAACTTGGTATTGATTTCATCAGGGATGCAAATGACGGTGTGCCACTTCTCAGCTAACACATTTGTACCTTTGAAAAGGTTAGTCGTACCTGCAAATTTTCAGGTAACTATGAGAAATGCTTGCTTTTTGCCGAATGCACTGATACCTGGGTGATTGTGCACTGTTCCTAATATACTAGCAATACAGGTGCCCAACCGAACAGCTAAACACAGTGTCATGCAATTATTTAACGTAGGTACAGCTGTATCAACATATTGTGAAGGTCAGATTATTAAGTCGTGAAAGTAAAGCTATTGACACGTATACTACTTGAAGCTCACTGGTGCCTTTGTTGTCAGTACAGTCAAGCCTTGTCTTCATGGAGTCGAGTACAGCACAAAATGCCTATACCCGTGTCACACGGGCGTTTGGAAGGCCTTCCAACCGATAGTCAGTTGACTCAAAGGTCAAGTTTGAGCTGCTACACGGGCGGTTTCGAAGGCCGCCGAGTCAATAGTCTATCAAGTCAACGGAGCACCTTACAACTCTATTGAAATCTCGATGTCCTTTGAGCAACGGAAACGGAAACAGCGCGAACATGCCCTCTCGTTCACAGTGTGCTCGTACTCACTGTTAGAAAGAACAAATCAAACCAGAATGCTCTAAAATACTATATATGAGTGTTATTAATTATTCAATAAAGTATTTTTGCCACTTTATATGTCCGAACTGCACATACTCTCGACAACAGCGACGCAAACGTTGCCGCAGTTTCGCTACTCAAGAACTTGGAAACTAAACATATATGTATAGCAATGTATGAACAATTTTTTGAGATGTATAAACAAACATAAAAGAAATTATAGTGCTTTTAAGTAGTTTTAATGTTGTTTAACATTTCGTGACATGAAAACGAAAACAAAGCTCCGTAGCGCCACACAATTTTGCAAGAAACACCTGAACCACTCAGTGGCCTTTCAAAAGTGCCGTGTAGCAGCGTGACAACTCCTTTGAGTCGATGGAGTTGTGGCGTTTCGAAGGCCGTCGACTGAAAGGCCTTCCAAATGTGCCCGTGTGACACAGGTATTAGTTATATCTGTTATTCGTTGCATGCCAATATTGATGAAAAGCATTTGATTTAGATAATTTTATCCATGTTCATTGTATTGAAGTGCGACTGTATTTAGCTTCAGCAGTGAAGACCGCTCTTGGAAGAGCATTTTTAAAATTAGGGGTGCTCCCAGTAGCAGCTTGTACGTTTTCTCAATCAATGCTATCACTGGCCCGTAATATAGCACTGTTTAAGCACCTTGACATGAAGCCCAGCATTGAAAGCAAGCACGAAGTCACCATTCTCGGAGGGCTGAATGAATTCTGCGTCAAGTTCTACGGCCCTAAAGCAAGTGAGTTCAACATGCATTCTTTCGCTCCATTTCATTTGCAATGTCTCAATTTTGCTGCGACTGAGGCAGAACTGCCAACGATTGGAGTTTGTTTCTGTGTTTTATTCACATATGGACAAGTTGGGAGCTGTTAGTTGTAAATAATATTCCTGTTGAGGATGCATAGAAAACAGTTTGGGCATGCAACATAGTGTGCTTCAAGAAAACTGCCTTTGTTATTATTTTGAACCTTTTCAAAAGTCACAGGAGTTACTCATACTTTGCAATCACTTCAATTAATTTGATGTTGGATAATCCGAAAATTAATTCTGAATGTCTCTAGTATAAGTATAGAGTTTAACGGAGGTAGACTTTATTTGGACCATTGTGCAGTTTCAGTAATGCCCTTGGTCTTGGCTGTCCTGTCTTCAGAAGTTGGGAAGGTCCTTGTTATATTATAAGCCACATTGCCTGCAATGAATGAAGCTTTGTGTGTGCTGCGTTTGTGCAGCTTGTGGTCTTTAGTTCTTGCATTTCCGCAAGTTCTTGCTTCTTTCCCTTACGCCAGCTGTGGTAGTCAAGTGGCTTTAGAATTGTGCTGCCGAGTTCGAGGTTGCGGGTTCGATTTTGGCCGCAGTGGGTGCATTTTGATGGGGGCAGAGTTAAAAAAAAATGTTCGTGAGCATGGTCAAGATTAATCCGTGGTCTCCCACTATGGCGTGCCTCATAGGATTGGGGTTGTCACACAAGAAAAAAGACAGTTTGCTTTTATCTTTGTACAGTTATTGTTGACATGAGCCAGTCCAGCAGAGTTGGTCTTATGGTCTTAGAGCTATTTAGAGCTTTAGGTGGATATCTTTGTTCTCGTTTGGCTACAAAACTTTTTTCAGTATTTACAAAATTAAGTTCCTTGTCTATCTAAATAAACATGTTCGCAACATAGTGTGCATGGTATAGCATGCATGGGAAGACAAGCTTAATTGGTTGCTGTTGGCTTTGTCTTCACCTCTGAGCAGCACTTACTGATTGCACAGTAATAACAAACTTTGCCAAATGGCTACAGATTACTGCTGTACTGCTCCAAGTGTTCCAAAAAGACACATTTTTCTGCTCCGAAACTGCTCCAAAATGCTGGTGTGGCTGCTCCTAAGCTGCTCCAGAGTGACTTTTCTGCTCCAAAAATTGCTGGCTGGATCACCTGGCTGGATCACCACTGAGTAAAAAAAAAAAGGCTCTGTGCAGGCTCTTGCCATCTGTGTAGCATGCTGCCATGCAAAGAGGAATCTTCCCAGTGAACAGGAAGATCTAACACTGTAGCCAGGGCCTTCACATAACTGTTCATGGTAAACAAGGGAAGGTAATCAAGAGTCACTGGAGTCTGCCAAGTTCTAGTGGGCTCCGAAGTTGCAGACTTTGGGAAGCGCGCACTTAACATTGCCTTGTGTGTTCTGCCTTGCAGCACCTTATGAGGGAGGTGTCTGGAAAGTCAGGGTTGACCTACCAGAGAAGTACCCTTTCAAGTCGCCATCAATAGGTGAGCTTGGCCTTCTTTCTGCTGTGGGAAGTTGCCCGCTTTGAACATCTAGTGGCATTTCTTACAGCGAAAGGAGTGGGTGTCTCATTGTAGCATTCACACTACAGCCGGATGGATGGCAATCTTGCTTTATGTGAAACTTCATTTATCTTGTAGATTTTTACAGAACTTATTGGAATAGGAGCAAAAGAAAAAACTTAAGTGTTGCAGATGTGGCAGTCCAGCCACTGTACTGTCCTTTCCTGAACAGCTTGAAGCACGTCACTGTTACAGTACTGTTACACTTAACTTCACGCTAAGTTTACTAGAACATCTGTTGCCATCATTCAACCACCGTGGGAACCATCACAGGTTGAGCATGAATTTCTCTTATTGGATATTGTTTCATTGGCAGCATTTGCTGTTCTTTGTGGCTAAGTTGTGTTCTTTCTCCACATTGTTTCTTTACACCAGTGAAGTGTTTTAGCATTCAGTTAACTCAGCACACTTCCTTAGTGGCTGAGGTGTTTTGCTGCCAAGCGCAGGGCTGTGGTTTTGGTTTCCAGCCCCTGCTGCTGCATTCTGATGACAGTGAAATGGAAGATTTGCTAGTAAGCTGCATCATGTAAAAGGAACCCAGGTGACCATGATAAACATGGAGCCCTCGCCACTGGGGCATCTCGCATGTCTTGCTTTGCGATGCTCATTCCCATAGCTCAATCTGCGTTCACAGTTGTTTTGAGTTTCATGGCAGCCACTTTAGTAGTGCCAGGTATAGGCAGGGAAGAAGTTTTCCTGGAGCAACATGATGATGACATAGCCGTTTCATTTGGGTGACCGCATAGATGGGTTAAGCCAAAAAGAAACCAAAGCCGATTTGACGTCCCTGCTCTTGGCATTCACCATAGCAATGGTGAATGCATAAACGGCTTTTTCATGAGCTCAAAGCTGCCAGTTCACATGCTTCCTGTAGGCTTGAATGTGCTCACAGTTTTAAAAAAAATGGAGCCATGGCAGTTGATCTTGGGGTGCATCGGCATGCATGTGATTTGTTTATGCACTGTAGATGTTCTTACCGCTCTTTCAGCAATCTTGTCGGCTTTCTGCTCAACTTCTGTAAGAAAGCTCGGAATACTAGGAACATCTGTGTCATTGCTGATTTTGTTTCTGTTGCGAGTTGGTAATGGGAATGCTTATCCATTGTTCGCATGATTTTCTTTTTCTCACCAGGCTTCATGAACAAGATTTATCACCCAAACATCGATGAAGTGTAAGTGTCTTTATTTTTGACCATTTCGAGAATGGGGACTGTTAAAATTGACAAAATTGGGCAAGCAGTTGCAAACATGCGAGACTGGTCACGTGTATGCAGCTTGTACTGTCATGGTTCAGTGCCTGGCATGGCATCTTTTCTTGACTTGAGAAAGGTTGCATTTGTGCAGAAGTTAATTGTACGCCTTTCATTGATAGTGTGCACGCACGTTTGTTCTTAGCTGTGCAGTCGTATTAAAAGTGAATGTTTGACAGAACCTCATTTGTTTGAGAAGAGCTATGTAAAGGAGACTGAATAAGCTCCAAAACAAAAGCTTTTTGATTTGCCACCTGTTGCCTAGGAACGAGGGCTACTTGAGAAAGGATGCTGAGCTGTCAAGCTACGAATGAGTCAGTCGGTTATGTGTTCGTTCACTGATGAGTGTGCTAATCCACTACGCTAGGAGGGCCTCTGCTCTTCCTTTTTAAATGCACATCTGTGCCACAGGGCAAGTGGCATGAAAATTAGAGAAAAAAAAAAAGAATTGTGCACTCAATTTTAGTCAGTCGGGCTCTTTTCTCAAATTTGAGATTCAGGTCAATAATTGAAAAAGAAAACAAAAACATTATGCATGGCTCAGCTATCACAAACGCCAGAGACCAGCGGAGCTGGGGGAAGCCCAGCAAGAGTTAGACTAAGTGTACAGTTTGGCACTACTTTACTATCGCTCAGAATTTATTCACGATGTTCTGTGTAGTATCTTGCAGAACTCAATCAGCCGTGTTTGCAAGCTTCAGAATCTTCTCTCCTCTTGTGACGCCTTGCTTAAGCGTCCCTAGCTCGCGCTTCAGGATCAGAGCTCTGCTGATGCTTCCATTCACGATCAGCTTCTTGGTGGCCCTCCGGTCGAGCGGCTTCTTCCTCAGGAGTCCTGACAGTAGGCTTAGCCATTGCTAAGCAAATGCCACGTCACTTCTTTTTTTCCACTGCGAGAAAGGGGACTGCCAAAGCGTGCACGCGGATTTTTATCGAAGAGCAATGACGTCGCACCACCTGTGCCCCCACGGCGCCGCTCCTTCTCCCTCGCTAGGCGCCACCAACCCTCTCCGCATCGCTATGCTGCGCGATCCTGTTTTTATACTTTGCTTTCACTCTCTCAGCTCTCTCTCCCCTAGCTCAGCAAAGCTGTAGACGTCAAGGGAAACCCAGCGAGGTTCTAATAGCCCCACTATAGAAAACTTCTCATTGGACTTTCATAGGTCGTTTTGATTAGACTAGTCATATAGTTTCCGTAGTGCTGTCTCTGTCCTGAGTGGCTATTGGTGTCATTGCACGTCAGTTTGCCTTGTGCTGTGATAAGTTTTTTAAATTGCCAGTGGCTCAGATATCTGTGTACGTTGCCTCATTGCTCTTGTGGAATGGTGGTGGTATGGTTGTGGTTTTGCTTTGTCTAGTGCTGGCGAGTTTATCTGAAAGTGCAAACTGAAATTTATTTGCATGAGATGTCATGGTGATTCTGAGATGGAGTGTAACAATGCTAAATGGATGGAATGCAAAACATCAAAATTAATACAGAACCTTCCACGGCAGCGTCTCTCATAGTTCATGCGTTGCTTCAGAATGTTGGAAGTACACTGAAAAGAAACACTATATCAACTTATATTGATAAAGTACTCACTGAAAACTATTTTTGTTAATTTTGTGGTAATGAAGTTCATTACCAAAAGAGAAAATAAAGTTAAAAGATTAATATACAAATTTTTTTTCAGCGTTATGTCATTGTGATGTCGTGGCTCTCAAAGCATTTTTCATATTTAGGCAGTTGCAACGGTAAAAATTTTTCAAAACTTGCCACATCAAGTCCCTGGCACCTTTTGAACACAATGTAGTCAGTCATTATTGACAAAAAATTAACTAGGCCCAATCAGGCACAGTCAAAATGCAACACGTCATGATGGCCTGGTTTGGGACCTTGAATGTGGCATTGCCAGAAGTCTTTTGTGTTTGCTTCTTTCCTGGCTTATCAAGTCTCCTCACACTTTGAGTGGCCTATTTGCTACTGTAGAATGGTAACTTACTAATACTGCTCAAGCTATTTTTCTTGTTAGAGTCTCTTTATAAACTCAAGTCAGCCTATTATAGTAATCCTAAGAGTACGATTAGTGTTTCTTACATCTGTTTTTCTTCCCACCTGTAGGTCTGGCACTGTGTGCCTGGACGTCATCAACCAAGCCTGGACGGCACTTTATGGTGAGTGACGGCAATGACCAGGCATTTTCACTAGCCGCTGAATCTCGGCACTACGTTCAAGCCAGCACACAGAAAAGCGCAGGAAGTTCAAAAGCACCTTAATTTCAACAAGATTCCCAAAAGTTCAAACGTTCAAAAATATGGTATGCATAACGAAACTGAAATGATGTATGCTTGACTTGTGGTGCTGTTTGCCAATCCATTAGACAATTGTGTGGCTGCTGCTGTGACAAAAGCTCATGCAATCTTGCAGTCAGTGATCAAAATTATAGTATCTCTAAAAAAGGTCCTCAGACCGGTTGTTGAAGGTCGAATGCTTCCACAACAAAATTATATATATAGTGAGGGATTCCACATGTCCTCAGCCAAATTCTCATCTTTCATATCTATCGCCTACCTGCTATCCAGTGAACTTTAAATTAACAAAAAAATCACTTGGGCATGACACCAAGAGGAAGAGGGGGGGGGGGGTTCTTACAGCACTCATTTTTGTGTAGAACACCACAAACTGAGAAGCAGCACATTGTTAATATAAAAGGAGCGCAGTGACTTTTTCAGCCAGTTTGGTGTTGCTGATTTCACCTGCTGTAGGAATTTGAAGAAACTTGCTTGTCGCAGGTACTAGCGTAGTATTCTCAGGCCATCGAAAGGCTTCCAGCGGAACATTCAGTCCGACAAGCAGAACTTTTCCGAAAAAAACAAAAAATCTAAAGTTGTGAAAGCAACACTAATTTAGAAAATTTACAGAAAATACAGAAAAACGGCATCACCGTAACATAAGCACTATTTGTGCAATGCAAAATGGCAGGCAACATCAAAACAGTCAATAAAAAAAAATGAATTGAAAGAAAAACTAAAGACAGAAGCAAATACACACGGAATGATGCACGTAAACATCACGCGAAGATCATTGTATTTCAGGGTAATACAACTGCGAGGGAAAGCATATCAAATTGTGAAAGCCCGCAATTCAAAGTGCAGAAAACAAGAAAGAAATAACACGGCAGACAATAAACTCAAAACAATAAAAAATAGCACGCAGGTTAGCAGATCATGAAAAGTGTGTGAGCTCCATGAGATTTGTCCAGAAAAATAAATATAAACATAAGACATGCATGGAATTTATGCGCTACAAATGAATGAAGATGCTTGAGATGATATAGAAGGCTACAGGGAAAAAATTAAGGCGCAAGGAAAAATGGAGACGCAGAAGGACCAGAGGGCTCAGACGGCAAATTGTTCGACCAATTGACTGTGAAATTTGTCATGGTTGGATTGGGAAGTGGTGTTATCCGGCAGAGCGTTCAATAGGAGGATAGCATGAGGCAGAGCTGAAGAATTGACTGATACAGTCCGTTAGATACAGTCCCCGATCGAAAGTCCCAGCCAGCACCCGTACTTTATATGGGACCATATGTTCATTATACAAACCTAAAATTTCCATTTACTGGATCATTCAAAATGGAGCAATCGACACGCATGACCTCTATGGTGATTCCAATATGACCCCTTTAATGGCAGCATCTGTCTCGGTGGAGCTTAGGGAACAGTGAACGCATTGAACACACATCTCCCATTGGAACACTCCTAGTATTTTCAACCTGCCCTAGGAATATTTTCAAGCAATGACAGTGGCTCACAATCTGATTACAGTATTTCCCTGGTTCCAACATGGACCTTTTATTTGCCCAAGAAATTGGGTCGAGAATTGCCTGTGTGTGGTGAAATCAAATGTGAAATCAAAACTGCGTTCGCGGCGTTTGTATGCTTTAACCCATAACATGGCTGTATTGCATGCGAAACTGGCTTGTAGGAAACCTTGTAGGAAAGCCAACTTTAGTAAACTGGACGCCATTATAAAAAATAAGGATTCTTAAATTTTTACTTTGTGTAGGAACTTCAGTGTCATTTCTATGTTAGCTTTCTACTTTTTACCCATAGAAAGTGGGTGCACATGTGATTTGAGGGCGTGGTTTGGCATTTTTTCATCTTGTTTAATTCAACTTGCCAGATAATTCAATCAGTTTCGTCAGTTCCGTGGGAGTCAAATTAATGAAATTTGACTGTACTTATTTATATGAGCCAGTCTTGGTTTTGGTTCACAGGGAGTGTGTGTGTTGCGATGTTGCAGTATACTTGGTCCCTCCATTTTTGTGATAACTGCAGCTGCCGCGTGTGAGCACAACCAGAAGGAGCACGTGCAGTACTCACACATATTTTTTTCACGTTCAGCCTTGTCATACCTAGCCTAATTGGAGCACAACAAATTTTGCTCTGTGTCACGTGTCAGTGACTCCAGGTCCGGTGTTTTGAGGCCAATTTTAGCATCAAGGTAATGTCTTGGGTGCGTTTCCAAACCTTCATGCTTGCCACCTTTTTACATGCAAGAAGCGTGCGGTAGAGTTTATAGAGAACTTCGAAAAAATTTGTGTCCGCACTTCCTCAAGCCACCTGTTATATGCAGACCTGTCCAACATCTTCGAGTCGTTCCTGCCGCAGCTGTTGACCTATCCCAACCCCATCGACCCTCTGAATGGTGATGCAGCAGCCATGTACCTGCACAAACCAGAGGAGTACAAGAAGAAAGTACAAGGTGAACATGTGGCACAACCTTGTCTAGTAGTCGCATCCAAGATGTCAAGTAGACCTAATATTTTTAGACTTTAGGAAAGCCCTTTACATAGTACCACATAAGTTCATTTATAAGTTAGAACAGATTGGACTGCCACACTTTCTTGTATGCTGGATCTGTTCATATCTAACAGAGAATAATCAATATGTAGAAATTAATGAACAATTGGACATTCTTCCGGTAACATCTGGGATGCTGCGGAGGAGTGTCCTGGGGCCCCTACTTTAAAAAAAATTATTTTATAATGATATTGTGGATGTAATAGATGGTCCTGTAAAAATTTGCCTATTTTCAGATGACTGCATACCTTTTTATGAGATCTAAAAATGAGTGATGACCAGCTAGTTCTAAACTCAGTCATAAACAACATTCGCTCATGGAGTAAAACTGGGGGAATGGAACTGAATTCGGAGATGTTTGGTAGTCCGTGTAACAAAAAAAGGAAAGCTTCTCTTAATTTCTCCTACTCTATCAATTGTGAACCACTAACTGAATTGATGGAATACAAGTATCTTGACGTCACAGCAACAAATACCTTGAGTTGGAATACCCATATCAATAACACTTAGCCCATCTGCTTTTCGAAAACTAAGCTTGCTCCGTCACAAGCTTAAAGAAGCCCCCACTCATGTAATACAGTTAGCTTATGAGTCATTGATAAGGCCAAAACTGGAATATGATGCGTCATTTGGGACCCATATGCTAAAACTAGCAGCGACACATTGAAAAGTATTCAGAGAAGAGCTGTTTATTTCATTTTCTTAAAGTACAGCTGCAATGACTCTGTCTCAGAATTAGTTGTCTAATGGTTTTAAGACACTACAGTCCTGAAGGAAATTTTTATGCCAGAGGTTTTAATACTTGCTGTTCAATCTTATAATCTGTTTTAAAGTTCTCTCAAGAATCTTTTTCTCTCACTTTGGCTGCTGTGAAATGATGTCACATGAGTATCTAGAACATTGTATTATGCGTTTCTTCCACTTTTAGAACTATAGTTATAATATTGAACTGTTATTGTGTACACATTATTGTGTTCCGAATTCCTTGCCTCTCCTGTTTGGGCGTTCTTGCCTGCAGTATTCGATAAATAAATAAAATAAAATAAAATTTACCTGCCTTGGTAGCTCAGTGGCTACAGTGTTGCACTGCTGAGATTTAGGTTGGGGGTTTGATCCTGGATGCGGTGGCCGCAATTCAGAGGGGGCAGAATTAAAAAAAAAAAAAAAACTCATGTGCTTGGAGTTAGGTGCACATTAATGAACCCTAGGTGATCAAAATTAATCTAGTCTCCTACTACAGCATGCCTCATTATCATATTGTGCTTTTGGCAAACCCCAGAATTTAATTTTAATATGTTTCCGTGCATTGCCTGCTCTGACCTGCAATTGTCGATGCTTTACCCTCGCAGTGACGTGCTTCAGAACATGTCATGTGGAATTGATGGTGGTGCCGATTGATAGATTTATGGAAACTTGACATGTTACCGTATTGAGAAACTCTGGCGAAGGTGTCCATTGTAATTGCATGTCCTATGGAGGCCTTCCTCTGAGATTGTGTGTGTTCTGAAGCATTTACCTGGTTGATTGGATGCTGCCGAGCATTAATGCAAAAGTATGATTACAGCAGGTGTATGTCAGACTTTCTGGTTTAACTGTGTGATGTTTCATGACAAAAGTCATATCAGTACCAATAAGTAAGTCAAAGGGCAGTGGAAGATTATCAGTGGTGTTTGGAAATTTGATATAAAAGTCATCAGTCAGCCAACATCTCAAGAGAATGGCTTTTCGAAGTTTCAGTAACGAAAAACAAGCTAAAATAAATATCAAATTCTGACAATATAAACCGTTTCAAAGAAGCATCAGCCTGCTGCCATCATTGGTGTTGTTGACAGCTTCAATGACCAAAGCACAGTAATACTACAGTCAATTTTTTGGTTAATGCAATCCTGACCGAAGGTCCTGGCTGGCACCCATACCTTTCTATGGGCCGGAACTTCCGTTATTTCGAAAATTGGCCCAAGCTGGATAATATGAACTTGACTTGTCAGCTTCGCCACAATACAGTCACATTTAGTGGAGCATACGTAAATTATTGTGGTGAAGCATATCAAGAATGAAGAAGGATCACTGTCACGAAACATAGTACACGTTTCTTAATTGTACAGGTGCACTTGTGCCATCTCTCATCACAGTACAAGCACCTAGATGCCTAATGAGCATACCGGCAGCCATTCAGAGCTGTTCTCGACCTGTAGTGATTTGAACCCTCACTTCACCCGCCATGCGTGTATTGTATAAAAGACCATTAACGGGACCATGTATACCTTACCTACTTATACGCCTGCGCATGCACCGTGTGCTGAAAAGTGGGGAAAAACCATCTTTGTTTTAGGAAAGCTTGCTATAAGAAATGCAGTAAGATTAAAAAGCTCAGGGAGTTGTTTAAAACCAACTCAGTGAGATGTTTAAAACCAACAAAAGAGCAGGAGTCTGTAGCGCACTACTACGTGCCACAGTGACCTGATCGCAAAAGGGGGATGACGACGCCCAGCACGCTGACGGTGCACGAGCAGTGGAATCGGTGGTTGAGAAATCGAAGGCCAGTGGCGCTTGGTCATGCTCCCTCCTGATTGAGTAGGCTTTGTTAAAATGTAACTTGTGGACACGAGGCACCAGCGTCTGTTAGGTTTTTCTTCACCCACAAATTGGCGACTCTGGACTTCGCGTCATCGCTCTCAGTTCCTGATGCCTCAGCCGCTTCACTGGGCCTGCCGCCGCCAGGAGCTCGAGCCCTACTGTCTTTGCAGTCCACCTTCTGTCCAGCAAGTCATGGCCTCGGGTACTCCTGATCAAGTACTGCTGTCAGTGGTACCACCCCGTGAGCCCGAGGTCTCCGCTCTCAAGCTCCCGAAATTCTTATCGTCCGACTCGGAACTTTGGTTCATTACCATTGAATCCTTGTTCCATCGCCACCATCTAGTTCGCAGTGGACCACGTTCTACTTTGTCATTGGAGTGCTTCCACCTGATACTGCTACGATTGTTGACGGTGTTCTATACTCCCCACCCGTCGACTGCCCCTATGACCACTTAAGGTGACATTCATCCAGTGCACCACGGAAACGGAGCAGGATCGATTACAACTACTTCTTACATTGGAGGAACTCGGTGACCACAAACCTACCAACTTATTGTGTTGCATGCAAGCGTTGGCTGGAGACCTGGCTCCTTCAACCAGCAGCGCATTTCTCGGGGAAATTTTCGTGCGGTGCCTTCCACTACAAGTGCGCATGGATCCTGACCGCGTCTTCATCTTCGAAGCTGTAATCTCTGGCTCAGTTGGCCGACGAGATTATGGATGTCTGTTTTTCTTCCATGGCCATAGTTAATCACCCTCCTGACCGCACAGCGCAGCTGCTGGCAACAGATATGAGCGTCTTCTTGAAGCTAATGAGGAGCTCGCACGGCAAGTAGCGCGACTGACAGCTGAAGTTGCTGCCTTCCGAACACGCCGGCCGCATTCTTCGTCACACACACCCTTACCGCTGCAGTTCTGGTCACTATGGATGCCGTTCTCCTTAGCTGGTACCACCGTCGCTAGGGCTCTCGCGCGAAGTGGTGCCGCCAGCCCTGCTTCCACGTGGAAAAAAGTTGTGCTGAACTCTGATGACGACCGCTGTTCCCGAACCTAGATCCAGTCGCCCTTTTCACGTCGTCGACCACGTTGCCAAAGTCCGCTATCTCGTCAACACTGGCGCCGAGATCTGCGTCCTTCCTCCTACATTGGCTGAGAGCCGCCGTCCTCCCGACTCGCCTCCTCTCACCGCGGTCAATGGATCGATCATCTGGACCTACGGCCAAAAATCGGTGATGCTTGCCATCGGCCTCAGGTGTACCTTTCACCGGATCTTTGTCATTGCGGTTGTATGCCAGCCCATCATTGGAACCGACTTTCTTGGGCTCTACAAGCTCGTCGTCGACATGCGGCGCAGCCGCATCTTGGATCCCAAGACGACCTTAACTGTACAAAGCATTTCCTGTAACGCTCCACCACTCCGGCTTCTCCAGGCGCACATAGATGTCCCCAACCCTTGCTCAGCCGTCCTTGCAGAGTTTCCAGACGTCTTCCAACCCCCCTCCATTGAGTCGTCACGACTGGCCCTCCTTTATTTGCTCGGGCTCGTTGCCTCACGCCGGATTGTCTAGCTGCTGCCAAAGAGGAGTTCGAACACATGCTTGACCTTGGCTTCATTCGTCCCTCCTCCAGCCCTTGGGCCTCGCCGCTCGATATGGTGCCCAAGAAGGCCGGTGACTGGCGCCCCTGCGGCGATTACCATGCTCTCAACAAGGCCACTGTGCTGGACAAGTACACAATGCCTCACATTCAGGATTTTACGTTCACATTGTACAGCTGCACTATTTTTAGCAAGGTTGACCCGATGAAAACCTATCACCAGATTCCTGTGGAACCCTCAGATATTCCCAAGACCACAAATACAACACCCTTTGGGCTGTTCGAATATCTGCGTGTGCCTTTCGGTCCTTGTAATGCGGCCCGGACCATTCAGCATTTCGTTCACCAGGTATTACGTGGCTCAACATGCTGCTTTGCCTTGCTTGACGACACGTCCAGCATGCTGATGGTGCGTGAGTAGTGGAATCGGCGGCTGAGAAATCAAAGGCCAGTGGCGCTTGGTCCTGCTCCCGCCTGATTGAGCAGGCTCTGTTAAAATATAATTTGAAGACACCAGGTGTCTGGTTTTTTTTCACCCACAAGTCTTTATAAAACTCTGAAGGAATGGCCGGTAAACATATTAGGCATCTGGGTGCTCATATTGTGGCTGGAGACAGCACATGTGTGTGTGCAAATTAAAGGGACCCTGAAACGATTTTGACGATTTTGTACAAACATACTGAGTCGTTAGAGTAGGTTCTTCTGATTATTAATTGACGCATCTGAGTGCTCCGCGTAAGGCGTGTAATTTATAAGGTTTTAAAAATGTAAATCGCGGCCGATCACAGCACACTGCTCAGCAGAATTTTCAGCCGCCCCTACCCATATGACGTAAGTCACCCAATCGATGTCGCTAGGGCGAGCTATCCGATTGGCTGCCCAGGACGCGTCATCTATAATTTTTCCACCTTTAGGATGAACAAATGATGTTCGTAATAGTTGGAATGTTAGTTAATTTGCTTCTGTAGTAAAGTAACAGAAAGAGAATGCACAAGAACAATTTTTGACTACACTTGAGCACTTCTGGCACACCACAAGCGTCGTCTGCTTGTGTTACAACGCTCCGTCTTGATGAGAGCTTTGCAGTCAGTGTCTGTTTGTCTTTTCTTGAGCACCATGAATCGACTTTGTTGCATTGTGGACTGCAAGCGTAGCGACTGGCAATATGTCAAGCTGCGACATTGTGTCCCTCTACAAGGCAGCAGACGAGCGGAGTAGCTGCAGTGCATCTGACTGTCGCTATCCGATCGGCGCCAGAATTTGCGCATTTGCAGCTGCCCCTTTACACTGGAGGATTACTACCACAATAGCGTTTTGAGAGTCTGCTATTTGGGTAAACGCAAGCGAGGGGACACGGCCTGGCCGCTTGACCTTGCCATTTCACAGTATGAGCAGAAGCGCAAACGTGAATGATCTGTACGGTGCAGCCACCTGGAGGCACAGAGCTCAACCAAACAGAGTAGCAGTAACCTGAAGTAGATGACACCACGTGCCATCATGACGCAGAGCCAGTGAAGGCAGAGCTTAGCCTCGATCACTCGGCAAACGAGTTGAGAAAATGCATGGCTGTGGAGAAGGATAACTTGTAAACGTCCGTAGCTCTCTTAATATGAGACGCTTCACACAAGTTGTGGTGCGAATGATTAGCTGTACCCTATGCGTCTGCAAAATTTGTCTGGACCGTTTCAGGGGCCCTTTAAGGAACATGTGCTATTTCCCATAACAGTAGTCCCGTTCCCCGCTTGGTATGCTCCATCGCATAATGCAGCCATGTTGTGGCATAGCTAATTTTAGACAAATACTGCCAAATGAATCAACGGCGTGTTTCAGTGTTTTTTCACCTTTTTTTATAGTTAGACCAGTCGGATAATTTGACCAATTTCATCAGTTCCATCGGGAGTGAATTAACGGAAGGCGTCTGTACAGTCGATCGAGGATACTGTCACGTGGTAGTGAGACAAAGAAGTACACGTGTCAATATATTGAAGTTGAAGGGAGTTGCAAAATAGCTTGATATATCAAGAATTCAAAATATAAAACGCCGTACACCCTTATTTTAGTGAAATCGCATTATTAGAAATATCGCATTCGTTTTTCGTGTTATAGTAATGATGACGTTACTATGACATTTCTATAACATTTACACTATTCTCAAATTGCCGCTTTAATGAAGTCAGTTTCTGTCCCAATGAGTTCGTTAAGAAGATTAGCTGTAATTCCTCTCTGAACTTTATTTGAAGACTCCGCATGTCTTGGAGAGTTCGCAGAGATTGTGAAAAGTGCGAATTTGCAGATTTTTTTTTCCAAGGCTGTGCGAAATGCACAAAAGGTTGCTTACTGGTTACACGCAAATGTCACAAGTGAGTCGCACTGCGGAGTGGTCTTCGATTAGACTAATTGCAACACTAATTGTAGCCCGAAAACCATGTGTTGCCTAGATGCGAGACCGCGCATGCCTTGCGCCCGTCAAAGTGCTTGCGTGTTTTTATTTGGGATAAGGTAAAAATGGACGCAAACCAGCCTGTATGTATCTGTGCCAGGCCACCATTAGTGCATTTGCTTGCACTGTTAAACTGCGCATGAATGTGCCTTGCCGTTTAAATACCTATGCCGTTTAAATGGCTGATGGTCATATGTTGGCATTGAGTCAACCAAGCAGAGTGTTCTATCAGGTAATGGTTTTGGGACCGGCTTCTTTTTGAAACCAGTCGCCCTCGCTTCTCGTCTGCAAGCCTGCCCGTCTCTTCTTGCTTGCCGCCTGGTGTTTGGTGTCTTGCGGTTCTTTCATTCTCAACCCTTGGTCGCCGGCATCTGTGTCGGTGACTGCTGACACTACACAAATTATGTTAGATTCAAAAGTGGCTCTCAGCTTGCAGAACATCAGTCTATTCCTACTCCTATGTAACCCTGCGAGTACGAACGAAGCACATTAAGCGCAGACTGCGGGCCAGTGAATTGCACAGCAATGAGTCTCCCACATTGGTGCTGTGATGGCAGGCACTTCAGCAATGTGTGAATTCCAAACTGTGATGTAAAAATCTGTCCAAGTAGGGGTTGGAGTTAAGTTCGTTCTGGCTCCTCGCGGAACCTGAAAATGCTGTTTGCGTAGAACCCTGGTTCTACAAGACAGAACAGGCGGCGCAGGCATCTCCAGATCCACGCTTTGTTGTGGAACACATACCGGACTGAGAGGCCTTTCGCCTTCTTGAAGCAGAGTGGTGATCTGCTCTTGCTGCCGTTTACTTCAGCCATCAATATGCACAGCTAGCAAAACTGAGTGCCCTGCTCACTTTTTCTCCATGACATGTTCTGCCCTTTAGGTTAAGTCTTGTTTGATACCATATGCCAAAACAGTGCTGTTTCGAATTCGTTGGCATTAAATATTTCAGACAGTGCGAGAGGTGACCGTGTCCCCGTTGGAAGTTCACTGTACAGGAGTTCGATACAAGCACAGCACTATACTTTTGCATAGGATTTCCAAGGGGATATTATGGTATAAAAAATACATTTGAGCTTGATACAGCATGAGAAGTGACTGTGTCCCCATTAGTTTAGCGAACGGGAGTTTAATATCTGCATAGTACAGTGCTGTACTTTTGCATGGTATTTCCAAGAGGACATTACGATAGACAAAAGTATATCCGTGTTTGATATAGCCAGGATCAACTGTGCTGTTGTTTTTGTGTTTCACAACCATGTTAACTTAGCGTTCGTGCACATAACTTTCTCTAGACAAATAGTCTACGTTGAAAAATGTTGACTTAAATACATCAGCAGTCTGGTTTTCAACCTTCTTTACGAGCACTACTATATTTACTCGAATCTAACATGCACCTTTTTTCAGTGAAAAGGGGTCCGAATATTGCCTCTGCATTAGTCAGGTACAAAATCGTAACAGAGTTGGCGGCGTTGGCAACCGCCTATTGTCGGAGCCTCCAGACGCTGCGTCATCGCCGTCACCATCACAAAATGGCAACAGAAGACATTTTCCCGACAGTTGCTGTGGTTTCATTTTGTGTTTGACCACAATGTGGAGCAGTATTCTCGGTCAATAACTTTCATAGGTGCGAGATTTCATGTGACTAGGCACCGGATGCGTCGGTGCATACGGCTGCCAGCATTTTTGGCGCTGTGGCGAGCTCACTATTTGCGCATAGTGCCAGGAACACTGTGGGCTGCATGTTTCGAGTTCGATGCAGAGACTCGCAAAATGATAGTCTCTAAGAATGATTGCTCTAGAATACCGCCTCTGTGTGCTTGGTATCTGTGGCCGCTGAAGTGCAAATGGTAGTGACGCACCACTTTCATTGCAAATGTGGGGTGCCTGCTGTATTTCCACTTTATAAATCAGTGGTATATTACGTTCAGATTCATTATTATTTTCTTACTTAAAACATGCTCGAATTGGGTGTACATTAGAGTCGGGTAAATAAAGTACTTTTCAAGGCTGCGCATTTAGATCATGTGAAAAAAACCTCAAGTACAATGATGGCTTGTTGTCTTTCCGTGACCCTATCATGCTGACGTGAATGTTCCATTTCACGTGCAGAGTACGTCAAGAGGTTTGCCACGGAGGAGGCGTTGCGGGAGCAGGACAATGAGTCGTCGAGCAGCGAGAGTTCCATGAGTGATTTCTCGGATGACGAGACCAAAGACATGGAGCTGTAAGACTTCATGCATCTGTCTGCCCGACAAAATCTGCGGACACACACACACCACTCACACACAACAGAAAGCGCAGAGGCCGGGAGAAGAACGAGACAAGACACAAGAGCTGTCATCGCCTTTTTCCTTTCTCTCTCACCTCTGCTACTGGAGCGCCATCTTCTCACGTTCCCGACCATCCCCTCCCCAGGCCACTGCACATCCTCCGCATCAGATTGTCGCCTCCGTAACCACCACTGTCCGTTTTTCTTCTTGCACCTGCATAGTTTGCAAGAGAAGGACTCGGCCGCTACAGCGCAGGGAAGTGGCATGTGTTACCCTGAATTCAATTCTGTGGCCGTGTGCATCTTTTTTTCCCCCTCCTTCTGTCCACCTCCCTGCCAGCGAGATGTGCCAAGACGGTGACCGTGTGGCGGGACTTTCTCTGCTCCCTGTGCAAAAGTGTTGCGTCTCGTCATGTTTCTCGCGCATGTGCTGCCTTGCTGTCGTCGTGGTGGTCCCTGCGCCCTCCTCGTTACTGGCTTCGTCGGCTGGTGAGAGAAGTGCCAGCTGAGCCGGGGATGCACGTGTGTGTGTGTGTGCGTATGTGTCGCGTCTCTCGCGTGGACGTGCTCGTGTCTCACTCTCGCCCCTTCTGCATGCCTGTAGCTGTGGCAAGAGAACGTCCTGCTTCTCGATCGGTCATTTTTACCTCGTTTTTTTTTTTCACGCGCGCACTGTGTTCGTGCTTCTTTCAAGGCCCGCAAATTCGGTCGATCGCTTTCGGGGGATGTCTTGTTTGGCGTGCGCCGATTGGCTGAGCTTGCAGAAGTGAATGTGATGAAAGGAGCGGCACACCTTTCATTAGTGTCATTCTCGCATCGCAGAGGTCCTGGCTGCGTGCTTAATTTTGCGCAACGCAAAAGTTGGGAATACCCCTGAAACGTTTGGTTTGAGAATTGGGTTCCCGCTGTCATGCGTGTAGTCTGTAACGTTTTATTGACTAGCGTTCAGCAAGATAAGCTGAGCAGCAATTCGAGAAGGAGAGAGCTCGTTTTAGAGAACGCTTTCTTTTTCAGTTCTATTGCGTTGTATGTTCTCGGTAGCCTACCGTCTTTTTGAGCGCTTTTCCCCACAAACCTTCAAATGACAGGTTTGCCTTCGAGGACGAAGGCAGTTCTATTAGCTGAGCATGTTTGACGTTGAAAAGTTCAGTAACATTGTCCTTCTCTTCGTCAGTTTTTCTTTCATTGCTGCACGAATATATTGTCATACGAGGTTCATTGTTTAAACGCTTTTAGTTGCGTGGCCCGGAGCCCCGGTTTTTATTCGTTTGCACAGTGTGTAAATCGTTTTTTTCGACACTATGCGCGCATGTTGTTAGCTGTTGGTCATGCAGGGTTTAGCACGGGCCAACTTCATTGTCAGCACTCGAGTAGAGCACATCTTGTGTATTCGTTAGTAGTTGTGTAATCAAAATGAATCGAGGAACGACAGGCTGCTCTCCAAGGCTTTAGCTATGGTGCCAGTTCGTCGCCTCCAGATTTCTTTTAGTGCATTAAGAGATTGTATGTTCAATGCAGCAGGTGATTTCGAATGCATGATTGTGCCTTTTTGTAGCAATTCTTTGACCTAGCATCACCTTCGTATTTCTTTAGCCGAGAATGCGGTGTTCCACTCAGTTCACCCAAAACTGGTGGACCAGACAGTTTTCTTTCAAATAGTTAGCTGTTTAGTCAGCGACTCTAAGCGCGATCTTGATGCATAATTCACAGACATCAGAGTTGATTGACCAGAGCGCATCATCGAGCGTGCCATGCTGTTTTAGCATGGCTGGCACCAATTGTTAGCGCCTTGGTCTCCACTCGTCCTTGAGCGGCGAGGAAAGAGGGGGGGGGGGGTGTTTCTGGGAAAACGGTCCATTCAAGCTCCACCATAGTCGCGACCATCCTGTCCAAATGGTCATGCGTGCACGCATTCTTCAAATGCCCGACCAAACTATATCGTGCTTCTCAACCATTTGTGAATGTTCTTCATCACGGTACTCGACGCACTTGTCTGGGTGATTGATCGGCAGATATAAAAGCGGCGCATCTGCAAACCAGTTTCGTGCGTGTTCTTTTCTTTCTTTAACTTATTGCAAAGCACATCACACAACTCATGCAATGGCTCTTCAATAAGGAACAGGAGAATATGCAGCATGTGCTGCAGTTATTGCTTCATTACCGCGACGCGTGATACTGAGTTCATTGCAAAACGGAGCACTTTGGGGATGGGGAACGCCTTCGTCAAAGCTCTAGGGAAGATGATTGACGATATTTTTTTCTTTGTGCTCGACAGCGTCAAACAAAACAAACTGTGATAACTTCACTAAGAGTGCCCGCTTGCGGGGAAGGGATTGCAGAGCGTGCCCCGATTTTCTTTTTTTTTACAATTTCCTTTTACTTATGCAAGCTGTTGGGAGCCGAGCTGAATTGTTGTTTCTTGCGCATTTACTTGCGCAAAAGTTGGACATTGGTACTCATGGAGTCACCGCGTATCGGCACTTTCGTTTCCCGATCGACTGGTGTTGTGCGTCTCGTAACAGTGCAATTTCGGAGCAGCCAGTGGAAGTGTGCATCTATCTGGCAGCTGCGTTGCCAGATGTACCCTCATGGCAGCGCTATTGGCAGACTAGCAGTAAAGAAAGTGTTTGCGTCTTAAGCATTCGGTTTCTCACATTTGTCCTTCGGGTAAGAAGATGCGGAAAGATCTGGACCAGCAAATTTGCATCCATCTGCAAAAGGCAGTACCAACATGCCTAAAGACAAGCTGTAAACACAATGCTACCTATAGCATGCATTAGAATCAGCAGTATCCTAATGCTTGTTTTCATGATCGAGATGCGGAGGACACATTTACAGTATGTTTTTGGCGTAATGTTGTACGCTATTGGCGCGTGTCCGTTGCACCTCGTGATGACCATGCTTTTTCCTCGCTGAAATGATTTGTGCGATTGTCAACTAATATAATCACTGCTTTGTATTGACATATGTTACTGCTACGATATGTCTTGTGCAATTTAAAATGTACGTACTGAAAACGAGTGATGCCTTGTCGAAAATGTGTTCCATGTGGTTGCATCTTTACATTGAAGCTTGGGCAGGGGGAACAAATATTGATGTTGCCATATCGGCAAACAGAATGATGATCGTTCCGCACACGTTGGCGTTGTGTAAATGCAAATTTGTCTGCACATTTCCACTGGCTGACAGCAGGCATCTTGGAGGCAACAACTAAATGAGTCTTTTGAAACGCACAGTTTGCCACGGAGGTGCACTGGAAGCCGTCGGCGTGCTTTCAAAGAGCAGCAGTTGTTTCTTCCTTGCTTCCATGTTGCAAGCTTGCGCTTGCAACCATGCCATGCATGTAGGATTGGTGCACCAGTGTCACGTGGCAAAGCTGCCGCTGTTGCAGTTGTTTTTTTCCCCCCGCCAGTGCCGCCTTGTTTCCGGAGATTTCCTTCGGCAGTTTGCAGCAGTCAGTGTGTGAAAAAGTAGTTGGATTTGGACCGGTCCCACAGCACTTGTACGACGCCATTTTGGACCGGTTTTGCTTTTGTTTTTCTTTGTCTGGCAGGGGCCGTGCTTCTTGAGTAGTATTGCCAGTGTGAACGTATGCATCTTAAACCATTGCTTGTCTCAATCACTATAGTCCTTTTTTTTTTTGAGTACGGAGACACCATAGTTCTATATGAATTTATAAATAAAGCTATATCCATCTTTTTTGCAAGTCTTGCGTTTGCTTCTCTGAATATTTTTCCCACATAATTGTTCGAGCAGTTTGTGCAATGACTTGTGTATTATTGCTCATCTTTCAAATGGAGATTGAAATTTATATTGTACTGAAGTCTGCAAAATCAACACTTTACTTTGTTATAACAAAATTTCATTGTGTGTTGAAATTCAACCATTTATGCAAATAAGCAGTCGCCAAAGGATATTTATTACATGAAAGGGGCTGTGGAATTTCTTAATTACCAAGTAATCGGAAACAAATCCCAGTACCAAAAAAAAGGTATTTTGGTGAATTTGGGAATCTGCGACCAAACATGCCGTTTCGTGGTTGTCAAGTTCAATTACATGTTCATATCGGCGGTACAAAGCAAATCCTGCGACGCTGCGGTCATAAGTGCTGCCTGCAGTGTACAACGCTATCGTTAAGAGCGTAGGCAGAGAAAAGTGAATGCTTTGTCTGCATCTCGCTTCAACAAGTCTTCGAAACTCGAGATTATATGACCTGAAGTCGTGGCCATTTGGGCTCGGCTAGTCTTTGTGCCAGCCACAGCTTACCTACTAGATGGGGCGGGGCGCATCGGCCACTTGTGCTTTCAGCCACCTACGGCCGGCTAAAAAAAAGAAGCAAATGCCCCCTCCCTCGTTCCTGCTTATCCAGAAAGAATGCTTGAGTCGGGCGCCAACATCCATTTTGGCTCGCCTTTGCACGCTTTCCCTCGCACCCACAGCGTGCAGGGTCTGATATGATCTAATTGAACTTGCACTGTATACAGAACACGATGGCGAGAGGGTCTTGCCGCTGCTATAATGCTACTACGCTTCGACGACCTCTCTCTGTCGCGTGGCACACGGTTTGATAGGTGCGTATATTCGCAAGCAGCCACATGCAATTCAACCATTGGATGATCTGCATCTGCTGCAGTTTACCTTTTCTTGCCTCGAAATTCCTTTGCCATGGCAGTGAAATTTCATTATATTTAAATCATGCATAAACACACTTTGTTATATTGAGATTCAAAATACCATCTGAGCTTTGGCTTATCCCCTCCCATTCAGTGGTTTGTGCCATGTCTTGATGCAGATTACCATACGGAGATTCGCAGTCGTGATGCCATGTGCCTTGCACACCCTGAAAGATGTGCTGAAACTATGTGTCGCTGCGCAGAGCAACGAAGGCGACGAATAAGCCTTTTGCTCGCTACTTATCAGCGGTGTGCTCTGCAATGAACCAGTGGTGCAACGGCTGCCGATTTATCAGATCTACCGATATTTAACATTTTCTGCTGATTCAGTGATAAGGCGTTTTGAATCTACTGATTTTTCATCTGTCCTACGGAGACGAAAGCAAAAGCTGTTGTTTTCCAGTATGGAGTTCATTTTAATGTTGTCGCACCTCGTGAACGAAAGAAAAAGGCTCAAAGATGAGTACATTCTTGCGTTTCCAGATTCCCAAACCTGGTGCTACCTATGTCTTATGAACAAAAATGGAGAAAGGGTAATACGGTGAATCAGTGGAAGTGAGGGCACTACCGCATCCCAGACGTATGGAACCGCACCGATTGACTTTTTTTCCTGTGGCGCTTTGAGCGCCTGCCCTGTGGTAAGGGGCAATAGGAACCTGCACTTAGTTATCATTGTGATAGCAATTATGTTGACACTCCAAGAACACTTTCCGCCATCGGCGTCGCCGTTACCATGAAGTCCGTATGAAGTCCAAGGGCGATAACACCGTCGCCACGTGCCATATGCTGTATGTGCAAGGGAAGGCGTGCGAAGGGAGCCGACGATGGCTGCTGAATCTCGCCTGGGCGAAATAACGAAAGCAGGCAGTAAGTGCGCCATCGTGCGCAATGCACCCAACGTTGGGCATCGAGTGGAGGGGAGAGAGGGGCGGCGTTCTATTCCGGCTGCAACTGTGCATATGGCCATATGGCGGTCGCGCAGCCGTATGTTGAGCATGATCTACATTGGGGGCAGAGTCTAGCTGCATCGGCAGCTCGTAGCTTTGTGCGTGCTCTGGGTCCTCGGCGCTCGCTTTGCGTTGAAGTTAGAAACGGCACGAATGTCACTTCGGTCGCAGAGGCTGCCGCATTTCCTCACGCCAGCGTTTTGACAGCGCGTTTCCACAATAGAGTCAGATGTGTTCATGTTTGCTTGTGCTCGTGTGTGACTTGATGTTTTTAATTTTGTGTGCCCATGTTTACAAGTTTATGCGGCCGATAAAACTACTGTTTTTACTTCGTACAGCTGTCCACTAATTTGCTATCGTAATCGACGCTTCGCCTTTCGGGCGAAACCACGATTTCTCATTTACTTACTAGTTCTGAATAGTGTTGTCAGTTGCTGCTCGTGTATGGCATATGTCACATGTGACGGGGCACGTCACCCATTGCGTCGCATTAACCGGTCAACTTCAGCGTGTGGGCTCCATTTAGAGCGCAGCAGAGCTCACCAACACTAAAGCTTTCAGGTACTATAATAACTACCATCTGACGCTTTTCAATAGGCTATCGTCGGGTCTTGAATATTTTTAAATCCGTGCTTGATTATGGGTTTCAAAAACCCCTTGTTTCTCAGAAGCACAGCCAAAAATCTCGAGGTCGTTTTTGTATAATTTCTTACAGGCTACAATAATACTACTACTGAGCTTTATACAAGCGCTGAATTCGCCGGTTCAAAAACTGAATGCAGAATTGAAATACAAGATCTGATTTCTACTGATTTTTCGCAAAAAAATTACTAGTATTTTTGCGAAGACCGTAGGTACTTGGACATTAACCTCTGTACGTTCATAAATTTAAACAGATATAAAACTCCCGGTCACATGCTTCAGTTCTCGGATACGCACTGCACCTTGGTCTACATCTTTTGCTCACGTGCAACCTTTGAACACTTTTGTGCGGTACCGCTTATAGTGCGGATATTCACGATTCCGGCGACTTGCACTATAAGCGGTCTATGCTATATATGGTATATATAAATATATATTGCCGCTAGGTGTCACGAGGAGTCGGAAAAGCAGCAACAGCAGACGTTTTGTCTGGGTCAGGCTGGACGCCGTTGGCGTTCATGACATGCCTGAGAAACTTCAGCTCTTCGTAACCGAAGTGACACTTTTCAGGCTTTAGCGTGATCTTAGTGGAGCGGAGCACCTCCAGTACCGCCTCTAAACGCTTCAAATGTTCTTCGAAGGTCACTGCAAACACGACGACGGCATCTAAGTATACTAAACAGCTGTGCCACTTCAGACCCGTCGGAACAGTGTCCATCATTCTCTGGAATGTGGCCGGTGCAAAACACAGGCCGAATGGAAGCACTTTAATTTCGTACAGTCCATCTGGGGTAACAAAGGCAGTTTTTTCGCGATCCCGTTCGTCAACCTTTATTTGCCAATATCCACTCCTCAGATTCGTTAGATCCAGTTGATCTAACGAATCATCGATCTCCGGAAGCGGATAAATGTCTTTTTTGTGACGTTATCCAACTTTCTATAGTCAACGCAGAACCAAAGCAGTCAGTCTTTCTTTTTGACGAGAACCACCGGCGACGACCAAGGGTTTTGTAACGTACGGCAGGACTTGATACCATGTTTTATGCTGGACGTCTACAATATATACTATATGCTGCATATAGTTTTGCGACACCAGCCCGCCATTCCGATTAAAGGCTGATGCTGAAAGCCCAACTAGCTGAACCACCTTCATGCAGTAGCTTTTGCATGTAAAGTCGACCCTCCATATAACAAATTATCGGTCATGACGAAGTAATGTTTCTCGCTGATATCAGCGTGTATCGAATATATGCTTATAATGAATATTAGATATAATGCAGGCATTTCATGTTGCATGCGATTTCGTTGTAATGAGGTTAAAGTGTACTAATAATAAACTGTCATTGCTCGACAAAAGGTACTCTTAATTGGGCCAAGATTTCACTATGGTGGGCGAGCTGGTGTCCGTGTCTAAACGGCAAATGTTGCATGCATATTGCACATTGCATTGTGCAGGAAGCACACTGCTCGCGATTTATCGACAGCATATTTCGGAGTGTTGCAATTGGAATTTATTATGCTTCTGGTCGTCGCAAACATGCAGGGTGGCACATATTGGTATGTAATGAAAGGCAAAAATGATCACAAGTGAAGCCAGTCTGCTGTCCCCCTTGCAAAAGACTTAATGCCTTGCAGGTAGTAGAGAAACAATTGCATCAGTCTTCAAGGGCAGTAGCACCAGGCAATAAGTAGGAAGCAGCTCTCAACATTACATTGCTGGCTGCATTAATGTGTTTGTGAAATTCCACTTGGCATTCCTTTTTTTTTACAGGCATTAAGATTTTGCTGCCTGGCCAAGTATGAACATTCAAACACATGCTGTTCAAGAGGCTTGGCAAGATGACTGCAGTGTAGGTGCAGTTTGATCACAAGAATTGGCCATGGCATGAGCATTTCAGACAACTCCTGCCCCACGACAACAGATAGCACTGTGAACTGGCACATCACTAAACTACACCGGACAATTCTGGCCAATCCAAACGTGGAACAGTGCTTGACAAGGCTGAGAAACAGATCTCGGTTGCCCATTTGTTTAGCCGACGGATGGAATGGCTTGATCACCAGGAACTGCTTGGCCATGAGCATTTTGAGGGAAAACTGCCAACCACCTCTATATGATGACAAAAGTAGCGTTCTCAGCTGGCACATTTGTAAGTAACAAACTACGATGAATTATTCCTACGGAGCCCAACACAAATGCTTAAGACAAGAAACTTGGGGGAAAAAAAAAATTTTGTGGACTTTTGCAGTCGATAGCATGGGGTGAAGGAGCTGCGGCCCTCTGTCCATTTGCACCTTAGCTATCCTGCAGGAACGCTCGGACGACGTGCCTCGACGACAGAATATCTAAATACAGCGAAGCCTCCTTGGAGATTGCACTTTGGGAGTGGGAGGTCACCGGCACACATTATTGTGATGTTGCCTTCGCCATTCTGTCAGCAGATCTTTCTCAACAGTTGTGAACAATGGAATGGCATAACTGGGAGCTTCTTGGAAGGTGCCTCACTTCTAACAATAGTCCTTCTTCATCGGTTGGCAACAGGTGTACTGATTAAGGCTTGACAAAAAAAAAAAAAAAAGAGCAACAGCCGCAATGTTGTGTTGGCGCTTCGACACAAGTCCTCGAGGAAGACACCTCCGTGTGGTCAGTTGATGAACAGCTCTTCAGATTTTATGCTTCCCGTTGACAGCGTCTGGGTGCTGGAGCTGACGAGAATGGGGGCCTTGGCATATGCCCTCGACAAGGGAGACAGCCAGCAGTCTTCATCGCAGGTCTGCACGCCAATGTCGCGGAGGACAATGCGCGTCCTCTCCTTTTCAGCAGTAATTTCTGCTGCTACCATCTTCGCCAGTCGATGCAGCACATCGTCCTGAAAAGCATTGAGGCAGGGGAAAATAAATGTAAGAGGCAGAGACATTTACAGTTTCATTACAAACAGCAACAGGGTAGGTTGATAGGGATTCTATTCACTAGCACAGTGCTGCTAAAAAAATGAAAAGGAACATGCATTACACACGCACGCACACACCACATTAGTAATGGAGCCCAAGTGTGAAGTAAAGCCGGATCGATGCAGGTCCTACGTTGGGCATACATTGGCTCCACATGTAAGCCATTGGGAAGAAGAGGGATTTATGGGGCGATAAAATGGCGTGGAAATAGGAATAGGTGTGTGCAAGCAGGATTGGCATAAATGTGAGGATCATCTCAGTGTAGGAAAAAAAAAATTCCGACCATCGACACAGCACCGGGTGTATAACCTGCATAAATATGAGCGCACAAAAAAGCTCAACTATATAAAAAGCCTGCACAATTTCCACTGCTAAGAAAAACTCTAGAAACCTTTTTTTTTTTTAGACGCTCAGTCATTGCTGCTATCACTGCTGCTGCCTGCCGACGCACAGTGTGGCTTTACCGCGAAATGGGGCATGTTACCAGGAAGCGGCATTGCAAGGCAAAATTTCTGTGTGGCAGTAAAGGCACAAACTAGTGCCGCAAGAAGTTCAAAGCATCACTTATGTTGAGAACAGGGCTCCCGAGAGTGAGAAAATTATTAATATGAACAGTCTTTTGTGGGTATTGGTAATGTTGCACGAACTATGGCAAACCACAGCCACTGGTACATAAATTGTGCATGCATGTGAGGTTCTTGCAGTTGCATTTCTTCACTAAATTGCATTCCTAGCGCTTTAATGCATGTTAAACGTTTCAAAAGAAACATGCTGTGTAATTTTCAATTGTTAAGGAATATCAACACAGAATGGCTTCAGAAGTCTTCTCAGAATAAACTTGCAGCAGGGTAGCCACATTTGAACACATGTAAGTGCGCTGATGTGTGTGGAACATTCTCTATCGCTAATCAATATGCAAATGAAGCAGCAGGAGTAATAAGAGAGTGCTGGGTCAGGCCTCTGTCCAGCATTTTGCATGAATTAGGCTGCTGCTGTTGATGAACCTTCACCGATCTGTGATGAATGCAGACATTAACATGATTATAATTAAAGCAACCAGCGACCCGCCATGTTGCTACCTCAGACGCACAAAGTGGCACTTTCGCTGCCAACCACAATGCCAAATGATACATCACAGCGTAGCTCGTTATCACTGCACCCCAGTTCAAACTCATTAGCGTCCGCAGTATCCTGGCTGCTACTTCATTTTCAATGGCTGCCAATCAAGCGGCCATGCACAGTTTGGGCATAACATTGGCCCCGCACGTGTCTGTTGTGGATGAGGTCCTATCGCTCTAATATATAATAAGGCTACATGCTCCTTGTGCCGCCTTGGCACACCAATTCTGGGGGACCGGCCAATATCACACATGCAGTGCTGAAGTCTGTTTGGGCACACGCCCAGAGACCCAAGTTGTCTACTAGGCCAGACAGCAGCAAGTTGTCGATTTGGGCACCCAGTGGCCCACACCTAGTCGGTAACACAGCAGCCAGCAAATACCTAGTGGCCCCAAGCTAGTATACAAATGGGGTCACTGTGCGAAAGAGGTTATGTACAGACATAATGCAAAGAATACTCATTGCTTTAAAAAATTTGCACTCTGACAAATCAAATATTTCTGCAGATGAGCACAGAGAAAAACTTAACAGACTAGAACCGGACCAAAACAGCAGTTTCAAAGCACTACACCTAAGGTGCTTTTAAACTTCAGCATGAGTCCATACTCGAGATAAGGTCAATGAACTTACTCTTACTCGTGAAGCAACAGAAGAAAATAAACAGTGACTCACGTTTACATCTGACATGAGGAAAGAGGTCCCTGAAGCATCACCTGGAATAAAAGTGCGAGCCAAATAAATTTATTATGGCAAGTCATACTGTCAAGAAATCAATTCTGTAGCCCGCTATATGCAGTATAAAGACAGATTAGTTACTAACATGCTTCACTCATCAGACTCTCTGTAGGGAGTAGCGCACAGAGCATGCAACATAGGAGCACATAAAGGCAATACATATACATGCGGTAAGTTTTTATGTGCCATGCAAACATACAAGTGCATGACAAAAAAAGTGAAATGACAAATGTGTGTATTGATGTCATTTGATGAAGTTAAACAGCAACTGCAATAACTTTTATGGGTGGTGTGGAATTTGTCTCTTACTAACGGGCACTTTTTCGTGAATCCTTTCCAATAAAAAGTTTCTTAATAGGCCATGTTTGAATGGAGAAAGTAATTGGCAATCAAATGCTGCTGCTGCCATGCCCCCATTACATTCCCCTTCCTTTTTAGATCTCGAACTGTGCTTGAATCCGCGCAGTCGCAAATTACGCCCCCCACACTTCTCCTATCATAGCAACGTGATTTTATATAATGGTGCTTCATTTTCGTAGGGCACAGTATCAGTGATGGCAACCACCACCTTATCAATCATGAGATCTTTTTTTTTTTCACTTCTGCCACAGGCACTGCTCTGCCATTATGTCATACAAACCGGTCAGTGGTGATCATGTTTAGATGTGTGCATATGAAATGTAGCAGGGATTTGAAAAATTTGAAGGTAAATGCAAGACATCATTTGAATGAGACCAGGTTCCTTGCTGCAAGAATGAACAATAATTTCACTCGTACATTCATGACAGTGTTACTTCGCAACTTTGTGCATTTCTGGATGAAAAAAAAAAAAAAAAAAAATGTTGCATGGCTCTTTTAAAAACTGCCAGTTAATGCGGCCTGTTTATGTCCTCTGATAAATGTGCACGATGATACGTCTTGCACTAGACTTCAAGTAGAAAAGCAATTCCACTCCATTTATGTAGCAAGGTCAAACTCATTTACTAAGCCATGTCACAGAACTTTATAAATGTGATGCATTTGCTGCTACTGCTACTGGTGGCAGGCATAGGGAAAAGGTGTACGAGTAAACGACACGTACCACATCTGGAACATATGGCCAACTATGGCTTCAGTGCTTAGCTGCCTGTTTCACAATACATTACCAGTTCCACTGAGAAACTAGTCCAAGAGCTCCAAATTACTTTTGTGCAAGCTGCAAAAGTGATGGAACGACAAGTGATGGGCACAACATTGAGACACAGGATGATGGCTGTACGGATTAGAAAGCAAACGGGTAGGTGACACTGGAGACGAGATGAAGCGGAGTGGTGTGGACTACTGTGGATATTCTCCACAAATAACTCGGAAAGGTGAACTCGGAATAAAACGATTAACTGCGTGCCTCGCAGAGTGTGCAAGGCAACTCGGAAGAAGGTGACGACAGATGCTTGACATTTATTGTTCAAGAGGTGGCAAACGTTGTGCAGAATTGACTTGACATGTGCTCCCACCGTATCAACCACCCTCACAATTCGACCACGATGAGATTTGCAAGAGATACAGGTCAGAGCAGTGTGGTATCCACTCGCATCATTTACCAGATTTGCCTAGTTATGCACAAATGTCCCCACATGTCCCCAACATATCTATTTAGTTATTTAAGATACCTTGCAGGCCCATTTAAGGGCATTGGGTAAGGGGGGACACAAAGTAAGTGTTTCAACAGGAGTAAACAATACAAATATCAATACAGGTAATCACAAGATACGTAAAGCAAAGTTAAAAAAAATGTTTGTCTAGACTAAGCTTTAGACAGCGAAAACAGTAATATACACAAGAAATACAAAAATACAAGTGTAAAAAACGGAAGGACAGCGGGTCAATAACATCCTTATACAATGTTTCTACAGGAAGCTTTGCAATTCTTGGCGAAAGGCATCATGATTTGTTAAGCACGTAATGTTATCAGGAAGGCTGTTCCATAGGGTTATCACACGTGGCAGTGCTGATGCGTTAAATGACAGTGCATTGCCGAATATGCGCTTGAAACTATGGCTATTGTTAAGGCGACGTGACGTGCGCGCTGGTACTTCAAGCGCCGACACACGAGGTCGATTGCCATGAATGTATCTATGGAAAAGGCAAAGAAGACTTATCGTGCGATGAGTTTCAAGTGGCTGGAGCGAAATATCTGCTTTAATCTTAGTTACGCTGCAAGTTCTGTCGTAGTTGCTTGTGATGAAGCATGATGCTCTGTTTTGAATTGATTCTAGCATATAAACTAAATAATTTTGATGTGGTGACCATACTGATGACGCAAATTCTAACTGTGGGCAAACAAAAGTCTGATATGCTAATTTACGAACTGCAGCAGGGGATTTACGCAAGTTCCGCTGAAGATAACCCAGAGTTTTTGAAGCTCTTGCGCAGATAGCTGTTATGTGTGTACTCCAGGAAAGATGAGTTCAATGCCAAGGTACTTGTAGGACGATATCGGAGGTACGGGGATGTTATTTAGGACGTAAGAAAAGCGAGAGTTTGAATGTTTTTGCGAGAAGGACATAACTTCACATTTGTCTTGAGTTCAGGGTCATCTGCCATGTACTGCACCAGGAACTGACAAGGTTAAGGTCGTTCTGTAATACTAAATGGTCATCAGATGTTTTTATCGTACGGTATAAAATGCAATCGTCTGCAAAAAGCCTTATGTGCGATGATGTTTTGTGGAAGGTCATTAATGAAAATTAAGAAAAGAAGAGGACCAAGGACACTGCCTTGCGGTACGCCAGAAGTAACGTCAGAAATAAGCGATGAGTGTTTATTAACAACAGTGAACTGTTGCCGCAAGGAGAGAAAGTTTCGGAGCCAAGATAAAGTTAATGAATCCAGTCGAAGCGCGGATATTTTTGAGATGAGGTGACAATGAGCGACACGATCAAATGCTTTCGAAAGATCTAAGAATACACAGTCAGTCTGTTGTTTGTTATTCATGCTGGAATGTAATTCTGTTGTAAATGCGAGCAACTGAGTTTCACAAGATAAGCCTTTTCTGAATCCATACTGGTTAAAATAAAAAAAGTCATTTGATTCTAAATGGCGGTAGATATGCGATGCTCAGATATGTTCCAGTAGTTTACAGCAGATGTATGTTAATGAGATGGGAGGTTAATTTCGTGGAGAGTACTTGTTATCCCCTTTGAATACAGGGATAACCTTTGCAATTTTTCAGTTCAGGGGCAGCTCACCAGATGATAAGGATTTCCTAAAAATACGACACAAAATTTGGCTTGAAATTGCAACGGTATTTTTTAGTATTTTTGAGTTGATAATGTTTGTATCGGAAGATGTGGATAATTTCAGATTATTTATTAAAGACGAAATTCCATCTGCTGTAATATCTATTGGTTCCATAAAAGGATATTCAAAGTCGGGAACTATGGGTACAGTGGAACAGTCTTCCTGTGTATATCATTTTTGATACGGAGTTTACCTCAAAACATTGATTTAAGTGCGGGAAAACTTAAAGCGATAACCATAGTTGTGTTACTGACATGCTGAAGTGAAGTATCCGTTGGCGATAATTTGGCAAACCAATTAGCAATCAATTGTTTACTGTACTAATTTTTCATTATTTTTTACCTGGCGAGCTTCATAGCTCAAGATGCTGAGTTAAGCGCACAAAACTTATCGTGACACCCATAGTAGTGTTCGTTGTATGCTGAAGTGAAGCATCAGTTGTTGGTATGTCAGCAAACCAGTTGGTAATTAATTACTGTACTAATTTGTTAATGACTCGGCAAACATTTAATTGCTTTTGATACAAATTAGTCTCTATTGCCATAAGTAAAGGAGCACAGGCTCTTTTAATTTTAATGCGATAGCGTTAAGGGCCCCGTGTCACAGAAAATCTGGTGTCAGCGTCCGGTGTCCAGTGTCAGACTTTGTTTCAGCAAAAAGATTTTAAAACCACCAATACCCAGGCCCTCTGTGCGGCGCGAGGAAGATACTGAACTGATTGAATTTCTCAAGCTAAAACACGTAGAAAAATCGTAAAGTGCGACTTGCACACAACTTGCAGACACGACAGCAACAGACTGTAATTTGACTATACCAGAAAACATAATTCTGTTACGCAAAAACTCAAAGAAACCCCTTTTCCAGCGTTCCGCCATTCGCATGTGCCGGCGCGCGAGTATCTCGGGGACCATGGAGCGGCATGACCGGTTCCTTGCAATACCTCCAGATGGCGCTTGCAGCCCACGCAAGCAGAGTTTCTACCAGAAAGCCGCCTTCGTGCCTAGCGTTCGCAGCCAGAGTTTCCCGGTAAACATCACGTTTACATATGCTCCAGTTGCCAGGAAGCGTGACAGGCAGTCGGGGATCTTTGAACACTATCGCAGTCTGTTCTTAAAGGTGAAGCTTAAGCGTCCTCCATCTTTTTTTTTCTTTGGTGTGAAATGGCATTTGGGCTTTGTGGTAATATGCACTTTTGTTTGCTGTTATTCTTGGCTCAGCTAATTTCTTAACACAGGCCAATAGATGCAGTACAGCAAAGGATAACATAGTGTGATGAGATTACAAATATCACAGGTATAGGATGGAGTCAGGTGACACAAGGCAGGCATAATATCGCACTATGCAAACCCTATGTCCATGTTCGATGTGAAATTTTCCTACGCATCTTAACTGCACAGAACGCTGATGTATGTTGTGGCAGCTTTGAGAGGGACGAATTAGTTGGAACTAGCACTAGCATTTCCTGCCAAGTTTTTTTTGAAAGCAGCAGTGAATGCCAGAATTGAATACCAGAAAGACAGAGCAATTTGCCTGAAATCTCAGCATCAGGCTTTCATTAAACAATTATCTGACATATTGCACGGGCAAACTGGATCATTATACTCCAAAAATCAAAACGAGCGCAAATACAAAGTGAACAAGACACACAACAGCAGTGGTGTTTTCAACAGTGCCTTTTTCTGTCCAGTCCATTTTATTTGTTCCCTTAATTTCTTAAGTGCTTCACTAGATTTTTGGATGATTTAGATTAATTCCTATGTCTACATAAGGTCACATTCAACTCTTTCAAGCATTATTGTTATCCTACATACATTTACTCTTTCCCTTGCATTAGTTTTTCTGCATTCTCAAGTCCGAGCTATTTTCAATCTTATTGCTTTTTATTCAAGGCAGTATTAACATTGTAGCTGAGCCACGATGCCTTGTTGGTAAGAACAATTTTCACTAGCTTAACAACCATGGAGCCTCCCGTGCATTTGACTGTAAAACTGCCGAGGAAGATGCTGAAAAAAGAATGTTGTTTAGAGAAACATAACGGCATGGAGAAGTTACAATGGCAGTTGTCCGTCGGAGAGAACCTAAAACTGTTTTGCTCAGCTCTTCAGGGAGCTATGTGGTTACATATGTTGAACACCTTGACTCATTTCAGTTCGCATAAAAATATTATTCTTTTTATTCAGCTGTGTTTTCTCTCCGTTCGTTTTTGCTTTTCTGAATAAATGCCACTTGAATATTCAATGCAACGTTACAATTTAAATGAAGCGAAGTTTTTTTAATTCAGCAAGGTAGTGATGATAGTGGATAACACGTGCATGACCTCGTTGCCTGTAGCTGTTATAGCTCTCTGTGCTGTGAGGACGGAGGCAATGTATGATATGCTTGTTGAGGGTACAAAATTGATTAAAGATGCATGCTCAGAGAAGTACAACAGACCCGTAACTAGAATTGAAGCTTTTATACCCGTTGTCTCACAGGGGCACATACTATATCCTGGGGGACTGGCCAAGAACAGGCACACACCGAGTGGCCCAAGCTGTCTATTCTATTCGAGTACATACCCAGGCACACATACCAAATATGTTGTCTAGCCATTCAAGAGAATGACAACAAACGCCAAACACCGCGGTAGAGGCAAAGAAACATTCGCTTTTAAATATTTCAGTTTTATCGTGGAAGCAAAACCGGCATGTTAAAAAGTGTATTTGAGCCAAATTCACGCACCACAACCTCCGCCTGGACTTCCTGGAATGTGCGCGAAGTCAACGGGACTGGTGACATTCGGCGACGGATCTGGCGGGACGCCTGTCATAGACGTGGAGCTGCCAGACCCACTCAGTCTGCACGGCTCGTCGTCCTCCAAGGCTGCTTCGTCAGAAGGCACCCGAGATGGAGTGCGAGACTCCTCTTCCTCCCTGTCGCTGCTCAAGAAGCAACGAGGCAACAGACAGAACTGACACTTGGGCAGGCTGGCAAAACTACATCTCAAGTAACAGAGCAAGAAAGACAGGACACGAAGAAAGCAATGGGGCAGGACGCGACCTGGAACAAAAGCAATGGGACAGTGCCTGTCCCATTGCTTCTTTCATTTGTGTCCGTGTCTTCCTTGCACTGTTCTTTAAGACAAGGGAACAGAGCTTGTAAAGGAGGCAAGTTCAGCAGCAAGCTCATGATTGAACCTTGCATAGCTCTCGCACAACCAGCGCTTGAGCTATACAGATCTTTCAGAAATAAAACACAATCAAAACTATGTGCTGCCAGTTATGTTTTGTGGCAGCATCAGTGCTGTCCATAAACATATCAGCGAGGTTCACATTGCATTACAGTTTGCCACAGCTGTGGCATACTGCTCAAATATTAAAGGACAACTGCAACAAAATTTTGCTTTAGCTAAATTGGTTATAAATGAGTAGTGGATACTATTAAAGCAATCTTGAAAAAGATGCAATGGTGGTAAGTGTCCAAATTTCTAACAGCTCTAGAACAGCACCCAAGCAGGCGATGCATACACATAGCGGTTTGCGGATATGACAAACCCCAGAACATCGCCCCTGAGATTCTTTCAGCAGGCTGCAGGCACTGCATAATCTCTGAGGCCATGCAAGTGAGACAAGCTGGTTCTGAAGTGTTCTGGGTTACGAGTCGCTTCTGCTGAGTATATATTTACATATTTACATGTTTTTGTAAGCATTTTGTGACACATCCACTCGTATTTCAAGCTTAAAATTTTGCTCCGAGGTTGCTCTTTGCCTACACTACCTGAAATTATGATTTTTGCATATTCCAAAATTTTGCTGCAGTTGGCCTCCAATCCAACACTTCATTTTTCGTTCCATCACTTTGTAGCTTGCACAAAAGTAATTGCCAAGAAGTGTGATCAGTAAGTTACTGCACTGTAGTGGCTGCAACTTCATCCTTGACAAACAGTGCTCGCACGGGTGCACTTTCGGAGCACTTCTCTGAAATGGAGTGGTAGTAGACACCACCAAGCTCACACTCTTTTTACCTTTTCACTGCATGTATTCTTGACACTAAATTTCAGTGGCTGGGTCATACTACATGCTACATAATGTTTAAAGTACTCTTATACTGCGTAGAATGATGGCATATAATTTGTAAGAACATTCTGCAGCGTATTTCTTCTCAACACTTTATTTTATATGCATAAAGGAGCAGCTTGCAGGCATTGCACAAATGAAGTTCAAGAAGCAGAGGGCAGTAATATGTCTCGCTTTTAACGCAGACGTGCAGTCCTCAGATCAATCAACAATGCAGGAGTGTGCATCAAGCAGTACTTTCTGCGCTTCCTACTGACAGTCATCAGCATTATCTGCAAGATGACTTGTTGTTTGTGCCTTGGTTCGAGGCATGTTCCATCTGCGGTTGAAGATGCAGTGTATCAGTGGTGCCACACTACTGAAGGAACTGCTGTCAAATGACGGCGTAAATCAATCGCGTGACTGCACACAATCACATGAGTGCACGGTCACACGTAATGCGCAACGCTGTGACAACAGTGCTGCAGTGATTTTTGTTTCAGAGCACAGAGAAAATGTGTCTCGAGCTCTGGTGCATACAGCAATGGCAACGCTGTTAGCAGAGGCCAACAAGAGTATGTTTTTTTTTTGCACTACTGGACATTACGTTAAAATTACATTCTGGCACTTTACGAGCAAGAACCATGATCTGATTAGTAAGCATGCCGTAATGGGGGACACTGGATTAATTTTGATCATTAGGGTTTCTTTAACATGCATCCAATGCACAGCATACAAGTGCTTTTGCCTCCGTCAGAATGAGGCTACCTCGGCTGAAATCATACCCGCGACCTTACGCTAAGCAATGCGTCGTGACCACCCAGCTATTGCAGCCTGTGCTACTTCACATCTTTTTACAGATCCAAGGTATATACACACTGTTTTGTGATAACGTGGAAATTACTGGCTACCACATAATGAGGAAAAGTAACAAAGTGGAGAAAACACAACAGGGAACCCCGCTTCGCACTCTTTGGCCAGACCCGGCCTTTGTGCCATTAAAACACATAAACCATCATCATCAGCAAGAAATGAAAATACCATGACAATATGTCATGTTTCCTCTAGTCGCGAAATTTTCTGCCTCCAATGCAAGCATGTAAAAATAGTCAAATACCAAACTGCTCAATTTTCAATACTGCTAACATGTTATAATTGCAGGCACATTAACCTTTGACTGCCGAGTTATTGCCCTGACTCCTCTTCAGCCTCTGCCATGTTTTTTTCACATGTTGGCTCAGTGGACATACAGAGTACTGCTTCTCCGTTGTCGTTTTCTCCAATTTCAGCTTTTGTGAAGTTCATTGGTTCCTCTTCTGTAGTAGCCCAGACGGACAGACCAGCCACACTGGCTATGGTTGCTCTTCCAATTCAGAGCACCAGCCATTCTTTATTTTTTCCCCACATGTTGGTTTAGCGAACATTTCATGCAACATAGAAACGGGTTCTTCATTGTCGGTTTCTACCATTTCGAATTCATCAACAGTTCATAAACCTCTCTGTCTGTCGCACTGCGCATGGACCTGCCTCACTGGTTCGTCATGGTGGTCCTGCCGAGACATTTGCTCCACCTGCAGCCAGAAATTTAACTTGCAAGATTTTTGTGCGTTTAGATGACGACAACAGATGACACAAGATGTAAGCAATGTTATTTTTCGCACGAGTTGCTTCTGGAAAAGCAGGGAGTGTATTGAAAACGCAACTCGGGAGTAGCAGGCATTGTGCGACAGTGGGTGGCCGAGTTATCTCTGGAGTGGCAGTCGAAAGTGTTAAGGAACACTTAACTAATGCAGCGAAAAAGAATGCTAGACAAAGGCAAATAGGACTTATATGGTACAGAATGGAATGAATAGGTATGTTGTGGTCAAATTTATGCAAAGATCTCAACAAAAAGGCATACTTCAAGTACCTAGGAATCTCAGCTGTTCAATCCAGCAGCAGCAGCACTATTGAGTAAATTTAGAGATGGCGGACCAATTTTCTGGAAGTTGCCATAAATGTTTCACATGCCTCTAGATCCCTTCCTAATGTACAACAGACATAGGCACCCAAGGACTAAATCACTACACAGTGCACTTGCCTTCCATAATTAGTAATCTATAAAGTGTTCCTTTGTAACTGTAACAGAACACTGTTACATGACTACACAATGTACATCATGCGGCACCGGAACACAGCTGACATATCGCTTTTCTTCATACATCATATACAGTCTTATTATTTAAGCACTATTTGCAGTCGTTTAAATGCAAACAGCACAGTGCGTGGTTTGCTGTGAAACTTAATGGAAACCAAAGGAAACGGCCAACTGTGATGTGTCCCGAGTGGCATTTATAACACATCGAAGTTCATCGTACAGCTGTATCCTTTCTTTGCTTTTCATTAGGTTGTAAGAAAAGCGAATGCAGGTTTTCAGTATCGAAGTACATACCAACCGGTCCAAATTAGCGCTCTGTTGTCGTCGTTGCTCATGTTACACTTACCAACCTATATTATCTACAAACTTTGCTGTCATTTCTGAATCTGTATAGTACTTACTATTTTTTTTCTTACAAACTGAACATGCGATGAAGTGCATATCCCATCAAACCTCTAAAATGTCATTTTGTCTACACCCCCAAACACATGTTCTCATATGTTAAAGGAAAACTGATCAAAAACGTAAGTTAGGTTAGACTGCTAGATCACATGGTGAGCCAGGAAGGGCCCAAGATTGAGGAAGGTCACAAAAATAAATCGGAGAAAAGTAGTCTTGACAGAATACCTCGTCAATCTACACTGATTTGGTGTTTATAGTAATCCTGTATTAAAGACTCAAACTTACACTTCAGGCCTGAAGTCTCGGAAAGAGCTGGTGTTGCCCACAGTCTCCAGATCCCTTCGGAGCCTCTGGCTAAACTCCTCGGGACTTAGCTGTCGGACACCTCTTGGTCTTCTTCCTTGCCAGACAAGATCACAGCGCACAATTTCTTGCCCTTTTCTGTTGACACCAACCATGTAGTCGAGACTCACTATGCTTCCTTGGTGAAGCACCTCGTTGAGGTCACCCAAGAAGATGCTTCCATCTTTGTAAAAACAATCACTTGTAAAGTCTATCTTCCTAAAGGCTCCGGACTCTTTAACCTCACATTTTGCAATACACTCCATGCTTTTTAATATTGTGGCCTTGGAGTTCTCATAAATGGAGACAGACGGCTGGATTGTACGGGGTGGCAATGGTGGGGAAACCCCCCTGACAGCCGGCTCTTCGCCAAAATCATCCTGCGACTCCTGTACACAGCCGTCCACTTCTCCGTCAGTGTCTATGCCTTTGTTCACAATCTTGTTGAAAACGTCCTCACTGTCGCCCACGTGTGGCATTGCGGGCCTCTGCCCCATCCACACTAGCGTTGCAACCCACGCATTATCTCCGGCATCTACAGCATCAAAGTACACTTCTTGTCCATCGCTAACTTCCCAGAGCAGATTGTCAAGTGGCTCCTTGTCTCGGAAAACCACATCAACTGTTGCACTAGCCACATTTGCCTTGTTAATGCCAAACTTTATGGTTCCTGTAGCCTCGGATTCTGGGTAGAAGAAGCCACGTTCTCCGGACAGTTTCTGTCTGGCTTCCCACCCTGACAAGGTCGAGCCTAAGAGATCCAACTTTTCTTGAATAGAAGTATCGCTGAAATCTGCCCTGGCCGAGTTTGAACCCCAGTCTGGATAGCCGATTGGAGATTCATCTATGTCTGCGTCGCAGCTGCCGGTATCTTTGTCGTGAAGAATGTCTTGGATGTCCGACTCATCATCAGACATGAAAACCTCGTTGCCACTTTCATCATCAGATTCAAAGGTCCCAGATCTGCGGGTCAGATACACTGTAGTGGCTTCCCACTTGACCTTATCCGATGGCTTCTTGCTGGGCTTGGCGTCGAAGCGCACTCTGTCATCGACGGTGAAGACGTCTGGCAAGTTCTTGATGGATTTTCCCAGAGATCTGTCCACATTGTTGGCGTGAAAGAAGGCGCGCTCCCTCTGGTTGCGGCCAAACTTGATGAATCCGTAGTTCGCCTTCACCGTCTCTATGACGCCGTCCTGGTTCACAATCGGCGACGTCGACGACGATCCCACGCCGCCGCCGCAGCTGCCACTGACGCTGTGCGGAATCGGCGACGAGCAGGTGGACGACGGGTGTGCGCTCTTGATGCGTGCCACGCGGCTGGCCCGAAACTTGGCTTCGCACTCCCTGGGTCCCGCCTTGGCATCCAGGATGACGGTGTCGTTCACCTGGAGCCCCGACGATGGCAGGTTGCTGTGCTCGCCATTCTCGAAGGCCTGCACGTCGAAGTAGACGCTCGTCTTGATCGGGTACTTGACCGAGATGAAGCCGTACACGTTGAATATGCGGTACACGGTGCCCCTGACGTTGGTCAGACAGGTGACGTCGTCGTCGTCAGTGCCGCGGTCCGAGTTGGAGGTTGGGAAGCTCTCCATGCTGCCGGTGGGCGAGGAGACGGTTGTCGCCAGCCTCCGGCTCTTGGTCCGCACATACACGTTGCTCTGGTTGCGGATGACGAACACCTTGGGGAACTGTTGCAGGAAGATCTTGAGGGACTTGACCGAGCAGCCGTACTTGGTTCGCAGGTCGGACGGCAGCTGCGACAGGTGACCGGTCAACTTCTGGAGCGAGATCCCTTGGTTCGACTCTACTCGGTCCTTTAGAAACTTCACCATAGCCTCGCTCGAGTTGCTCCGCTGCCTAGCCATGGCTTGCGCGCTGAGGTGAAGCGACAGAGCGAAAGAAGGAAAGACAAAGCACAGCGGTAAAGCGTGCAGCAGGAGAGGAAAATCAGGCTGGGTTAGAGCAGAAAAAGAAAAGACAGGAAAGCAGAGCCCACAAGCCGCGAGATCGCAGGGAAGGGGCGCCGCAACCAAGACAGAGCAGCTGCCCGGAGCCAGAGGCGCGGCCGAAAGCGCAGGCCATGCGCGCACACAGTGCATGCATTGTAATCACGCGGCAAGGCGGGCACCCACATCGCAACCGGCAGGTCGCGCGACATCGAACTAGCGCCCGTAAACGTTAAATCGCAGGGCAAAGGACGCGAGAAAGCCATGGTGACAAGCACGATTCCACCATATGGCATAGTCTTACCCGTGCACCGATACCGCCGACACGACGTCGATGCCCCGACCACGACCGGCGAGTTTCTGTTACCCGCTGCAGAAAAATCGTCCGCTTGCTTATCCCCTGTTGCGGCTGGGTCAGCGGGCTTGATCTGGCTTCATCGCTTTGACGAGTGGCGCGCTCTATCCGGATACAGCTGACTCGTCCGCTTCCGGTTTTTGAATAAGCACTTGGTTTTGCCTGGTTGCTTTTGGCGCGCTTTGAACGGTCTGCTGCTGCTGCAACTTTGAGATAAGCTCAGCGAACTTGTGCAATACGATCACACGGAGAAACCGGATGACAGTCCTCTGCAGCGACTTTAGCGCTCGCCGTCTGTGAAGGCTGCAGTGAGGGTTTCGTGTTGTTTGCCGCATGGCGGCGAGCCGATGATTCGATCTACTAGGAGTTTGAGCTCCGGTGCGCTCAAGTCGCGCTTTCGGAAAAGGTGCTCAGAAACGTTCATGCGAGAAACGCGTTACGCTTGCCTATTATATTCTTTTTTTCTTATGTTTAGTTATTAGTTTGTGACCGTGCGAATACCGCATGTCACTTGCACGATCAAAGAGGGCGGTTTATTCAAAACTCTGTTCACAGGCGGCTCATACAGTCTGAGTTTTCGGCACAGCGGACGTGTCAACACGTGTGGTTCTCGAAGAACGCCAATCTTGAGCACGATATTCCTCGGTGAGCTCGTCGTACTATTGAACTTTTCTTTCTGTGTTTTGCTCTTCTCATTTTCGGTTACGTATAAGTACGAAAAGCCAAGAAAAGATTACGTTCTGTTATAGCTTCCCTGGCTGTCAAACTGTGTTCGATATCCCTGGTGGTATGGTATGGTAAGACTTTATTCTGGTCCTTCGGAACGCGGGCCGCTCCCACGTCGGTACAGAAAGGCCGAGCCTCTGCTGCGTCGTGGGCCCGATGGACAGCCCGTCTATAGCGGTGCTGGAAGATCTAGGCTGCTTAATTAGGGCAGCCTCCCGTTTGGACGACGTGACGCTGTAGCCGAAGGTGCTTGCACACGCGACCTGATGAATTTCAGCTTGTGTCCAGCTCGCTTTTTAAGTGTGAAGTTCTTTTTTTTTTTCTTGCTTCATTCCAAAGGTTAATCCTGCAGCACAGATTCTACGATTGTTCGTTGATGCAACGCCACAATCACGACCACGTCACCGCTTGCTTCTTAAGTCATTCGACGAGGTCCCCTGTTTCGGTCGCTATAGTACTGTCTTATTTCATCAGTGTAACTAAACGAGCTATGACTGCTTCGCGTAAACAAATTATTTCGCAGTGGGCATGCTTTCTTCTCAAACCGGTGCATGCACACGTACCATATGTAGCAGCCTTCCACGTCAGTCAAGTCAAATCACTTTATTTTCAAACACATGGGAAGCGAATGACCCACTACGGTAGCTTAGTGGCTATGGCTTTGTGTGACTGAGCGCGAGTGTTTGAAATGGGTTTATCTAACGAGGTCGCGCGGGTTCGATCCCGACCGCAAACCGATAAGGGCGGAATGCAACAAAGTTTGTGTACTGCACATTCGGTGCACGTTAAAAGAATCGCAGGTGGTAGTCACTCACTGCGGCGTAGCCCCATTAGCAGATCGTGGTTTACGGCACGTACGATACCCCGGAATTTGATTTAATCGTATCGGGACCAACAGGCGAGAAAGGCTACATCGGTCGCCATTAGACTTCGCGTTGTCAAGTCAGTGTGTCCTCTAGCTCGGATGAGAGCGGCTGTAGTGTTCTAATATTCAAGTAGTCTACAGATCGGCAAAGCATATCCCACGTGGCTAGCCCGGTAAGCGGCCCATGAAAAAAATTTACGAGAAACGGTCGACACCCGAAAATTTCTATCAGTTCACCGATACGTACGTCGCACAATGGTTGTACTCGCCAAGCTTTCAGCATTTCGCGTTAGCAGCATGAGCAACGTGTTTCGAGATGGATCAGACACATGACCTATTTAAACGAACTGCTTCTGCTGCTAGTGTACTCCTATAGTAATCCCATTAATGCGGTTATCACTCTTGGCATTGTCGGGCCGGTTTTCTTTCTGGCCAACTAGCTATGCCACGAAAAATGCGTACCGATCCCGAAGATAGTGCAGTATAGAAATATGGCTCAGTCGCGAAGGTATAGTGGGTATATATATTTGCCACTGTGTATATGTGCCGTTCTTCAGTGAACCTCTCTGACGCCAACTTGGGTATGTGCCCCTGCAAGAGTGCGTACTCCATAGGGGGAGTAGGTTCAGCGCGGGCACCCCGCTGAGACGGTTTTTTTTTCTTATTGAAATGTTTTTGTTGAAATTTTTTTATTGAGATCATCATCACCGTATCGGTCATTGCCGGATCTGTTACAAGTAGAGCTGGCGATACAAGGTAGATACAGAAGTATTGAGGGGAAAAAAAGGGTTGTGGATATGTATGTAAAAATGCCAGAATGATAAACAAGTACAACATACCTGATTAAATCAAGCAGGCTAGTCACTATTTGTCACCGCCCCGTTTCAATGGGGAGGTAAGTAAATGATCATCATCGATGCTGGCGCCATCGTCGCCTTCATCCAAAAGAGTGGGGCCCGTGCGCCGGGAGGACGCGTGACGCTAGTTGCGTAGAGCTTGGACAGTCGTTTCACTCTGCTCTATCTAGCTTTGTTACTCGGTTCCGGAAACAGTGATTTTATTCTCCACCGACGCGTTGTAAAGAAACAAAATAGCGAAAGAGGGACGGAAACAACGGTGCGTTGAACCGACGACAGCCACCCGGCTCGAAGCAGCCGGAACTTCTGGATAAGGGGACGGCAGCGCCGCCGCAATTTCAGCGTTTTTTTTTTTTTTTTTCATCTCTCGGCGCTTGTCACGGCGTCTGCTAGACCCGCTCGCCCTATCCTAGTGTTCTTTATACTTGCGGCCACTGGGCTCGTGGCACTGGGTGTGTGCCGCTCTTCAATGAGCGTCGTTGGCGCCAGCTTAATGATGTCACTGCGCGTGCGCCACTTATGAACTTCACGACGGCGCCGTCAGAACGCGGAGCTTGTCCCGCGGGAAGCGTGAGAGCGGAGCTCGGTTGCAGTACACGCTTCATACATGTCGCGTTTCGGCTATTCGCATACTTGGATAATCGGCGTATATATGAGCTCTGCTCGATTCTCTTACGAGTCATGACGTAACTTGTTTCCAATGTTCCAACTTATGTACGACATAATCGTGGTTAAATATCCAGACGCTTTGGCGACTCGTTTATCGCTCGATCAGTGGACTCCCCGCCGCTTCAAGCTTGTTGAAATATAGGAATAAAAATCGTTATTTCTAAATGTGGTCCATACGATTCTACCAGGCTCGGGTGCATGAATAAAATCAATACTTTTCTATCCTGAAAAGAGCTTATAGTACTTGTTCGGTTTTACGCTAGAGCCTTCGACGAATGATGTATAAAAACGCTTGACCCACTGATAAGATTCCAACCATCGCCGACTGTGTTCGCCGCTATATCGTTGTACTTTGAGTGTAACTTGCTTTTGTGGGCACAGGTTCGCCCAATAAAAAAGTTGCACGCACTTTTGCTGCTGTGTCCTTCTCTGTCACTACTGCGTGACATCTGGTGGAAGTGCTTGTGCGTTCATATATATACCGGACGCCACCGCAAAGCCGCGATCCAAGCCCGCATCCCGAAGACCGCACCAGCTTCGTCCCGCACAATTGAGCAAGCCGCAGGCTACAAAACCTGCCCTTGGAGCACGGTCTTCAAGAAGATCGCGGCCAACTCAACAACCCCAATGGCAGCCCCAGCGTCCCCCATCGTGCTGCAACAGCCCAGGGAGCCACCTACCTTCTGCCCGCGGGTCATCCTTCGAAGGCCCGGAGAGAGAGAGAATAAACATTTTTATTCGGTGAATGAAGCTTTGGAGAGGCGTCCTCTTTCCAGGATGCCTTGAGCTCGGGCCGCGTCCTGGGCCCTCGCAATCAGCCGTTGCTGATCCTCGAGGTCGGAGCTGGCCAAGGCTCTCTCCCAAAGCTCGTTAGTGGGGTAAGGGTTCGGAGGATTTAATGGAGCCGCTCTGCGACCCCCTACTATGTGCCTGAGGGACCCGGGCTCTGCGCAGAAGCGGCATTGCGGGGAGAATTTTGTAGGGTCTATGAGGTGATTTCTGGTTGGGTGGGGGAATGTATTAACCTGTAGCGCTCGGAGGCATCGCTCCTGCTCTCTAGGTAGTGACTTGTGTGGGGGTGCATATGTTCTGCGGGTTAGCTTGTAGTGTTGTGTGATGTCTTGGTAAGAGACTAGAGGGTGCATGCGCTCGGGTTCAGATTCCGGAAAACTGGCTGGAAACATACGAAGGTGTCGCTGCATTCAGTAGCTCGAACTCCGATGACAAGCTGCCGCATGTGTAATTCGCCTTAGAAGACGCCGCCAGGACGTGGTTTGAAAACCGGGTATCGACCCTGACGACGTGGGACCTGTTCCGCAACGGCTTCCTGCAGACCTTCACGAGCGTCCTGAGCAAAGAGCGAGCCCTTAAGCTCTGCTGGAAACCCGCTTGCAACTGCCCACCGAGAACATAGCGATCTTCACCGAGGAGATGACGCGCCTGTTCCGCCACACCGAGCCGGATATGTCCGAGGAGAAGAGAATTCGGTTCCTCATGCGTGGGGTGAAGCAAGAACAATTTGACGTCTTCTATGCGCAACCCGCCTCAAGACCGTAGCAGTATGTCTACGGCTGTGTGGCTGCCACTGGTCAGGCATATCCTGCTAAATTTGGCGACTTCATTCGAAATTATAGTCGGATACAACTCAAGTCTACAGTGAAGCCCCGCCCACGCAACCACTAGCCACTGTTCCTCCATGAGGCTACAAATAGTTCGTACAATATTTCCCTGTTACCTAAATAAAGCAGTAACAATAAATATAACATCATAAGCGCGTAATTTCGTAGTTTTCACTCGTCTATTACAGCGGAACTGTGAAAGCCTAATTCTTTATTGAACTGACGTAATAGTTCTGCGGAAACCCGCAAGGTGGAGAGAAGTAATTATTAAGGGAAAATGAAACATCCACCCAATCGTAGCAATTGCTACGATTCCTGCAGACCAGGGCGAACTTCAATTTCGAGGCTTTTCTTTCGAGGAACCCGTACGGGCTTCCTTTGTAGCAAGCGCAACGATTGGGTAGATGTTTTATTTTTCCTTAATTACTTCTCCCCACCTTGCGGGTTTCCGCGGAACTATTACGTCCAACTCTTGCCTTTGCTTCGAGTTGTTGACAAATTCGACTTCACCTTGCCATCTGCTAGCCCGGCTGCCCCGGAAAGGCGGTGGTCCCGGGTTGAGTCCCGGACCAGAACAAAATTTTCTTCAACTGCGAGGCTTTTATGTCGATGGACCCGTATGGGCTTCCTTTGTAGCAATTGCTACGATTGGGTGGATGTCTCATTTTCCCTTAACTTTACTGAACTGAAATAAAAAGCAGTCTTCGGCGCAACTATTTATTGTCGTGTTTCACTTCAATTGGCAGTGAAGTTCCACGAGTAAAACGGGGTCAGCAGTGAAATGAACTGTGCCGCCGACATTTGAAAAGTGAAAAGCTCAGACTCCATACACTTTGTCCGTGTCTGTTGCACACCTTATCGCTTCCGCCGATGAAAAGACGCTTCAAGAACAGCAGACGCTCCGGAGGTATCAATTACGACGCCATTTTGAAATGGTCGTGTGACGACGATTTTGTTTGCTTGTGTGATTGGCTGGCGGAGTAACGATTCCGCGCGGTCGGTGTGCCCTCGTTGCCAACTGCTGTTCTTTTTAAGTTGTATCCTATCCTACTGTAGTATTTTGGCGCACGTTGGCGCAGCACTTCCAACCCTGTACGAGAAAAACAGTTGGCAACATGTCACCTGACGTGCTCAGGTTTCAGCACAAGACTGAAAGAACTGCGGTCATTTGTTCCGATAATCAACCTTCTTTTCTGTCAAATGAACGAAAACTGAGTTTTGGAATAATGTTTTATTGGCCTGAACTGATTCAGGTGCTCGTAATTGTCCCCTCAAAGACTGTGTGGAGGCATGGTTAGCCAGAAGTTCAGAAGACACTCTTGGGCTAGCTTGTTCGACACAGATTGGTCCATGTCCGTCCTTTCTGTGTCCGTCACTCAAGCACTGTGGTACAGTGGCGAGTGAAAGCGTGGAAATCACAGAATACGCGGATTTTTATTTCATTTTTTTTTTTTGCAGCCTTGACGTATTCCCACCGAAATCGAGTACTATACATATTCAACGCGTTCATGCGCGACCAATGCGATGCCCTGTCACGATTTCACATTTAACGGCTGTGTCGGCAACAACCTAATTTTTACCGCGCTCTATAAGCTTTTCCCCCCGAAAGTATACATATACTTATCGCAGAAAGGTCCCGCATACAGGTCGCAAAACAGGCCCGTCGCGCGCCGATTGGAATGTTTGAATAAAACCAGCGTTCGCGATGAAAACCTGATCATAAAATCCAAAGCCACGCCGATGCAGGGTCTATTGTTCTAATTCGGTCTGGGTGCTGGCGTGCCGGAGATTGACTCGATTTTTAGATTGGTGGCTCGCTGTTGCCAGTTGCTGAAGGATCAACCTTGCGAAGGCGGGCACTTGCTTCTCCTGAGAAAAAAAAAAAAAATACCACACCAGAGGTCGAGTTCAGAACGTGGAAGCATTCCGCCGACATCACCACATGCAAGCGCACCCGGCGCCCATTGAGTGACCACGGAAACGGAACGAGTGTCCCGCCTCTGGGTTTCCCTGTTGTATTTTGACTGAAGGTTACAATGTAACCCGATAATGGAAAAATAATTGTCCATTGTATCTCCCCCCTTTTCATTTGCATGTGTACCTAAACCGAAAGGAACCCTCCTGTACAGAGTTTGTGTAACTTTGCTATCATGTGGTGACCGCTGTGCTAGTGATTTCCGGATAGTTATAGGTTACCTTGATTTTCCTAGCTTAATGCATATTCTTTCCAAGACGCTTAACGTTTGCTATTTTAAAACAGTTAAACTGCTAGAAATGTTTAGTAAGGAAGTCCAGGATTGGCGGGGCTCGCAACTCCTGTTCGCGGTAATTAGCTGAAGGATGTACTGCTACAACGCTTCCGACCCGTTATTTGGTTGCATTAAATGAAATATTAAAGCCTTTAATAAACACCACAGGAAATTCTATAATTCATCCGAGCGCAGTAATATAATACTCGTTCCTATAGAGAGAGAGAGAGAGAAGGGAAGGAAAGGCAGGGAGGTTCGCCAGTTTGCTACCCTACACGTGGGGAGGGGAATGGGGAGTGAAAGAGAAAGAAAAGGTATCTATACCGCACTTTCACATGCATTAAGTTAGGTGTAGACAAGCTACGGTACCTACGATGCGCATGCGCCGTGACTTCATTATACACCGGCACGCTCCGTTCGTGTGGTCACCTGCGGCATAGCCTCCTAATTATTTTTTTTTTACCCGCCGTGGTTGCTCAGTGGCTATGGTGTTGGGCTGCTGAGCACGAGGTCGCGGGATCGAATCCCGGCCACGGCGGCCGCATTTCGATGGGGGCGAAATGCGAAAACACCCGTGTGCTTAGATTTAGGTGCACGTTAAAGAACCCCAGGTGGTCAAAATTTCCGGAGTCCTCCACTACGGCGTGCCTCATAATCAGAAAGTGGTTTTGGCACGTAAAACCCCAAATATTATTATTATTAATTATTTTTTTGTAATGCTTGCGAAGTCGCTCCGCAATGCACGAGCCAGCGGTGCACTGCAGTGGCCCCACATTCCCAGTCATTTTAACCTTGTTGCTCAGCGTCTCCAGCATGACGTGCGATGAAAGATGGTTGACGTGACCTTAACAGTGCCACCATAAACTGTGACAGAGTATACTTAAAGCCCCTTAAACTTCGTATAGTGACTCTCCTCCTCCGCCTTCACCCCTCCTCGTTTCTCGTCTTTTTCACGCTCTCCTCGACCGTGGCGCCGCCTACACTGCTCGAGCGTAGCAACGGCGCCAACATGCGCTCCTCGCCACTCCGTAGACGCTTCTCGAGCAAAAATGGCGCTGATGCACGCCGCGAGGGTCCATGTAATGCTATTAGGCCAATAGTGACGCGGCGTCAGCCTCGGCCAGAGCGCGAGGAGGAGGCGGCATTCTTCAAAGCGTGGCAGTACTTTACGAAGTTTATGGGGCTTTTAAGTATACTGGGAAAGTGGCGCCCTCTCAGTGAACTCCGGGCTTGGCGTCACTGGACTGGCATTAGAAAAAAAAAAAGGATGCTGTGGCTGTGGCTGCAACACGCGAGCTGTCAAAAGAAACGCGAGCGGCACTCTTGCCGATTTTTTTTTTTTTATGAGCAACACCTTTACAGCTATAGCATTATTGCCACATGAAGTCAGTGAATTTTGCTGTGCGTCTTATGAGTTTACGATGATGTCGTTGACACCAGCTCCGGAATTTCGAAACTAAGTTTAGTTGGAAATTAAGATATATCTGGCGTTTCCAAATCTTCACACTTGCTAAGTGTCATTTTTGTTTTTTCACGTGCGAAAAAGGTGTGGCATAGTTTCTGCAACTCAGAAAACGTGTGTCGGTAGTACTTTAAGGAAATCTTAACTCACTGGAGTCTGGAAGCTTTATAATTTGTTATTTTTTTCCCCAGAATTTTGTTATCACATGTACGGGTGAAGTGACGCAAAAGGTAATAGACTTACCGTAAGCACGTATCGTACGTCGTCGCCGCAGGCCACCCCTGCGAGAAGACACGGATGTACGTAAATGCGAGATAAGGCACGCACACTCGGGAACAAAAGTATACGGACCGCAGGTTTTCCGAAATAAGAAAAAGAGAGAAAAAGAAGCTGCATTTATTCGTAATTGATAAGCACAAAACGAGGGCACGGGAGAGCTCGAAATGTCAGGTTTGGAAGGCAGTCATCAACTTTAAGGTATATAGGGTCATCCATGCCACATTCGCAACTTTTGTGCTCGAGCGCTTGCGATTTATTGTAAAGAAAAATTGGAAGTACTTCAATATAAAACATGAGGTCATTTAACGAAATATTTCTCGCGAAGATTTTTTTCTCCGGCGTAAGCACCACGTGAACTTTGTCGCAAGGCACTAAACCGTAACTCATAAATAGCACTAAAAAAAATTCGGTTTCTTAATCAGAGAGCAAGACAAACTTTTATCGGAAGAATAAAGAGGCGCCTCACACCGACAACTGAATTAGCCAATTATTAGCCATTCTATGCGTTTTTATGCACCTTCAAGTATGGGCAGATTGGTCTAGCTATTTCTGGAATTTCCTTTATACAAAATATGCGCTTACAGCAGAATCTCGAAATTGACACCAGCCAAGCGCTTAGGGCCTGTACTGCACGCAAGAATGGTTTTTCACATATACAGGGTGTCCCAGCTAACTTTAGCCAGAGTTTAAAGATGTGCGAATGCCACGCAGCTGGACAGAACAAACGTAATGCTTTTTGTCGTCGCTTGGAGATACTCAAACTATTTTTTTTATTCCGCCTAATTAGATAATTAGTCTTGATCAATTAAGCAACTTCTCAAATATTATGACTACATGAAGTGTCAACGAGAAAATTGTAGAGCGACATGAAAAACTCCCGTTACAGCTTTCTGTTCCTCAATATGTGCTACATCAAAGTGATTTCCGAGCGTGAAAGAAGCCCGCGAATACACGAAAAGTGCCTCGAGCGGCCAGTTACGCGGCAATTTCGCGAGCCTTTGCGGGCTCCTTTCACGCTCGGAAAAACACTTTTATGTAGCACGTATTGAGCAACACAAAGCTATATCGGAAGTTTTTCACGTCGCTCTACAATTTTCTTATCTTTTCATCCAATTATAATATGTGATAAGTTGGCTAATTAATTAAGACCAATTATCCAATTAGGTGGGAGGAAAAAAATCGACTATCTCCAAGCGACGGCAAACGACGTTACCTTTGTTCAGTCCAGCTGCGTGGCATTCCCATATTTTTTAAACTGGATAAAGTTAGCTGGGACACCCTGTACAAATAGAAATATGCATATACGGACGAACGCCTTTATAACGATGTGTTTGGGGCCTCCGAAATCATCATTCGTTATACGGGTCACTTCGTTGTTACGAGGTCGCGCCCCATAGAACCGGGACTGAATCGTTTCTTCGCTATGCGGGTCATTTTCGCAGCCATTTCGTACCCCCGCACATAAACACAGAGCGACGACATTGCGTTCGTGCGACGCGGGGCCTTACTTTCCACGCCGTTCACCGCAGCTTCGGCGAGGAGATCGGTCTTCATGTTGGCGTCCTCTTCAGTGGCCTCGCTCGCACCACCTCGCTGATCGCTGTCAGACGCGGCGGATTCGCCCAGCAGTGCACTCAGTTCGTCGTCGTCGATCCTGTGGCAGAAGTCGACACGAACGTGTGTCGCATCAACCCGAACGCAAGCAAGTCGACAACGACAAATAAAGAAAAGCGCGTTGTAGAGGTTTCAGCGTTCGCTTGCACCCGACTACAGTAAACCCTCATCATGAAGAAGTCATCGGGACAAGAACTGCTCGTATTTCGTTATAATGAATATTTCGTTAAAAGCGGAGATGCTTAGGGAACCACGGTATAGTTGCACTGGAACAGCGTGGGAGCTCGTCAAACGTTTGCTGAAACATGTACAGTCGTCATAAATATGTAAGGGAGCACCCAATTTTCTTTTTTCGAACGCCCGTAGGGGGCTAAACACCCATTCCCTCCGTAAAACTGTTCAATAAGTCTAAATGCCCAACAGGTAAACCTATTTGTTGTTTATTAAGTTCCTAGATTTCAACCCGTGCATCACGAGTTATCGTCGTTTAAAAAAGAAATCGCTCTTTCCTTTCGTACTGACGATGACTGTGAATCAGCGCTTGATAGTGAACATTTGGCAGCGGCGAGCAATTACGCCATCTCCGGCCGATCCTGGGCACAGAGCAATGAAACTGGCCCGATCACGGCGAGTGATGTGTAATCAAAAGGTGCCAACTTGGTGGGCCGATCCTGACACCAGTGCACGACATGTACAACGTCTTCGCAAGGGTCTTTACTGTGCTTTGTAACGCGAACCGATCCCGGAGGCAGTGCAGTCCCCGTAATGCTGACATTGCAATCGCATTGCAATCGCTCAGGTGTACGCAGTCATGCGGACAGCTTCTTTGCACCTTTCTCCGTTATTTGGCGTCTGTGTCCCGCCAAGGGATACAGACGAGGCGAAGAGGCGAAGCCTCCCCACACCGGCTGTGGCGCGGGTAACTAATTAGGAAAGCGCTGTATATGGTCGCTGGGCTGTGATCGCAGCGGCCGAAGCAACGACACGGATCGAATGCTATCAGAACAATGAACGCTTTATTCTGTGGCGGTTATCTATTTACGGCCACCAAGCCAAACGGAAGAACAAGTGCAATCGCACCACGTGACTGCACAAAGCCACACGCGTGCACTGATAACTCATCGACATTGTAGCAGGAACAAGATATATTTGAACCCGCAATACGTGTATCATTGCATAGCATTTTATTAGTACGTTATACTTGTACTTTGTCCCGCAATTTCTTTTCCTGTTTGCGTTTAAATTTATACACTCGGTACCAATGTGGAAGGAAACAGCGGGTTTGCGTTCAGCGCCTCGAATTTTCGTCGCTCTTTAGCTGACGCCGGAAATGTGTTGTGCGGTAGATTCTTCGTCATAACGAACGCATGTTTCGACTAATTCTTTTAAGCAATCATTCCTTCCACTTGCCACTGATAAGTGGAATAAACTGCTTAATACAAGAATAAAAGAACATAACCCTTCAGGTTTCTGTGAATTATTGTCAAAGCATATATGCAGTCAACCACACAGACGTTCCTTTTACTTGAGGTACTAATTGCTAGACAATTACGATGTGTGATAGTACAGTTATTCTCTCCATTACGCCACTGACATTATTTTTTTTTACTTTTCCATGCACACTGCTACATAGTTTCTTTCTCTTTGGCTATATTTTTTCGGAACTCGCCGTGGTTGCTTATTAGTGGCGATGGTGTTGGGCTGCTCGGCACGAGGTCGCGGGATCTAATCCTGGTCGCGGCCACGGCATTCCGAATGGGGCAAAATGCGAAAACACCCGTGTACTTAGATTTATAGACCTGTGCACGTTCGAGAATCCCAGGTGGTCAAAATTTCTGGAGTCCCCCTCAACGGCGTCTCATAACCGGAACGGGGTCTTGGCAGGTAAAACACCACAATTTAATTTTTAATTACATATATTTTTTTTTTCAGTTTGTATAACGAACACTGTTCAATACTGCTGACTGCTATTTATTGCTGAAGAGCGACACCTACACGCGAGGTAACGGCCCAAGTATTCAGACTGCACTGTATACCTTCGAGATCGACCCACACTTTCATACTCCACATATACCCGCGGGAACAGCCTACGTTTTTGTACTGCACTAACTTCGGGATCGGCTCACGAGAACGGCCAGATAGTCGTTACAGAAAGCTGGGTCGGACTCGCCAATAACGCTTCGCATTAAAGGAAAAAAAAAAAGAAGAGAGCCAAACGGTCCTGCGCGGAATACGCAACTCACGTTTCGTGCAGAAATAGTTCATCCTCGTTCGTAAGCTGTTCACTGCCGCCCAGTCTGTCCAGCATCTCCTCGGCGCTCATCCGAGACACCCGGAGAGGCTTTCTTCCCTGCCAGGCGAGGTCGCAGTGAACGATGTCGCCGCCTTCCTTCCTGGTTCCCACCATGAAGTCCAGCGTCACCGCGTCGCCTTTGCCGAGCGTTTGCCAGAGGTTACCCGAAGCGGGCTCGCCGTTCCTGTAGAAGCAGCGAGCTCCGAACCGCACCGTCCTCGTCGAGCCCGACTGCTCGACGTAGCAGGTCGCCGTGCTCGCCGTGACGCTTGCCACAACGGCCGAGACGTTCTCGTAGATGGAAACAGACGGAGTTTTTTCCTCAATCACGTGGGACGGTAGCGCGGGAAAGTCGTCGTCGTTGACAAGGTACGGCGATCGCCTGCATTCGTCGGCGACGTTTCGTCTGCTGCGGGTATCCGTGACGTCGGTGCGGACGCTTGTGACGTCACAACGATCCTCCTCCTCCTCACTCGAGCCTAGGCGAGATCGTGGTTCCAGGGGCAACTCGTAGAGCTCGTCGGCGTCGACTGTGCCCGATAGTCCGTCCGCGAACAGCCGAGACATTGCGAGCGCCTCGAGGCTGACGGCAGACGACGGCACCGAGAAAACACTCGCGCACGAGCTTGAGTCGTCGAGAAGTTCCACGTACGTCACGTGCCACTTTCCGCGGCCATATTGGAAGCCGTTGGCGTCGGCGTCGAAGCGCACCCTGCTGCCTTCCTCCAGAACATCCCGCAGGTCTTCGATGTCGACTCCGAGGGACTTCTCGACCACACTCGCGTGCATGTAGGCAGTGTTCGAACGATGCGCGCCGTACCTGACCATGGCGTGGTCTGAGGAGACTTCTAGAACGCGACCGCGGCGTCCGACAAGCCTTCCTTCAGCTGAAGTGTTGGGTTTGGAGTCGGGTGGAGTGACCGCACCCCCAGCAGTAGCAGGCGACACGCCATCGACCAAACGCAGTTTCTCGACGATCCACTTGGTCTTCGACCGCTCGTCCGGGTTGCGCATTGCGTCGAAGCGAAGCTTGAGGCCTAGCTCGAGCACGTCCGTCAATGTGACGACGCGCCGCCCCATGTACGCTTCGAGGTCGCTTTTCTGAAAGCTCGCCGTGACACCGCGGAACCTGGGCACCCTCACGTAGGCGTGCGACTCCCTGAGCACGCATATGACGCCTTCTTCGTTACTTAAGTACGAAGGAAGCTTCTCCTCGGCTGTCTGTTGCCGCTGAGGAGCGTAGCCCTCGCGCCGAACGCTCAACGCGCGGTAGCGGTCAGTGCCGGGCCTCTGGGCGAAGTCCACGATGACGCGGTCGCCTGCCTTTAGCCCCGAGGCGAGCAGGTCGGCGTACCGACCGTCTTCAAACGAATCGCGATTAAAGTAGACACGGTCATTTAGAGAAAGATCCACGTCTATGAAGCCGTAGATGCGGAACGTGCTGTAGACACGGCCTTTGACATTCTGATAGTTGTTCGTCGCACCGTTCGCCTTGCTGGTGGCCATCGTGTGTCAATTCTTGCGTCTTTGTTCAGGGAGCTCGGCGTTGACGCTTGTCGCCGTCGGGTCCTGGGGAAGTGAATGAGCGCCCGAGGTTAGCATCATAGTTCTGAAAAGGTGCGGACGAGGCATGCGTCTGGCAATTTTGACCGGTTCCTGGCAGTTAAGGAGAAAGATATTGGCTTAAATGCCCCGAACACTCTTATCGCAGATTTATAACGCTTCAGGAGGATAATAAGAACAAGCGGACGCAGCAAACACGCCTATACAATTGTATAAGGAGCAGCGGAGGAGGGGTCATTAAGCAACCAGGGGCGCTATAACGTAAATTTATTCCAAAATTTTCTATTCCAATTTTGCAATATAAGCCTGTCACGATGGGTCCAAAAATTTTCGAGCCATCCCCCCTGTGCCTGTCTGCCACGCGACGTCACCAAAACAGCATAAACGCCCCATCTGATATGATGCGTGAACACTGATTATGCATGATTAGACCGAAGGAAAGAAAAATAGCGTCGTCCGACCATTTGCTATTGGTTAAAAGTTTTTGGGCTGCGCCCACTTCACCTGTATGTCACGCGACGTCACAAAGCCGCGAAAACTCACAGCGTGAAAGTGTTGTGTACTCATTGAACCTGAAGCGTTAGACGCATTAAATATGCCGAACAAAACTGATTTTTTTTTAAAGCCGGAGACTGCCCCGCCGATCGCTGTGGCACTGGCTACTCGAAGCTGTCGGGGGGCATGCATGGATTTATTTGTGTATAATAAAATATATTGCGAGGTAGTATAGCGTTGCAGACCTTTTGGGCACGTACACGACATCGCTCTTTCAAGTCTCCTTTGCTGTGGATCCGCTTTAGCGGCATTTTCAACCTTTCGTTGCACGCCGCCGCGATTTTTGACCAGCCACGGCAAGCTAAGTAAGGGGAAGCGGACCAATCGCAGACGCCGGCACCACCCTCCTCATCCGGTTATTTACTTTCACTGTGCTATAGCTCGACCCCGTCGAAACTCTCTCCACTTGTGCGTGCGTGCTCCTCTCCTCTTCTCTCCCAATTAGACAAGAAAAACTACTGAATGTAGGCAATGCTATTTGCTTTGAAAGCGAAAGGAAGTGACATCCTATAAACTAGAAGCGCGTTTGATAGGGCTTTTCGAACAACGCTGCGGGTTTACAGCCCGGTGCTTGCGTCGGCGGTTACGTAAATTTGACGTCAGGAGACTGGAATAAAAACAGATTGGAATAGTTAGGCGTTACAGGGCCCCAGAAGTACAATCGAATGAATGACATTCTATAGTAGCAAAAACAGACGGCGAACTTCACCAGTTCATTTCATTTCGACCGAACTTGCACATTGTATTGACACGTGTACTTGTTTATCGGGTGACCACGTTTCACCGCCTAACAAATGTTATCGCACAGCGCAGGACGCGCTTGCATGTATCGGGAGTTTCTCGAGAGTTATCGATGGTTCTATCCGCTGTCTGTTGTCACCGAACCTTGCGTTATCTGGTTTCATCGCGCGACGCGAATGGTGTAAAACTTTCTGGAAGACACGAGGGCACCAGCGATTACTCCGGAACGTTCGATGACTGATATACAAAAGCCAACGCGCTTGACCCGCTGATCAGATTTTCGGCGATTGCTGACTGTGTTCGCCACTACCGTTGTGCTTTGAGTGTAGCCTGTATTTTGAGGGCACAGGTTCGCCCAATAAAACACTAGTTTCGCCATTCAGAGTTTTGCTGCTTTCTTCACCTTCACTACTATACGCGGCAGTATACACATACAGCGGCTGACTAAAACCGACGATCGATGTTCGTCGGCCTCTCGATGATATAGTGAGTGACAAATGTCCGTACATTCTTTTAACGGTAACACGAACGAGCGCCACTACCCTAAAATAAGCTACACCCTTTTAATAGTGAATGCGGGTGTACACTATTTTGCTGCGTACACCAACTTTGCGGCGTCTGTTCTCGCGCCGTCGAATGTATGTACAGTAAACCGCGCCAAGTACAGCAACATAATATACAGTCACGTGCAATGTGACCTGAAACACCGGCACCCGTGGTCAAAGGGGCTCCAAAACTGTGCGCCTGCGCAGACACAGGGTAAGTTCCAGACACAAACACAGCTTCAATTAGTCGTATTTATTAAACTGCTATTTTGCATGTCAGAGCCGCCGCGCAGCCCTGGAGCCCCTTCAACCACGAACAAGGGTGTTGCAAGTCGTATTGCACGTTACTGTACATGTTTACTTCTGGCCGCTCTTACATGGAAAGGCTTGTATTGTTTGTTTTGTTTAGAACATACTGCGGCCAAGTAGACGAAGCAGGTGGGAGGAGGAGGAGATTTCAATGAAGAGAAAGGAGGAGAGGTCGGCCTGGAGAGGGTGTCTCCAGCCTGCTACTCCTCACTGGGGAAAGGGGAAGTGGGAAATACAGGGAAAGGTAGGCGGCGGGTGATTACGTTACGGTACAATGAGATACTCTGTACACGTTGTCCAATATGCGGATGCGCACTGTAGACGCAATACACGTAAGAGTAATCTTGTCCATACAAAAAGTAATCTTGTCACAAAAAGTTTTTGCGCAAACACATTTCGCATTGACTGCACGTCTCACAGCTTCTAGAGGCGATCGTCTAAACCAATCTCACTTAAAAAGTTCAAAAGTGATTTTATGGCACGTTGGGCACAGGTGGGGGTTTACATGAAAAATACGTTGCGACATCGTTCATACGTCAACACAGTGGCAGTACGAATCTAAACACAAGTAACCAGTCATCTACAGGATCAATCAAGATATAGATGCACAACGCTAACAGCGAAAACAATTGACAGGACGAGAAATTGCATGCGCCGGGATTCGATCCCGCGACCTTGTGCCCAGCAGCCTAACACCATAGCCACTGAGCAACCACGGCGCGTATCTCAACCACATAAACACAGATCAAATTACTATATTCTTCTTAGCTCCTGGTGTAAATTTTCTACAGCGGCAATTACGCCGCTGCCGAAAATTTGCACCAGCACCAAAGCAGAATATATAGTAGGTTACTGCAATTTTAGCTTTGCGTTTGTCTAGTTGAGCTCTACGCCACCAGGTGGCTGCACCGCTGCGGCCGCTCACGTTTACGCCCCCTACCATCCGGTAATCCGCCCAAACCACCCCCGTTTGCCGGAATAGCGGACACGCTAAAAGTCTATATTGTAGCGGATCTGGCTTCACAACAGTATACTGTGTGTCCCAACTAAGTTAGCCGAGCTGCTTAAAGGGACTAAAAATGTAGTAAAAACCTCGTACAAGGTGCGATTATACACCCTTTTCGAGGCGATACCGTGAAGGTCGCCACGTTTGATCACGTGGTGACGCGTCCATTGCCTGCGACTCAGCTGCACCGATGGCATTGGCTGCACATGTGCGCGAGCACCGTTAAAAACTCCGCTTACGTGCGTCTGATGCGTCTACACAAGTGTGGCGCTTACGCCTCAGACGCCGATCACACCTGCAGTTCGAGACCGTCAAACTGACGCAACGGATGCACATTATTCGGCCAAAATGGAAACGCCTCCACCACGTCGGCATCTAGGCATTCGTTTCGAGTGTCGCGTTGTGTACCTGCACCATTTCCGAAATTCTCGCGCACCGCCGTGCATGAACTGGCTCAGAGTGGTGCGGGCGAATCGAGGGGGACCTTTCGTCGCTGCCCGACGTCTGCACTGACAATCAGAGCGGTCCAAAATGTTCAGGAACATGGGCCTGAAATTTTCCTGCCCTTCTTGAAAGGAACGGTGTCGCGCAGAGGTGCCACGCTTGCACCGCCGAAACGAACGGTGAAGTGCAGCACTGCCTGTACCTAATTCACAAAGTGCCAGGCCAATCGAACGCACCTTTTTGTTTACTATACGATTCATCTTCCTGTATTGGCCTGAATTCCAGTTTTTTGTAAACACAGAATGCCACGACGCTCGGCGCACATTCATAATCGTTGCCAACTGTTGCATATATAACGCAATATCTCGTTAAAGAAATGATCAGCTTGCGAGGTAAGAAAGCCATTCGAAGCCAGCTGGAAGGACGAAGTTTAAGCAAGTAAATGCATACTGACCATCATTGCCATGCTGGCTGAGCTGCCGTGTGTGCAGCTTCCACAGACACTAGCGACAACGTTCCCGCTAGTAAGTTTTGCAAAAAGCTCTATGCCAGACACCATCCATGCGGTAGTAACAACAGACGACGCGCGAGCGAGATTAGCGAGTACGTCCGCTAAGACTATGCAAACTGAAGGAGTGCGCCAGCCGCTCGCCAGAGTGCTCTGATTGTACCGAACGGCACGCGCTACCATGTTCACCGTCATAAAGCCTGTGACGGGTTCCTATACCACTTTCAAGAACTGATGCTGCGCGACAACTTCAATCACTTGCCCGCCACATCACACTTCTACGATGGAATTCACCGGGTTTCACGAACTTGCGCTTGCACTCTCGACCCTATAGCTTGCGACTTCACCCGCCACCTGGCCTCTCCAGTCGCGAAACAACTCTACTGTGTCGCGTGCGGTTGGGCGTCGCATTTACAAATTCCTATTCATTCCCGACAGCAATGGCCAACAGTGCGGCGTGCAATTGGTGCGGGGGCGACGCGACTCTAGAGCACCTTCTGTGTCACTACCCATCCTTCGACACTCAACGACGTACTTTACAAGCGAAACTCGACCTGCTAGACAATAGAGCGCTCTCACAAGAACAGATCCTTGGACCATGGCCTGCGCGTTCTTGCATGCAAAGGGCCACAGAAGCCCTTCTGCGTTTCTTGAAGGACACTGGATTGTATGAACGCTTGTGACAGTGGATACTCCTCTGCGACTGACTGTGAATGACTGAATAGTATTTTTATTTTCTCTCCTTATCTGTTCTTCCCATTTCCCCCTCCCCAAGTGTAGGACAGCCAACCGGGCACGTCCTTGGTTAACCTCCCTACCTTTCCCTCTTCGTTTCACTCTCTCTGCGACTGTACTTGCTTCGCACAGGCGATCCTTCCCAGGTCGTCTGCTGGCGCTACAGACGTGGTCGATTACTCGCAGTCGTCGTGGAAGACGAAGATGCGCGTAATTAAAAAACTCGGCAACGATGGTAACACCAACACTCGCTTTCGTACAGCAATGTCGTGACGCACATGCTGCTGCAATTGTGTCGCGGTATATTGATAAACTCGGTGGTATTTAATCATGCAATCCACTCGGCGTTGCTCACCTGTTCCGAGTACCCTTTGCCAGCACGCACCAGAAGCCGTCCTCGCTTGTGTGTTCGCAGTTCCAATTGCGACGTACACAGTCGCACATAGCCGAGCAACAGAAGGCGTTTGCGGAAAGCGGCAAGAGTCGACGATCGATATGTGATATCTGTCGGCGCGCCTATGCAGGCGCTCGTTGTTTCTTTTTTCTTGCAAAATGGCTTGTATCGAGCATATATTCTACCTAGCGTATACACTTATCGCCACCTCACTGTGAAGCCGCAAGGGTCAAAGGCTTGCCGGTGCTATGTTCGCCGTGGCCGCAGCGTCCCACGTCTATTCCTACAGCGAGAACGCGCGGCCGGGTTCCGTGCGTGTGCCCGGCGCGGGCAGGGTTGCACCGAAGCAGGCCATAGATGACGTAATCGTTCGAGAAGTCAAAAATAAGATACGCTCTTTTTCTGCCAACGTCTGTACACGAGATAAAACGCTTTTTTTTCGGTTCGCGCGGTGCTCCCAAAGACGGGGACGAAGCGAAGAAAAAGTGCTGGCGTGCGCTGTCTCGCAACTATCTTTTCATCGCACCGGACAGCGCATGTCCTCCGCTTTTCTTCGTCTTGTTCTCGTCTTTGTGAGCATTGCACGAACAGAACGGTGAATTCGTAACAACTTGCTCAGTTTACGACTTTAATGAGATGACGCCTATTAAAGAGCCCTTATGATAACATTTTCTTCGAAACTGAGAATACAGTTGAACAAGTGCGATACCTTTTAACGAATATGGTCCGTTGTAGCGACTATGAACACGTTGCAAAGAAAAAAAAAATAACAGAAACTTCGCACATGCATATGCCATTTTGACAACTGAAGAATCAAAGACAGCGAAGCTGTCTAAGCGAGTTCTCATATCCTCCGGAATCACCTCGCTCGACTGCAGCGCTGTCGTGACCATAGTTCATTCAATCATTCATTCTTTATTTACAACATATTTTACAAAATACGAAAGCATTACTGGACCCATAGCCATTGGCTAGTCCCGGGTCCATAGTGAACTTAGGCTAAAAAACGCAACACGCGAGCACACAAAAGCAGCAGACATAATACATAATACTAATATAAACATAGATAACTCAGACACGAAGGTAAATATAACTCGGTGTTTTTTTATCCTCAACGCGCGTTGAGTTCGCGTAAGGTTGCGTTGCAGCACCACATGCAGCGTCACCTTTCACTACCGCAGCCGTAAAGACTCCTATCTGACCTCCAACGTGAAGCTGCAGGTATAATGCGACGTGTAAAAACGGGGAAGAGAGGGCGAGAAAGAGAGGGGACAGATCACTGGTTAAAAATCGCGTAGGTTGTATCAGAGATGCAGCCGTAGTGGAGTGCATGAACCGTCTTGTGCGTGTCGCTGAGTGCGTGTGGGCACTGGAGTACAGAAATGACGTAACGAAATTACGTTTTTTCCAGGCATTTAGTGAGGGCCTTACGGTCTAATTCGGAAATCACGCTCGCGTCCTATTCTTATAGCGGGCCCGCTTTTGCTTTCACAGTGTGCTTCGGCACTATAGGGTACGGAATCGAGGCCCCTGGTACGTGGCACGCCCGAGACTGCCCTGCGCTAACGCCCCTAAATGATACCCTGCACCCGCCGAACCCACCACACTCGTAGATGGCTTTGGCTCCATGCGCTTGCGCTCCATATGGAGACGGACACGTTCGGCCATGGTCAAAGGTGTCCCTCGGTCTATCATGCCCGAGTGTCTTCACGCCATTTTTGAGACCATATGCGTGTCTAACGCAGGGGGCACCACAGCCGAGCAAGACGTGAAATGTCTGCGACGAGTTGCGCACTTGTCCCTTACAAAAATGTTGTCGGAAATTCATTGATTTTCCATCGATATTTCGTTGTGCCAACAGAATTGTGGAAATTCCATTGGGATTTCATGGAGGATTTGTTGAGAAGTCATGGAAAAGTAGCTAATGTGAATCCATTGTATATCCATTGGAGTATTATTATGTTGTTTTTCCATGGGGTCTTCATTGTATTTTCCCTGCGTTGTTTTTTCATTGGATATTCATTCGATTTTCATTGTATTGCGCTGTATCTTCATAATGTTGTTATCCCATTTAGTCCTCAATGCAATGACTTCATGTAAGATAATGCTTACTGAGGCTGAATATGAGGTGCAGCCAACAGAAACAAGCAAGAAGGCATATGAAAAGGCATGGTCTTCATTTCATTTATCGCGAAAGAAGGATAGGCTGTTCTTGATGTACATTGCCACCCGCCCCTTTCTGTGCGAAACTGAAAGACGTTTCACGTAAAAAAGAACGCACATATAAGTTTAAGTTGTTTTCTGTTCGCTTTACGCAGTCTTAACATACGCAAGGTAACCTTTATTTTATAATCATTTGCCATTATGCGTTTCAAAGGAAATTTCGGGCTCCGACACCTGTTGCGTTGTGTGGCACGTTTTAATCGACCACGGACAATGTCGTCAAGGAGATAGTAATAACAGAGATATGAAGAGCGCGGTGTTTACTTTCCCCCTCACTGCAACTTTTCCTCAGGTAAAGGCAACGCCGACAGCAGTGCCCTTTCTATTGGTCGGTTACCCTACTTTCGCGGCGCAGTTGCGGTGGACCTTCAAAGTTCGCATCTGACAGAGGTGCCCAAGCGGCTACAAAACGGGCGGGGGGACGCGTTAGAGGCCAACTGCAACAAAATTTCACTTTGACTAAAGTGGTAAAAACGAGTGGTGTGCAGTCAAACCTCGTTATAGCGATACGTGCTAACGAGGTTTGACTGTGCTAACGAAATAATGGGTATCACGCAGTGAAATTCACCAGCAAATTCGCACAAAGGTACGTACTAGAGTACGCGCAATAATTGTTATAACGAAGAAACCGATATACTGAAGTAGTTCTGGATCCACTTTCAAATTCGTAATAACGAGGTCTTACTGGTCAAACCTCGTTATAACGAAACTGCAAATAATTAAATAACGGATATTATGAAGCAAGTGTAATGCCCCTTGATATCACCATAGAGATTCATAGTGCAGTACATGCCATAATGGATATAATGCAGTAAAAAAGTATAATTCAAGCTCGCACTACAACTTCGTTATACAGAGGTTTTACTGCATGCCTTACCGAAACAACCTTGGTAAAGCTGCAGGGCTGGTAACAGCAATTTTCTCTTTAACAGTATGGTGACAGCGGTTAAGACTGAACGATTACGAGCAGAGACAAACCCGGCGCCGTGTCCGTCTCCTCGTCATCGTCCTGTCTTTAGCGCTGTAACAATCAAGTTCAGATCTGCAACAACCATCCGAGTTGAACACGTTCTTTAAAGCCTTTTGTTACCGCCTCAGCAATGATTTCGCCTGTGCCTAGTGGTTAGCGGCTGTGCCGTAAGCCCCAGCACGTCGCCTCCGAGACTCCTCAGCACGCCGCGGGAACCTGCAGGTGGTGCCTAATGGTTTCGGAGGTCATGCCTTGGAGCCGCTAGTTTTAAAACATGCGTCACCTTTTTGATGCGTTCTTTTTTTTTTCAGTTTAGGTATCAAAAACAGATATTTCTGCGAGCTTTTCGTGGTGCACCTACTCATGTATTAAACGTAATATTCTGCACGGTAGCTTCTCTATACCTAGGCTGCCCAAAATTAAGTTTTGCGGGGTCCACAATTTTCTTGCAGCTGGCCTTTAAAGGAGCTGTCTACCGTTTTTCAAGGACCTTCTATATAGTAGCGCAATAGAAAGCTTATCTGTCAATCGAAGTGCCTAAACGTGCAGTGGCTTTTCTGGAAAAAGAAATAGCGATTTTTTAAAACGGAATTTTTTTATCTGCGTGCACTCTTCTTAAACGAAAAAAAGGCACCCCACAAGAACACATAATGCAAGAGCGCCGGGCTATTCAGGACAAATGCAAAGATCACACAGAATCTTACACAGATGGTTCTAAAACACAGGACTGCGTGGGTGTCAGAACCATAACGGAAAATTGGGAGATTAGTATTCGGATACATCATTTTGCCCCTGTCTTTACCGCCGAAGTTTTTACCGTCAAAGTTTTTACCACCAAAGCGATATGGACAGCATAGAAAATAAAAAGAAATAAGGAGGTTATCCCCGACAAACAGAAGAAAGCTATCATTTATATAGATTCATTAAGTGCACTCAAAGCTTTAAATTTAAACAGCGAATGTGGACCTCTGCTTGGCGATACCTTAAACATGGTGGTTGATAACAAATACGGAAGAACCATACGATTATGCTATAGGTCCCAAGCCATGTTGGGATACCAGGGAATGAAGCAGCAGATAAATGTGCGTCCATGGCAGCGCACAAAGGTATAACTCGCGCAACACTTCCATACAGAGACAGTATCCCAGCAATTCGTAAAGCACTGGAGTCAAAATGGCAACAAGAATGGGACTCTTGCATAAATAACAAGTTACACGTAACTAAACCCCTGCTTGGCAAGTGGAACTTGTGCTGTCAGTTCCATGAGGTAATCGTATGCCGACTTCGAATTGGGCACACAAACCTGACACACACTTTTTTACTAGTTAACGAAAAGAAAACTCGCCAACTTGCGTGAAGTGCCATGAGCCCTCATTACAGTCATGCACGTTGTTATGACATGTCCACATATTGAAACACAGAGACGGAAACTTTTGAACAAGCTACATAACTTGCACGTATGTACCTTTACACCCAGCCTCAATAACGGGAGATGATTCGCTAGTGCCATTCACTGACTTGTTCAACCTTTTAGATTAAAGCGATTATTTGCATAGGCTATAAAGTAACACAGCTTTTGCTGCCTTCACATTTGATTTTGCAATGTCTCGTGGCTGGCGCAGCATGGCCTTATAACGCTTTTGCGCCACTGAACCCGGATCAACTAACCAGCATGGTACTGGTGTGTCCAATAACTGACTAAACCTTTTTGAAACAGGGAGCGGACGCTTATGATTTTCGTACCGCATCGTGGGCCTTGCTTAGTCAACAGCCCTGAAATCACCGGCGACTGCGTTTTCAGTGCTCGTAATGGGATCGCCGGACGTTTGCGTCATCCGCCGGGGCAGGCTCCTATTGCTTGAGCATCCGGTTAAGGTATGCGCCTAGGAGGTGCCGTTCACATGGAGCGGCGGTGTCTGGTTAACCGGACCGATTCACTCTTGATTTTTAACTCGAGACGAGTTAATTCCATTCATACTTTTCAATTACGTTTGGTTAGCGTGGTGCCTGTCACCGACACCTGACAGCGCTGCGATGGATGGATGGATGCAAAACTTTAATAAGGTCCTGAGGTACGCGACTCAGCGCGCTGCGGGCCGCTCCCACGTTGGGACAGTCAGGCCTTGCCCGACCGCCGCATCGTGGGCCCTCTGGACAGCTCATAGTTGCGCCCCGGCATCGGGGCTCTTGATGGCGGAGAGCCACTTGTCCTCATTGATTTGTTCTGTGCAATGCATAAAAATAATAATGGTATAGCTTTAGTAGCTTTTGTTGGCTATTTCACAAGCTGCTAGCAAGCGCCCCCGACCTTGTGCACCACCATCTGCGGCCGAGACGCGTCAAGTGGCGGCGGGATCACATGGCGGGAATTTGTTCGGAGGAAGTGCGCATTGGATCGTGCGACGGCGAGGCTGTGCGAGTGTGAGCGCGAGAGACCGCGTGCGTGTTCGACGGGCGCTATTGTGCGAGTTCCTGTGCGGCAAACTTGAGTGCTTGCGTTGCTCCCTGTGAGCATTCTTCCTTTCTTTTTTTGTTCCCTTAAATCAAGTTGCATTCAATCAAACCACTGTGACCTGTGGATTGCTACTGTCTTCAACACTTTGCACCTGCAAGCGGCAGCCGCGCCGCGCGAGCATGCTCGAATATGGCACGTGACTTTATGGAAACTGTGCAGCGGAGCCCTAAAACTCCCTCTAGTAATCCAGGGGCGTGCTCCAGAGGCCGACGCGGCCTATAGGCCCAATTGCGCGTGAGGCGAAACTGAAGGCACGCTCAACGCGCGTTTCGAACAACGATCTCCGATCGCGCCTCAGTGTGCCAATAGCAGTAATTACGCAATATTATAATAGTGTACTGCTTGAACAGACCCCGGTCACCTTCCCGCATTCCTACAGGTATTTCAAACATCTTTGCATATGAGTGGATCTTGACAGTGGCTCAAACCGGTCGACGCAAACGTTTATAGAGAAAAAAGAAACACGTCGCGTGCCGCCGGCAACGACTGACTGCGCGAAGCTTTTAGCCGTATAGAACACTCCAAGACAATATCGTCACATGTACAGTCTCCCTGGAAATTCGAGGAAATGGTAAAACATATATTTTCGCGTATTAAAACGTAATAGATCTACGAAATACTTTTGAACGTGTACCGTGTACGTGCCTCGAATCCCGCGTAAATTGTTGTATGCGCCATGCCTTTAGTGTTTGTAATGCTGTCAATCAAATGACAATTGAGCAGAATGACTTTGCGTTAGAACTGCACAATTATTGTCGCAATCGAACAAAACTCTTTGTCAATAATTGTGCATCATACTGCTCAAACTGCATGGCTACGCTTCCGATTGTTTGGTTTCTTATTACTTTTATTGTCTTGTTATTCCTACGAGCTTCCGCAAAACAAGTCAACGCTTCCCCTTACGTAATGCTTTCACCACTCCGTTCCGTCGGGCAGAGCGCGCCATTGCCTGCCTTCCTGCAGACGCGGTTTGGTCACCAAATACCAATAGCAGTGAACATAGATATACTGACCGTCAGTTTGACGCAACGCATGTAGAACGTCTCGCTTTCATTGAGTGACTGAGACGTTATCGAAGTCCAACTCGTATAACGTCTGCTCTAGTCTAACATGCCACAGGACAACAGTTAGTTTTTACGATTTGCACAACTTCGGGCTGAGTGCCACTGTGCACCGTGTTTTGTTCCCGACACGATACGATACGAAACGCACTGCGTGCACTTAATGCCTCCAGCTTTCTTTTCTCCGTGCCTCCGAGATAAAAGGTCACCGAACTGCACTCACCGCACCGGTTGGCTCGCTTACCTCGCGCACGGCCTCGGCGGAGTTGGCGGCGGCAAAGTTTCGTTTCCGCGAGCGGGTTTCCTGCGTGTCCGGTGTAACTACGGTGGACTACTGCAAGACAGCAAACACTTCATTTCTTCGAGCACCAAACGCGACACGGTTCAGCAGCGATCGAACTGCACCAATTGACTACACATCAAACAGCAAGCTCGCGGTGTTCGTTTTATCTGGCGTTGGTGTCATCGAAGCGCCAACGAGCCGTTCTTCGCGCGTGCACTCGCCCGCTCATAGAGGTAAGTACAGTAACTCTATGCACCCGCTGATACGAGGCCTCGTTACCTCCGAGATAGCACTGGTGCAACGAGCCAATCTCGGAGGCCACTTGACGTATTCAGTGTGTTTTCTAATTGTGTGCAGATGGCGCTACGTATAATGGTCGCTAGCGTCGTTTGCCTTGTGGCGCTACGTTTGAATGTAATGTGGCGCAGAACGTAATTATGGCGCGGAACACGCCACGCTTGCTTTCCTGCAGTGCCACCGTTGCGCGTTTATGGGACCCGTTCGTCTTTAAAACAGTAGACTGCGTTTATGCAGTGGTCTTTATAACCGGCGCATTGACGTCGCCAGGAATTTGCTTTCAGGGCACGTACGTGATCGGGAGAAGGCGGTGAGAGCAGACGAGTGCTGTCGCACATCGCGTTTGACGGGTGCCCTGGCATGCAGACATTTCGAAGGTTGGGGCACGGCCGCTCGATGCAAAAGCACAGGGTGCGGCCCGCTGCGTCGCGTCTGAACGGCGTCTCGGCCCTAGTTCTCCGCGCTCCCGCTGCGGCGCCACTGCTCGGGGACGGCTGCTGATGGAGAGCGCCTTCACAGCTGCGTCGGCACGCACGAGCTCCACTCCAATCAAGGCGTAAATAATGCGTTTTACATTTGGAAATTGCAGATAAAATATTTAACTCGTCGTTAGAAGTGCTGATTATGCCACAAACACCAAACAGGTTGTCACAGGGGTGGAAACCTATTCTATATATAATACGCGTGAACGCTATCCGTGACGGTTGCCCGTACGATGCACGACCGGGTAACGCACTTCCATCGAGAGGTTCTGCTTGGAGCAATCTATCAGTAATTTAATTCACTTCTCGTGAACACGTATATACGCAAAGTAAAAAGTTTACATAGGGAAAACCTGTACCGAGTTTCCCAAGTAATGCAAACTAACGTAGATGAAATAAAAACGCTTATCATTGCAAATGATCATTAGTAGATGTTTCCCATCAAGACGAAGCATATTGAGTGATCCTGGAGCTTATCTAAGGAGTGCGCCCCTTTTAACGCCTCCCCCATCCCCATCCTGCTTGGCATCAAAATCGCCTCAGGCCCTGTTAAAAAAAATAAAAAATCTGGCTATATGCCGGGTGTCCACATTTAAGTCATCAATAGAAACAAACAATTCAATACAGGTGAAGTTGTCGGAAGTTTACAAGTGCAGCTGCAGCCAAGAAAAGTGCAAAATATGCTTCAGCCAGCAGCATGATACTTTTATTGCATTGTTACAAGCAAGGAAGAATATATTCACTGGTATTCACAAACGGAGAACCTTCCGGAGAGTTTATGCGACAACCTCAAAAGTCGCTCCACTGTTGAATTAATATTCTCAGCCCAGTTGGCTAAGAGGGGCCGCAGCAACTTCCTCAAGAATATCTTGCAAAGCTTCTCAGTGTGAGCATGGTCCTTCCTCACACACATTAAAATTAACTGCCGATACTGTGTGAAATGGGGAAGAAATGCTGATATAAACAGGTGGCACAGATTGCTGCTCTTTCGAATCTCATCTCTCTTCATGACCCACTGAACAAAAATGCAAGTCAACTGGCAAAGCTTAACAAGTTCCATTTTAGGGTATGTTAAGCCTCCATTGTCCATATTTGCTATTAGCCTGTGGAGTGGCTCGACACTCCTTGGCGAGAGATATTTTTCAGCCACGCTTCTCGACGCTCCAAGTCGCAGGGGAACTCGTGATATTTCACAGTCGGGTCGTTTTTGACATTTGTGTCGCAGAGTGGCGCGCAACAGTTGCGCGGCATCGCGCCACATGAACGAGGCTGGCTAAAGCACACACTCACACCGAAGAGCATTAACAAAGCACAGCAAGCACAGGCAAACTTGGTCACACACACGCACGCAAAAAACCACGAGATGAATGCATATCGCACTAGGCAAACACGTTCTGACGCGAGAAACAACGCCCGCTTAGCCCCTGCACGAAGTCGCGAAAGCATCCCCGAGCAGTGGCGCCCTCACCAAGAAAAGAGGTCGTAACTGTAAACTCGTCCGAGACGCGCCCGCCTATTGTCCGCGGCGCGACGTAGCTGGCCGCACCTTGCTTTGCATCGAGCGGCCATGGTAGGGGTTGGGGTGGAGGTGGGAGGGCTGCACGCGCCCGGTGTGCTGGTGCTCGGCCCAAGCTGCTCTAGAGTCTGCAAGACAGAACTAGCTAGCTCTCGCAGAGTGGCGTGAAAAGGCAAGAAAGATTCGCTTTAAAATTATTTCTTGCTTGCTTCTGTTTTGATGTTGCTCAAATTGGGCTGAGAAAACACGCTTTACGGTCCGGGTCGTTCAGTTTGAACACTTGGCGCTGTTATTTGCCCGCTTTGTAAAAAAAATTGGGCGGCCCGCCATACTTCCGGGGGCTACGGCGAAAGCAACAAAGGTAGCACATTGGGGGACTACACTGGGAAACTATTATGATTCACTCTTGTTTTGTAATGTAGTCTACAATGTGTCTACAGAGATCGGCGTCCTCTTGCCGCTTTGCGCACTGAGCCCTCCTTCGTCTCGCCGATAACACAAGCTGGTGTGGAGTTGAGGGAACACCTCTGGCTCTCATGGCGAAGCTTCCTCGGGGTGGCGTGGACACCCGAAAACGCCTATGGGCAAACGCATTCCGAATTTTCTTCTCGTGGTCCGACCACAGAAACTCTACTGCTGGGGTATGAGCCATTGTTTAGGGGGGTATGACCCATTGCATTCGTCTTACGTTACGTGACGGACGGTCAAATTTCTCGTTGGGTAGGGATAGAACTGCTTACGCATTTAAAACTCATACAACCATCTACGTATTATCACAGGGAAGGGACACATAGGGGGACGGGGTTAAGACAATATCATGATGACATAAATATCTCGCAGCAAAGTTGTGGCGTGCCATTGGCTACGCCGACAGTGATGTCGTTTCTCTCTCGCAGCAGAGTGCGCGAGCAGCAGTGTCTCTCTCCGATTTCGCAATAGGTTCGGAAATGTGTCCCTGTATTTAATTAAATGAAATGTGCGGTCCCGGTGTGTCACTTGGTAACTGCAGTGCATAACCGAGCCATGAGCACCATGATTAACGCATTACGAAACACAAACGCGTAACATAATTGAGAAAGACTTTCATAAAGCCGCTGGATTAACACAATTAACCGCTCATTGCACCCCTCCATGATAATGATCGTGCGAAGCCCAATGTGTGGCATTTCAAATAAACAATGTGATAAACCCAAGCCAAAGAAAGAGTTTAACAAACCGTCGGAATTAACCCAGCGATAAACACTGAGGCCGCACATTTCAGTTTCGCTGGATTACCATGTGTACGGAGTGTATGGGCGGTAATTTTTTGTTTTTCATAGAGCCTGAACTTCCTTGCGTAATTTTTTCAATGAACTCTGTGGAGTCCAGCCGTAGAGGAACCACTGAAGTCGACTTCTTTTTTTTTTTTTCCTCTTCTGAGGATTGCCGTCGCCTATAGCAACACCGCGCGACATTACCACATTAGGATTGAAGTCGCGAGTGTCATTTTGGAGGACAAAGCATGTCATCTCGGCTCGGCTGGCCAGGCGTCACTTATCGACATCAGCGATAGTGCACTCTCGCTGCGTGCGCTGCTTACGAGCGAGTACAGTACTGAAGGGAGCCCCCCCCCCCACACGAGTACTGTACTCGCTCGAGGGGTAGGGGAGGGGAGGCGTAGCCGCCTCGATGGCGTGGCAAACAATTAAGCGAGCGTGTAGCAGCGCTGAAGCGATAACTGTAGCTCAGGGACGAGTGATTGGAAGTAACAAGCTTATCTGTTGTGCAAATGTCATAAAACACCATCGAGTCGCGGGGCTCGGTTATCTCCTTAATGAATAGCGTATACACTTTGTGCGATCTGCGTATTCTGGCGCGGAGATTTGGGGTTTATCGCGATGAGTAACGCTGTAGAAATCACCTTTGTAGATCGATAGCCTTGTCTAGGTACTATTACCTCCTTCTGTAACTAATTAGGACGGAGTGTTGTCAGGGATTCCATATATATATATATATATATATATATATATATATATATATATATATATATATATTTCTGGAAAACTGTGCTAATGTCTCAGAAAATAAAAAGACTCTAGCATGAATATTTAGGACACATCGGGGCAGTAGTCATTAGCGGCTACTAAAATCATAATATACAATTTTTACAAGATTGTCTCCACTAAGCCAGTTCTGAGCTTAGCTGTACACTGGAGGCGCATGAACCCCGGAGGCAGCCTAGAACGCGGAAAAAAACCTACGAGATTTGGATGTTAAAATACCAATTACATGTGCTGTTCAATAATTAACAGCTCCGCATATAATACACTTACTTGCTTTATGTGCTCTTCTGTAATAATCCTAGCTACTGTGTCTTTCTTTCTTTGCTTTTTTTTTCTTAAAGTTAATTGTATTGCGATACGATGTGCATTTGAATGTGTTGTTCGCGTACTCATGCAAGTTTGTTTCCATGTATAAGCGTTTACTGCACACAGACTTAATTATATGTACATTTTTTGTCTCGCATTCCAGGCATTATATGCTGAATATAATCTTTTCAATTAGGATACCTGGCTTTTGTATGCCCTTCAACAAATGTACTGTTTTATCGTACGCGTTTGCCAATGTTCGGGGCAACGTTACTAGAGAGCTAGTCTAGTAACGTTGGTTCGGGGTGCGGACCCTGTCAAGCCTGATTATGTTTTTTTCTTCTTTTCTGCACCCGCCAAGTGTCCCTGGTACTGAAATGGATAATTTATTGGCTGGCTGATTACAAAAAAATACTTGATTACTGGTGTTGAACACATTTAGATGATGCGTCCAAAAGAAGTAGTCGACGATTTAACGGAATACCGTTTGGTCGGGTAAATTCACTAGACAAAGAAGCAACTGACTGACCATAGTCAAAACAAGATGATGTTCCTGGATCCGTACGATTGCTTTGTTCACATCATCAAATATCATGAAAAGAACTGAAATATTCGTTACAAGTTAATTCGCTGCGTATCATTGAGTTGAAGATCTTCCGATGCAAGAAAAAAAAAACACGAAATAAACAGCAATGATAACATGAAAGAGAACATGGAAACATTGACCGCTTTTTCTAGAATGCCGCCGATTTAGAAATCAGAGGAAGAAATTCAAATTTTCATTCCGAACATTGGGTATTTCGTGTTTAGAAAAAGTTTATTTCGACAAGAGACGATACGAACACTGAGTCATAATCACGACACAATTCCACCGGGACGATAACATGTAAGAAACGAAACACAGCACGTTTTCAACGTAAGTAATGTCCGAGTCCTCACGCACTAACATATAAACACATATACCCACGGAAAGGAACAGTTACACATAAGCTAAATGCCACATGTACAAATGATTTTCAATATATACAGTGTACACAATGGTTATGTACAGTGATGATGTGATAGAACACTTTACACAATTTTGATGTGATGTGCACGAGATGTATACATGATCATTTTTGTATATACACGAGAGGACACACACACAGAAATCACACCTACTCAACACGTCCTCTTTCGGCGCTTCTTCATTGAGCTTTAGCCACAGGGACATTTGCGTGGCCATTTGTGACCACCTCTATGACACAAGAAGGCTGCCATGTTAATTCTCGAAGCCAATAATTGATAGCTCATTAGAACGCTCACTGTTCTTTCGAAATTATTCTAATAACGCAACAAAATTGCTGTTCATATGTAATTACAATTATCTTTATTTCTGTATCTGTCAGGTAAATCTATTTCCTAACTATAAGCGTTATACCTCACCCTGATTTACTTTCTCGTTTAAGTTTCTCTCGCTCCCCCTTCTCTTCAACCTTTAACCGCCGGCTTCTTGGCCAATCCTCCGTAGTGGGTAAGCGTCACAAATGAGGAACAAGCAAGCAAGGAGCGTTAAGCTACAAAGAATTGAACATGCTGGTAACGGAAAATTGAAGAACTCGGCTACACAGAATTGAAGAATTTGGCAATACGGTGTGTCGCTCCATTGGTTCAACACTATAATCGCCTTAACGTCGGCATTCATCGGGGGATGGTGTACTGCCGGAATTCTTTCCTTTAAATGAGAACAAAAAAAGAGCGCGACTTCGAAACCCTAGAAAACATACTAACAAGCTCTACAGTGCTCCAAATAATTTATCATAATTCCTTTTCTACAACCTATCTCGGTTTCGTTTCTTAGAAGGCGTCTGCGCCGTGGAGTCCTGACACAGAAGGTGGTCACGCGGGCGCGCAAAAGATCGCCACGTTTTGGCACTCTCTTCTGCTCGCTTATGCCGTCTGCTATGGCGACATCCATTGCGCAACACCATGTGACAGCCTGCTAGACGACCGCTCAAGCCGGAGGCAGGTCAGCGGTCACGGCTAAGAACCGCACCCGCGTCCTCTAGCTCTATCTGAGGCATAATGCCGCCACTGAACCGTCGTGGTGAATGCGTTGAATTTCTGAACGAGGGCGTTTGAAATTGCTTTCAAATAACTTTATTGCCATTCTAAAAGCAGCCTCTTGAGTGACTTCGCCGCGCTTGGCCCTGTGTACAACTGAACTTTTATACAATAATTGCAACAGGGAACTCTGCCACTTTTGTGTACAGGTGAACTGGAGGCGACGCGCGACGAGCAGAAGTGCATCACACCCCTATGGAGATACCAAGGCACGGGTCTTAAGATGAAAAATGTCCTTCACTGGTAGCAGCTACCATTGGCTGTGGCCGAAACTTCGAAGCTGGCATGCAAGGCCTCCGAGATGACCGCCGGCGGCGTCTCGGCAATACGCGCGCAATTTCTCGAGAGCGCGTGGCATGAAGATTCGAAGGTCGTGTGCCTGGTGCTGCCGCGACCTTTGTCCTACTGTCGTTTTTCTACGCTACAAGCGTCGCAGCGTCAACCCGCACCCGCCTCGCTGCGACGACCTCGGACGAAGAGCCCCGTCACTGGACAATGGACGCGGTGGGCATCCCCATGGACGACGTCATGCTCCGTTTCCGGATGCACACCATCGTGTACCTGTCCTTCGGCCTCCGCTTCTTCGGCCTCCTGCTGAGCTTTGCCGCGCCCATTCTGCTCTGGGGCGCCACAGCGAGCACGAACTCTTGCGTAGTAAGCGTTCCGATATTCTTGTCGCATCCGCGTGCGATTGATTTCTAGATTGCCTCCCCCCCCCCCCCCCCCCTAATTCAACTCTCCAAGACCTGTCATCGCTTTGGGTAGCGTAGCCCTATCGACCAGACTTTACTGACATTGATCCATGACGTTCATTGATGAGACATTGATTGATGAGACGTTAGAGGAAACGGTTATGGTCAACGTGGTTGAACATCCCAAACTCTGGGTTGTTGCCGTACGGGGGCGCTCTACGACACCTCTCCCAGACCCTAGCGTTTGGCACCTTGATCCCATATCGCTTAGACATCAACTGATTGATTCACCAATCGCCCGATTGATTGATTGATTGATTGATTGATTGATTGATTGATTGATTGATTGGTTGATTGATTGATTGATTGATTGGCACTGGCTGACTACGATTTTCCGCCGGGAATTTCTCGCGCACTGTGTTGTTTTGGGACGCTCTGACCCAATCGCTCCTCACCGATTTATTTGTCGTGGCATTTCTTTATTGATTCCCAAAGTATGCTTGAACGGGACCCAGCTACATCCACCCTAACGGTCGCGCCCGTTCCCCGGGGCGCAGGTCTACGACCTGCTGCCCTCGGTGGACCTGGTGACGGGCGTGGCGCCGCAGCGCCACGTGTGGAGCCTGGCGCTGCTGCTGGACCTGAACCCGCGGCTCGTGCTCGCCTTCCTGCACTGGCACTACCTGGGCCGGCGCTCCGTGCTAGTGGCGGCCCCGGAGCGCTCGCTCTTCGCGCTGGTGACCCACGCGGGACTGGCGCTGCACGTGGCCGAGACGCTGTCGCTGAGCCTCGTCTCCGGACTGCGCAACTACCAGGAGTACCCAGCGCACGAGCGCATCTACACCCACTTCGTTGTCTCCTCGCTGATGTTCATGCTGAGCGCGTGCCTGTCGCTGCGCATGTGCCAGCATGAGCAGGGGCACAAGGTGAGCACTGATTGGACAGCCATTCAGGTATGTCGTACAGGATAGACAAGAGTAGAATAGAATGGAGTAGAATAGAGTAGAGTAGAATAGAATAGAGTGGAATAGAATAGACTGGAGTAGAATAGAATAGAGTAGAATGGAGTAGAATAGAATGGAATGGAGTATAATAGAATAGAATAGTATAGAATAGACTGGAGTAGAATGAAATGATAGAGTAGTATAGAATAGACTGGAGTAGAATGAAATAGAGTAGAATGGAGTAGAAAAGAATAGAGTGGAGTAGAAAAGAGTAGAGCAGAATAGATTCGAGTAGAATTGAATAGTAGTTTATTCGCGACTGAACCACGGCTGCTCCAAGTTGTATATGTACTAAATTTCACGTACTTTTTGCATAAATGCTTCAAAAAATGATCGCGAATTTAAGTGAAAGCAAGCTCGAAATTCTTAAGCCGCACTAAATGTTGAAAAGGAAGTGTCTTCGATCGAATGAAACGTGACATGGAATGTTCATATTTGCCCAAGCGATATAGAGAAACCTATCGCGCGATTCTGTAGTATGGGAAGGGCGGAAATATTTGGCTGCGTTGGGAAAAAATATTGAGGGCAATATTGCAGTCGGAATTCTACAGGGCTGTGATATAGAAGTATCTTAAGCTGCACGTGCCCGCAGAAAGCAAGGGCTTATATTCACGTAAAATGTCTAAATTTTCATCCGATAAGCTATAGCCTGTAAGGTCAGTCCCCCTTTCCCCCCTCGCCAGTAACGTCACACTTACTCATTCACACTGGCTTCTGGTGACGCTCTTTCCTGTCCTTGTCGTATTTCCTTTTGGTTCGCGTCTCACGTAATAATGAGGCTTAGGTACATCAGTCAGTTCGATCTGTCCATGCGCAACTGGCACGTACAGCACATTTCATGCAGTTCTTCCCAAGTTATCCTGTACTGTGTTTTGAAAGTGCCTTCTCTGGCGTCCTCAAGCACTGCACAGAGTTTTTAAGGCAACAATAACACGCCGGCAATAAGGATATCGACCTTAGCAGACAGAATCGCTTGCCGACAAAATTGTATGCCGACTGAAGCGCGTCTGGCAACCTGCGCAGGCACGTCGGTCGCTACGCCTCAAGCTGTGCCTGGTCACCTTGGCAGGGGCGGTGGCCGCGGCCATGCTCGTGTACGTCAACGAGCACCGTGCCAACTGCTCCGGAAAAAGTGAGCCCGCACTAAAATGGCGTGTCCGTCACGCACGTTTGAAAGCTGAAGTTCTTTCCTTTTCAATGAAAAGATGGTGCCGAGAAAAAGGCCGAGAGAGAGAGAGAGAGAGAGAGAGAAAGAGAGAGATAGAGAAATAATACAGAGAAAGGCAGGGAGGTTAACCAGAGGTAGTTCCGGTTGGCTACCTTGCACGGGGGGAAGGGTTAAGGGGGATAAAAAGAGAAAGAGAGTGGAAGGGCGAGATAGAGAGAAAGAGAGACGAGCACTAACAAAGCGCGTACACTATACAGCGCCGTAGACCACACGAACCTTAATAACGCGAGTAAGGCCTTCAACGCGGATGTTCTTTCGGAGCACTGACCTAAAGCTTTGAGTAGAGAAAGGCTGAAAGCAAAACGTGACTTCTGGACCCTCTGGTCTGGTGATGCCGACAAACGTCTAAAGCTGTATCCGGCAGTCTCGATGTTGATAGCTATCACACTTAAAGGGAACGACAACCAAATTTTTTTAAGGCAGCCATTCTTTTTTTTTCTGAGGTGGCAGGCTTACTGGTCAGTATCCAATTCTGCAGTGGTAACGAGGAAAACGTCGTGTAACATTTTCTGGATCAGAATTTTTTCGATCTGCACTCACGATCGTGTTTACGAAGTCATACACTGGAAACAGGCTGGCAACAACGATAGGTGGGCGCTGTAGCTATTCTACGCCGGCATTGGTGGGAAGCAGGGAAGTGCGGTCCCGTAGCTGTAAGAAATTAATATTTTGTTCATCAAGACGATGTTCACGCGGTGACATTTTATGTCTCACAGAGAGCCCACAGCACTCGAAGCGAAGAACTCGCAAACTCGCGCACTTACGGAAGAACTCATGTGCACCACCACACACTGAGGAGGGATATGTCACGTGGCTCGCCACGTTTATGTAGTTCCATTCGTATACGCTGTCACGAAGACAACTCCGCTTGTTAGCCAGAATGCTTTTCAGATAGTAGTAAGGACAGAATAAAGCGCAAACGCCTATATTATATGAAAGGTACAATTTTAAACAGTACATATGGCGCACTTAATAACATCCGACCTGCGTACAGCATAATCTGCGGTCACGTGGTCAGCATTCAACTATCGAATGCCAAGCTTTCGCCGCAAAGTGGTCTGACGTACCGTTTCTCGCGACTTTCAGTGACGATGGGAAATTACAATTCCTGCTTTTGAAACCGCGAGCAGCGTGCTGTCACGGCAAATCGTGATCTTTTCATTTCCGTCAAAATTTCGTGACACGTTCTGGACGGTTGTCGGTACCTTTAAAATAAGCTCAGTGAAAAAAAAAATTAAATTAAATTACGGAGTTTTACGTGCCAAAACCACTTTCTGATTATGAGGCACGCCGTAGTGGGGGACTCCGGAAATTTCGACCACCTGGGGTTCTTTAACGTGCACCTAAATCTAAGTACACGGGTGTTTTCGCATTTCGCCCCCATCGAAATGCGGCCGCCGTAGCCGGGATTCGATCCCGCGACCTCGTGCTCAGCAGCCTAACACATAGCCACTGAGCAACCACGGCGGGTTAAGCTCAGTGAAGCCAGAAGCGAAAGGAAAAACCTCCGGAACCCATTACGTTGGGCCTTGAGGATATGTACAGTTCGTTAAAAAAATTTGGTGAACGTGTGGCAGTTATGTAATAAATAAATAAAAGAAACGAATATTTCATAGTGCCTTTGGAAAACTGACTTGAAAACTGGCTCCGCTAGCGTTCTATCGTTAGGGGGTGTGTGCGAATATTCGAAACTTTCAAATAACGAATCAAACATACAGAATTCGTAAATGCGCATATTTTTTAATGCTTTTTGAATATTTCGGAACGTCGACTGCACTCTAATTGAGCATAAAGTTGGAGCAAAAGTATGGTAAAATTTCACCCGCGCTGGCATAGTATAGATGTAAAGCACGTACGAGAACTTATGTAGTAGCGCAGGCTACTTCACCTAGGTAGCCATACTTTACAGGCTATACAGCCATAATTCGCGCTGTCTGAAAAGTCTGGTGCTTGGGAAGAAACTACTTGTTTGCTCCTAATGCTCCATTTGTGCTTTTAATAAAAAAACGCTTCGTAATGTGTTATGTAATGAGAGAAACTTGCTAGTTTTAAGAATACTAGGATGTGAACATTGTTTTATATTAATTGTGATAACGGCTGTTCAGTATTCGAGAAAAAAAAAAAACTCCATTCGAGAACTATTCGTATTGGATTCTGTTTCAAAAACCACTATTCGCACGCCCAAAATTGTTCGTACCGAAAACTGATGTCTGTGTTATGTACAGCGAAAAAAATGAAACCGATTACGGTGTGGTGCTTGGTTTTACCTATGAAACTTTAACATAGGGGGCCGATCAGCACTCCTCCCCTGGTGAGTCTGGGTAGCTTTTTACCCATACACACTAGGGGAGGAGTGTTTAAAGGGTGTAAAGGGTGTAAAGCACCAGTGCTGCCGCTTTTCTTATACTGCTTTCCTACACTGTAAACCGATTTGCACCATTTTGGCTCTTCAAGGGTGCAAATCGGCCTATAACTCACACATTTACACCCGTAAAGACAGCAGAGGGACTGCGTATTATGCAAGCCCGTCTGTCATTGCTCGATTGGGGTTTTGGCGCTATGAGGGGTCACTCATTTACGCAGGAGCGGCTGAAAGTCAGAAGTCGATACGAGCCGAATCCTATACCGCCTTCCGGTGATTCTTACGCTGCTTACAATATAATTCAGTATAAATTCCTTTAGCTGCAAGAACAATTTTGTCGACGTATACATCACTCTTTGGAACCCTATAGCCGTATGCTGGACAAGTTTGTTAGTTTGAATGCTTTTATCAGATGGGGTTTGACCCATTTGGGAACGTCGCATTTCTTTAAAAAAATTCATAGTATCCATTTTGATGCACGGTGCCAGTGATGTCCGCCTCTTCAAGTATAATCAAGCTCGAGGATTTCAGATGCGCTCAATGCCACAGGCAATCTTTTTCCGGAAATATCGTTAATTGTAGAACAAAACTTCTGATACGTGTGCAGCGTAACCTCGTCGAAAAAGCCGGTGAAGGGCGGTTGCGTAAGCATGTTATTCACTGGAAAATCGTCTGTTCACTATTAAGAGCACTCACTATTCCAGACGTGAAATGATACTTTAATTGGAATATTACGTTACACTCGTAGTAGTAAAATACCTTTTCTAGAATAGAAGCAAGCGGCCACGCTTACCGTTAGCGGAAAGGGAGGGTGGGAGGGCTTTATAGACTTTAAGTAACGGAAACACGAAATACGGATAGCGCCGCCACCGTGAACTTCTCGCGTCATCTCGTCGCGTGACGTCCCGGATTCTGTTTGTCTACACGCGCCATACGCACGCTGCGGATGCAAGCCTCTGTTTTATCGCACTCATTCGCTGGCCAGGCATATATATATATATATATATATATATATATATATATATATATATATATATATATATATATATATATATATATATATATATATATATCTGTTCTCGTGCAGTAAGCACTCAGTTGTTAGCGCTGTCCCGTCTTTTTCTTTTGTCGTGCATGCGCTTCTGCGCTGCTGTGTAACTAATGCCATAACAACCAACCCACCAGTCTGTCCTTTTGAATTAGTTAATGGTGTGTCGGTAAAACACTGCACACGTTGTAAAATATATTAAAAACTGAACAAAGAAACATAGACTGCAACTAGAAAGTTTCTAGAACCCTTCGTGCTTCAGAACGGCCCAAATACAAAACAAAAAGAAAAGAAAGAAGAAAATTTTGATATTTGTGACGTCAAACCGATCAAATGGCACTGAGGCTACGGGGCTGAATTTAAAAACAAAAATAAGAATATAGGTATGGCTTTGCATTTTTTCCGCAGTAATCGACAATATTCTGTCAAGCCAATAAACATAGGGTTTAGAAAAAAAATTGCTCTTTTGGGAGAGAGAGAGAGAAATAGAGAGATATTTATTATGACAGAAAAGCTAAGAGGTCGGCCTGGATCAAAGTTCTCACCTGCTATATGCTCACAATTGGGGAATAGAAGTAAAACGAGGAGAGGGAAAGAATAGCGTTGGTGATGGTGAAGAATGCCGTGGTGAATAAACTTGAACAGAATTGCGCTTTTAGCGTTTCCTTAAAGTATACTGGCATGACATTTACCACATGACGTATTTTTCTTTTTTTTCGCTAAGTGAAGGTTCAAGCCTTCGAAATTGTAGAAGAAATGCTGGAGAGCTTAGGTTGTTCGTAAAGGTATTGCCATTTGTGGATTATGCGCTCACCTGAGACATGTGCGGAAGTAGCAACGGTGGTCGCGACATTTTGGGATGCTTTGTTCAACCATTACGCGTTGGAAGTGTTATTTTGTTACGTAGGTATATTCGTCGAAAAATAAAAGAAAGCCTCCATGGGGAAGATTAAGTCGCCGCAGACGCTTTACAATAGCAGTTTAATATGGTAATCTCTGAAATAAAGCTACTTTTTGCGTGATTGTACTCCGATTAACAAGATGGCGTCACCGACTTAGCCGCTCATGCTTACGGCTGCGGTAGCCCGGTATTCCGTAAAATGCAATAGGTTTCAGCGTCTCCGGTATTCCGGTATACAAAGTAGCGTTTCTGTTATACGGGGCTACCGGACTCTGACAGCGACATCTTGTGACACTTCGTCTGACCACAATGCCTTATAAGACACGTTTTCGTGTTCCGCGAGTGTTCTTGTCGAAAAAGAACACATTTAAAAAAGGCAGTGCGTTCACGATTAAGTCGCTGCCGAACATTTACACCAGCAGCGAAGTAGAATGCACTTGGTTAGTGCAATAATAAGCTGTCTGTCTGTCTAGTTGCGATCTCTGACACCAGGTGCCGCCACCAAACCCGCCGCTCACGTTCACGCCTCCGGCAACCGGGTGATCCGCAAATGGCTAACTTTCTACTCCATGCTGACAGGCGTCAGAACGCCTTAGATAATTTGATATAATGTTTGTTTCTACGCACCGCTTTCGGTGCTGAGGAGGGAGACTCGTCGTGACGTCATGATGCACTGCCTCGTTCTATTCCTGCGGACGCTGCAGCTGCCCCACCCGAGCGCAGCTAGGAGACACGTACGCAACCCTTTTGTCGAATTTTTTTTTGGAGTAGTGTCTTCAGCCGCACGCTAACTGCTGCTCGACGTCAGCAACTATTGCTCCGTGTCATGACGTCAGGCCACGTTCGGCATTTCAAGACTAAATTTAGGATCATATCAAAATATGTAAAGCGCGCCCAACCTTCATACTTGTTTAATCTTTTGCACCTGAGAAGCGTGTGGTATAGTTTTTACAACTTAGGACATATGTGTCGGTGCTCCTCTAAACGGGGTAGAGGTAGGGAGCGGGGCGCATGGCACTCGCTTTAGCGCTGGTTAACCACGTAAATGACGTCCGTTTCGAAATTTACACACAGCAGCAGAATCGTGGTTCCCGGTGTGCCAGTGGGTGTACGCCATGTGCCACGTGGCCTTCCACTTGACGTTCGTCTACGACATTCCGAACCGAGAGGTCATCGTGGGCACGACCCGGCGGAGGGCACTGCGCAGGGACAGCCGACACGGCTGACGAAACACGCCTCTCTTCGCCCACCGACTTCGCCGTTTACTGTTTATTTACAGACTTTACCAATACATGCTTTCTGTTTGTCTGTTTGTTTACTATCCCGACAGCGATCATGTGGAGACTCTACAGGCGAACTATCGCCGTTGCTGTCGCCGTGATGTTTCGTGTTAGGCGCATGCGCGTAAGAATTATGAAGTGCCCGTGCGCCATGTGCTGCGGCTGCGAGGTAAATCACGTGGGAGTGAGACGAGGAGGATGACGGCTCGATGCGCGCCGTCTTCCCGCACGTCCACTGCTGGAGGTCACGTGATCAAGCGCACGCATAGGTTACGATAACGCACGCGCGTCTCCTCCTCTAGCCCGGCCCGCGCGCCCTATCTTGGAGTTTATCTGCGGCGGGTGCAACTGTTGGGCGAGACGCGAGATGGCTGGTGGCTTCATGCGCGTTGTCTTCGGTGCGCCTAGTGTTTGAGGTTGCGTAATCTAATTTTCGAAGATACGGTGAAGTGAGCGGCTGCACGAAGCGTTTGTCCCTGCTGCCGGCGCTCTTCATCACGGAAGCGTCGTGACAGCTAGCGCTGGCGGTCATTCGGCGAGATCTTTTCGTTTGTGCGCGTGTTACATAGTGCTTGTTATTTTAATTAGTACGCGAATGTTTACTGCAATTTACATCGCCGATGAAACTGAGAACCTTCGCGTAGTTGCCTAACGCTTTGTTATCGCTATTGGCGCCTTTCGGGCGAAACTGAGATTATCTTATTCTTTCTTTCCCTTTTCCTTTCTTTCATTTTTCATTTCTTGATTCACCGCGGTGGTTTAGTCGCTGCAGGTTCCCTGAGCTGCCGAGTACGAGGTCGCAGTTTCGAGCCCTAACCGCGGACGGCTTGCATGCACATTTAGTAACGAAAATATTAACGTGTTGTTAAATGTTCCATATACAACGCTATAGTCCGCACAATGACGCGTTCTTAAATTCGTTATTATTTTCGTTACTAAGTGTTCATGCAAGCCACCCCGAGTTCCTTGTGCCACTGAAGTTGTGTTTGGGAGGTTCACTTTTTGTTTAGTTTATTGGTGCTCAAAAAGCCAACTTCAAGCAGTGTAATATGAAGCTAACTTTCTCTAGAATTAACATTTCAGTGGGTGTTCTGTAAATAAATATATTATTGTGAATGTGTATTTCGGTTCTTTTAGTTAAGTGCTGATTCCAAACACTTAGAATAAATTTGCCCTTTGGAAACGTTTTTTTTTTTTTCAGAAGTAACTCGGCAGGTAAAGGGTTAAGTATATGTGAACTCAAAGCAAATAAGTCTACCTGCAATGAAGAAATAGCGGCCTTGCTTCATTGACAAACTCAGACATTGCAACAATATAATTGATGGTATCGCACCTACTTACCTACAAAAGTTCACAACTTACATGCGTCTTTAGTACACCACAGCACTCACAATGCACAACTAATCGAATGAAAAATAACTGGTAACCGGAAAAACCAAAGGTGAACTTTCACTAATTCACGAGCAGGTATCTTCACGCTCAGGTGCCTCATGAACCAGTAGACTATTCCGAGAGAGAGATAGAGAGAGAGAGAAATAGAAGACTGTGCCAAGAATATTAATCGAACAAGGGAGGTGACCGTCATGTACAGTGCCTCGGAGAAATGCACGCAGCAGTATGACAATACCTGCTTTCCTGTTTTTGTTCGTGCCACGCCAACTGATTAATTGCTTTTGAATCATTATTCGAAAAACTGGGGTGTTAGAATTGCCCAGCACAAGGCACTACTGGTAATAAAATCGCCTCCAGCGCTTGTCGAATTGGTGCTGCAGTGCTACAGTTGACCAGCCGAGGAGGGGAGAGCCCCTCATTAAAAAAATGAAGGCCAGGAGGGACTGCGAATTCCCCCGGGCCCCCCTGTGGCTTTGGCAATGACGATGCCATCGCCCGCTCCACTGTTAACACGGAACTGTTTTATGCGGAGCTCCACCGAAAATATGTCCCATATGCGTACGTCACACAATCATCATCACGCAAATCCGTGACTCGGACCCACTCCCACCAATGGTCGTGGGTCCGAGAGCCTTAACTCCCTTAATTAACTTCGCATTAATTAACACCACTGGTCCTCGGTTTGATTCCCACGAAAGGTCTAGGGTTCGATGGCTTTTTGGCCCATCGGTGGTCACGCCAACGCCGACAACTACGCCGGATTTTGCACCTCATGAGCCTTATAATGCTTTCGCATACGGATACGAAGAACTTTATTAAAACGATCCTGAAAAGCGCCGCCCCTTACGGCGACATCGCGGGCCGCTCCCGCGTGGAGACAGTTAGGCCTAACCTAACGGCCGCATCGCAGGCACTCTGGACAGCCGAAAGCTGACGATGGTATTCCGAGCTCTTGACGGTTGTGTGGAGCGGATAATTAGCCGCACGGCGAACTAGCCCTGGTCGTGATTGCTGTCACATTAAAGAAAAAAACATTAAGATTTATGAAGTGCTGGGCGGAACCGAACCCACGTCCTATCTACTAAGACAATCATTTCTCAATATACACATTCACATACGCGCCATGCGCGGACTTCGTGGCAGCGCCGTTAGATGGCGCAGCGTTTCTAGCAGGAAGCACGAGAGAGGAGCCTGGCACATTGCTTCGATGCTAATCGCATTGATGAGATGCGTTCAGCCTGAATTTTTTATTAATGCGAAAGCAATAATTGGCTCATTAGGCGGAAAATCCGGCGTTGGCGGCGTGACAACACTATGGTACAAGAAGGCTATCAACCCTCGACCTTTGATGGGAGTCGAACACACGACCTTTGGTGTTAATTAAAGGGACGCTAAAGGCAAATACTAAGTCAAGTAAAGTGATAGATTAGCGTTCGAGAACCTCTAAGGCGTCAATATTATCGAGAACAGAGCCTTAATCATCGAGAAATCGAGGTAAATACAGGACATGATTGGAGACTCCCCCGGGGCATTCAAGCACTTGCCCGATGACGAAAGCACTCCTCAGTTAAATTTTGTCACTAGTACTGAACTACGCGTTGCAAAAGCATCCTCGTATTGTATTATAAGATGAAATAAAATGCCACCTGTCCCGTTCCATTCCATGTTTAGAAAAAAAGAACTAATTGAAATTACCGTTGGTAACGACGCGGGCGGTCGAAAGGTTTCATTTTCGCTCAACTTTACGCCACTCACGCTTTCGCGTTTCAGTACTTTCGTGATGGCGTAGCGCTGCACTGGTTTTGCAGGCTCGCTAAAACTGAAACAGAAAATTCAACTTCGATGTGATGTCGCGGGATATACGGATGGTCTGCGCCACCTGACCTAACAGCAGCTGCAGCAGCGAATCCGCCGGTCTGTCTTGGCTCGGTGCCGCCGCCTGTCGGTCGCAGTTTTACTCACCGACGGCAGCAAAGGGTGACGGGCGATGGCGTATGTAACGTCACCACTCCCCCGGTTGTGTGGCGGGAGATTTGAATTTCGAAAACGGTGTTCGGACCCTTGAGATAAAATTTTCTTGTAAACGAAGTCTTTTCTTGGCACGAAACAAGCGTTGCGAGGTTTCTGGAAAGGTATTTGAACAGTCCACGTCAACTTATTTGCCTTTAGTGTCCCTTTAAGGCTACGAACCCTCGAGCTTTGGTGGGAGTCCTGCCCACGACATGTCATGTTAATTAAGATAAAGTTAATTAAGGCACAGTTAATTAAGACCGCATTACGTAAGGCACTGGAGCCCACGACCATTAGAGGGAGTCGAAGCCTCGCCCTTTGGTGGGAGTCGAACCCACTACCGTTGGTGTTAATTAAGTCACAGTTAATTAACGCAAGGTTAATTAATATAGAGTTAAGGCACTCGAACCAACGACCTTTGGTGGGAGTCGAACCCGTAGCTAGAGATGCAAAATTCAAAGAACACTCGGTGCCACCTAGCGCCGCCGCCGCGAAGCCCGCACGTGTCCTCCGAAATGCACGGCGAGCCAGTGCGCGCGAACGCTGAGAGAAGGGTCACGCAGCCAACCCGGAGCTGCTCTCTCGCGCTTCTTTCTGGACACGCTGCGCCACCTAGCCGCACTGCCGAGAAGTCCACACGTGACCTCCGAGAGGAGAAGCGTGGCCCGCCGGTGACCTGCGAACGCTGAGAATTGTTCACTCGTTTGCCGCACACTCAGTGGTGCATGCTCAACAAGCCAAAATTGGCGAGATGTTCATTGAAGAGTGTCAGATACCCGGTGCATTTATGGCGCGGCCCGCTAAAGAGTTGACGCGAAAGGCGCGTTCCTTGAAATGCGGCACATATACCCCGTTCATTTGTGCTGGAGCCTGATAACGCGTCGGGTTGCCGTCGTTGAGGAACCGTTGTGACGTGGGCTCGATTCCGCTCGGCATCGCAGAAAGTTGAGGGAGCTTTCCCGCCATTGTAGAGCCGCACATTCCCGGAGCCACATACACAGCGAACCAGGTTGGCGTCAAAGAGGTTCATTTAAGACTGGCACAGACCGAGCGGCACGTACACAATGTTAGAAGTAAGCGTCACAGAGTTTCCTCGAACAGCGGTAGTTGCCCAGTCCCGCGTCTACAGTGACCCATGTCGGCATGAAATAGGCTCGTTGAAGAGCGCCACGTACGTACACGTTGCCACATACTCGGTTGGTTTCGAGCCCTGTTACCTCAGCGCAGTAGTCCGATACCATGAACCATGAACTGGCCAGTGACCCTGTATAGCGTGAAAATGGTTAGATACAAACATAGATAGGCAAGTACATAGATAGATAACCCCCGGAAAGTGCGTGATATACCTTAAGCGCGTTGACGCATCAAAAGTGGCGTGGCCTGCGGGCGGCTTAGCTTCTTGGTCGCGCTGTGCTCACGCGGCTGCATCCGGAGTTTAAAAAAAATTACGGTTGCACTGGCTCCCTTTGATAATTGGGGAATTTGTAGGTAATTCCGTTTTCTTGGGAGACTTGGCAGCGTTGCACCGTTGATGGAGCGAACTTTTTTTATTTCCGGAAAGACGAACTTGTAAACGTACCTGCCGAAATTTGAACGTAACTTTCTTGTTTTTGAGGTCTTTCGAGAGATCTATAGAGATTGCGGACAGAACTCGCTTGACGGAAGACCCGCGAGTTAACCGAAGAAGTGCACACTTTGAATCGCCAAGAATACCCACATATTGCGCTCCGAACTCCGCCATACTGTAGCCGCCAGTGTCAACGGGAAAAATTACAGAGTCAAAATAGAAAAAAGGCAATTAGTTGTTCCTTCAGCGCGCAAGAAAGCCTGTAGCATGTGCACATATTTCAAACCTAGGGCATTCCCCATATGAGTGCTTGTGTTTACCGCACATTAGTAAAATGGTTCAAATGTTTTTAAGCGCGTATTACTTCCTTGAACTTAGTATTCACTATAGTATTCACATTAAAAAGACAAGAAGATACTACGCAGTTCGGGCATTCTTCTGTTACACATGAAGCCGGTACTTCCAATTTCAGTATCATAGTCATTGGAATGGAGTTACTTCACTATGTCTTTTCAAAAAAGAAAACAATGGAGGAATCTAATTATTACTGAAGAATATATCCTCCAAAGAATCGCACATGTAATTACATAAAATAGAAAATATATACTTTTTTGGAAATAATCGTTATTCCAACTTCGCTTTATACCTTTCTTCATTCGTCAGTTTTCTTTCAGTATATATATATATATATATATATATATATATATATATATATATATATATTGCTAAGAGATTTATTAGCAACGGGCGCGAACGGGTAGCTGTCACAAGCGTTCGGCGAAAGACAGCAACCACGAGCTCATGCCGGTGGCGATGGTGCTGTGGCGCAGGCGGCTACTCTTCTTCGTTACAATCGCCCTCCGCAGAAAAAGGCGCCATCCTGGCGGCTTAAGGCGAAGAGACTACTATTGGGTCGTAGTACGGCTTAATGCGAGAGACGTGGACAAGTTCGCGGCCGCGGTGGCGTAGGTCCGTCGATGGCGTGAGGGGCTCTACGATGTAATTGACGGAGGACGTTTGCTCGAGAACGCGGTAGGGTCCTAGGTACTTTGCGACAAGTTTTGAGGAGAGGCCGGGTGTAGTAGCGGGTACCCGAAGCCATACGAGAGAGCCAGGCAAAAAAGTTGGTGCAGAACGGCCGGCAGGTTGACGGGATTGCTGCTGCCACTGGTCCTCGGTGGAAAAAGAGCGGGCAAGCTGGCGGCATTCCTCGGCATGACGAGCAGCTTCAGATAGCGGAGTACTTTCGGAGGCGTCAGGTGTATATGACAGAATGGTATCGAGAGTAGTAGAAGGTTCTCGTCCGTATAGGAGAAAGTAAGGGGAAAAACCAGTAGTTGCTTGGGTCGCAGTATTGTACGCATACGTCACGAAAGGGAGAACTTGGTCCCAGTTTGAATGATCAGAGGCGACGTACATGGAGAGCATATCGCCAAGAGTACGGTTGAAGCGCTCGGTCATGCCGTTAGTTTGCGGATGGTACGCTGTACTGGTGCGGTGAACGATTCGGCATTCGTCGAGTAGTGCCTTCAAAGCCTCGGAAAGGAAGGCGCGGCCTCTATCGCTCAGAAGTTCGCGAGGGGCACCGTGGCGAAGAACGAAATGTCGTAACAGAAACGATGCAACGTCGCGGGCGGTGGCAGTCGGCAGAGCAGCTGTTTCAGCATAGCGGGTCAAGTGATCCACTGCAACAATAATCCAGCGGTTGCCTGCTGGAGTGGAGGGTAGCGGTCCGTAGATGTCTATACCAACACGATCAAAGGGCCGACGAGGGCAGGGAAGGGGTTGTGACAGGTAGACTTGTCCGGGAGGTAATTTTCGGCGTTGGCACTGAGCACAGGAGCGAATGAACTTTCTGACGTAGTTATACATGCCGCGCCAATAAAATCGGATGCGTAGCCGAGCATAGGTCTTGAAGAGGCCGGCATGTGCGCACTGAGGGTCTGCGTGGAAAGCGTCGCAGATAAGGTCACGGAGATGGCGGGGTATCACGAGAAGCCACTTGCGACCGTCAGAGAGGTAATTACGACGATAAAGAAGGCCGTCACAAATGCAGAAATGGGTAGCCTGGCGGCGAAGAGCGCGAGATGGTGAAGAGGTGGATGGATCAGAAAGGACACTGATGAGAGCACTGATCCAGGGATCCTTGCGCTGCTCCGACGGCATGTTGCGCAGTGCATGAGATGGAACTGTGGGCTCAAGGGCGGATAGGCAAGCGCAGTCAGCGGAGACCGGTGAGCGAGAAAGGGCGTCAGCGTCCGTGTGTTTGCGGCCGGAACGGTAGAGGACGCGGATGTCGTACTCCTGTAGCTTAAGGGCCCAGCGAGCAAGTCGGCCAGATGGGTCTTTAAGGGTAGACAGCCAACAAAGGGCGTGATGGTCAGTGACGACATCGAAAGCGTGGCCATACAAATAAGGACGGAATTTGCCAAGTGCCCAAACAATATATATATATATATATATATATATATATATATATATATATATATATATATATATATATATATATATATATATATATATATATATATATATATATATATATATATATATATATATATATATATATATATATATATATATATATATATATTTGCTTTTGTATAGGCTCTCCCCAATTTGCTTTTTTTCTTTACGATATGCTGGCACTGCTGATGAAGATTTTATAAGTAGAAATGGCGCAAACACAGAGAGGCCGAGACTCGTGCTTTATATACAAGAACAAAAAGATAAATCAAAGTAAATTAAATGAAAGCGCTCCGAGTCCGAATAAATGATGTGATGCGAAGTGATGAATTGTTTCTTCATTGCAAAACGAGCAGAGAGGTGAGGGCGCCGTGCCTTCAAAAGACATCAAGTCGCGCGGCTAACTTCTTCCTCCTCGTCCGGCGTTCATGCCCTTTTAGCCATTTTAGGCCAGAAATTTAGCCAGAGACTTCGCGTTCGATATAAAAACTCAGCGAAAAGACATTTATTTCCTTATATGCTGCGTGAAGGCGACGACACTCGTCAATAAAGAGCCTTTTTTTCTAATTTGTCGGTTTGTGATTCGTACTTTATTAATTTATGAAGAAAAAAAGAAGTATAATCGTCGAGAAGCGGTGTGAGTGAAGCAACTTTGTTATGAATGCTTGCAGAACGGTTAGCCTTCACCTGTTACGGAGGCGTCACCGTGACGCGGCCATGACGTCATCCCGGCGTGTGGCGCCTCTACTCCGGCCGCGGCCGCACTGCTCCGTTTGGTCGACCGCGCCTGCCCCTCTTTTGGGGTGGCAGCCTCCCTCCGGTTTCGCTCGGTCGTTGCCTTTCGAGGGCCGCCGAGATCTGCTGGACGGCCTGGGCTTGGACCTCGTGATCGTAGCACCTCGTTGCGGCCTCGAGCCGCGGCGGGATCGTTGTCATCGTTGCAGCTTCGTGCGGATTCTTAGCACAGTCCCAAAGGATGTGAGCTGCAGTGGCTCTTTCCTTTCGGCACACACAACACATGTCACTTACATAAACACTTGGACACACGTGCCTCATCAGCACCGGGGTGAATAACGACCCCGTTTGAAGTTGTCGATATAAAACCGCTTCCTTACGGGTCAAGCCCGGATGAGGTGGCGGCATAGTCCTTCTCTCTAGTTTGTACCACTTCACAATTTCGTTGTAGGAGGTAATTTTGTCCTTGGTTCCCCACCACCACGACGGGTCGACCGCAGTAGCAGCGGCATGGTTGGTTAGTCCTCGCGCCGCCGCGTTCGCCGTCTCGTTGTGGTTTGCGTTGCCGCGATCCGACACATCACTGCCCACGTGGGCCGGAAGCCACGTTATCACGACACACCGATTTTCACTGCGAGGTTGACCGCACGCAACACACGCGCTGCTTCACCACACACCCTTGCTCTGGCGTAATTCCTCACTGCCGTCCTAGAATCACAGAGCACAGTCGTGCACTCGGGGTCGGCGATGGCCAGGGCAATGGCCACCTCCTCGGCTGGATGCGTCCCTCGAGTCCGCACACTCGCCGCAGTTCTCGTTGCACCGGTCGGTGCCCCGACGACAGCAGCGGCGAATGCCTTTCTGTCATGTGGATACTCTGCCGCGTCCACAAACACGGCACCCCTGGGTTTGGCATGGAGATCGATGAGTGCCTTGGCCCTCGCCGCCGGCCGCTCTTTGTGGAACTCAGGGTTCATGTTTTTTGGCACCGGACATACCCGTAGCCGTCTACTAATTGCGTCTGGTACAGGCACTTCTGTATTTTCGGGTCCCCTTTCCCTTGGCCCCAGGCCTAAGTCACGCAGCACTTGTCTGCCCGTTCTTCTTTCCGGTAGCCGCGCGAGCTGAGCGGTCCTCTCCGCCTCGGCGATTTCCTCCAGGGTGTTATGCACTCCCAGGGCCAGGAACTTGTCGGTGCTTGTGCAGTCGAGAAGGCCGAGTGCTGCCTTGTACGCTTTGCGTATGAGCGCATTGATCTTATTTCGCTCGCACTTCCTCCAGTTGTGGAAAGCAGCAACGTATGTAATGTACACTGGCTTATAGCGAAGGATTCCACTAGCCGGGTGAGGCTTTCTTCCTTCATGCCTGCTGTTCTGTGTGACATCCTCTTTATGAGGCGAATGGCCGTGGTGACTTTGACCGCGAGACGGTTGACCGTCTCCCCGTTCACTCGTTTGCGCTCAATCAGCATCCCCAACACTCGGATCTTCTCGACATCCGGGATCGTGTGACCGCCGCTCGTCTTGATCTTTGTTGTCTCTTGCTCTCTCGCAGGTTCGTTGCATTTCGTCTTCCTTGCTGCTCTTTTCGGAGATATCACCAACAGCTCAGACTTGCTTGGGGAGCAGACGAGCCCAGACCCGTCCAGCTGCTCCTCGATAGCGTCAACCGCCTCTTGCAAAGTACTCTCGATGTGTCCGTCGCTTCCTCATGGGACCCAGAGTGTTATGTCATCGGTATAGATGGTGCGTCGGACCCGCGCGACTCGCAAGAGGCGCTCGGCCACCCCTATTATTACAAGCTTGAAAAGTAATGGCGAGATGACCGAGCCCTGGGGGGTCTCGACACTGCCGAACTTCTTTTGGAGCCGCAGGTCACCGGCGATGATTTCGGTAGTCCACTCCGTCAAGAAATCCTTGATGTACGCATATGCTCTCTTACACATGTTTAACCGTGACACCTGGGCCAGGATCGCAGAGTGTCTCACTTTGTCAAAAGCACACTGCAGGTCAAAACCCAAGATGGCTCGCTTGTCTTTCGTGTTGGTAGTGTCATCGAGGATTTCATTTTTCAGTTGTATCATGGCGTCCTGAGTTCCGAGCTTCGTTTCGGAACCCGATGACGGTGTTTGGGTAAAGCCCCGAATCTTCCAGGTACCTCTGCCACCTGTTCATGAGTACATGCTCCAACGCTTTGCCCACACAGGACTTAAGCGAGATCGGCCGGAGGTTCTCAATGTTGGGTGGCTTGCCCGGCTTGGGAATCAAGATGGTCTTGGCTGCTTTCCGCTGCCGGGGTAGTGACCTGGCTCGCCAGCAAATGTTGAACTATGCCGTGATGTTCTCGATGGCCGCTTCGTTAAGATTTTTTAGCGCTCTGTTCGTAACGCGGTCGGGACCAGCGGCGAACTGTCTGTTGAGATCGTGCAGGGCAACCCTTACTTCCCATACTTCAATGTCTCGATCTAGCAACTCGATCGTTTGCTTCGCCGAGGTAGTCCGGGTGCGTTTCTGTGGGAGTGACCGGCAGGTGCTTGTCGTCGAGGCGTTTCTTCACTTCGTCTTCCCCGTGCTCGGTCAGCGCCCTGTGGGTGATCTTGGCCAGGTTGTAGTGCTGGTGAGACTAGGTCGTGGTCGGATCCAAAAGATGCCTCAGCATACTCCACGTCTTGCCGCTGTGCATCTGCCATAGCCAACATCACTTCCTAGTCACCGTCATTATTTTAGTACCTATATATTCTACGTCGTTTACAGCTACATGTTTTAGGCCCTTTTACAGCCATGTCACATCTACCATGAGGAATTCATTGTGCATGCCATCCATAATACATCGTCAACATTACCATTTGTCATGGCGCTCTTTCGCCATACCTGGCCCTTGCGCCATAAAACACCACACATCATCATCATCATCATCATCATCATCATCATTGCATCTGGCCGTCCGCTGCGTTACAAAACTCATTCCATTGCTGAGTGCATATCGCTCTGCTGTGGAACTCGATCTCGCGGTTGAGTTCGGCGACCATCTTGCGTAGCTTTCTGTTTGTCTGCGGCGTCTTCCACCTCGACAAGATGGACTTCTTGGCTGCGATGAGGTGGCCAGGCGGATGTCGACCCTGTGGACACGCTCGCCCGTCTCTACTTCCTTGGTGGCCTTTTCTACCTTGTTTACAATCTCGGTGGACCACTCCTCAATGTCTGTCATTTCGGTCGGCTCCTCGGGTAACAACCCTCGAAACGCGTCCCAATTAGTAAATCTATGTTTCCGAAAGCGTCTGCCGACTTCGTCGTTACCACCGAGAAGCGGTAGAGACGTTTTTATAACTACCAATCCAATGTCGGCGTCGGACGTCGCTTAGCGTAAAATCATTCCGAACTATAACCACGTAGGGCGTACACGTGGCGCAGGGGCGTTACCGAATTGAATTCCTCAAAGTAAAATACGTCAGAGCAATCGTAACATACGACCCAAACACAACTTACAGGCGTGATAGCGTCGGAGTTTAATTTGAATATACCAGAAAACATAATTCTGTTGCGCAGAAACTCAAACACAAACCTCTTTTCTGAGTGGCGAGGGCCGCTCGGTTCCTTGCAAAAACCCCATCGCGCTCGGCTCCGCGCATCCGCAAGGAAGCAGCGGTCGCCAGGAAGCGTTGCAAGCGGTGAGGGATCTGTTAAATCAATCGCATTCAGAGGAAGCTTTAGCTCGGGTGCTCCTATCTAAATACATGTAAAAGGAGAATTCGTTTGCCTTAATTGGCAACCACTACACCAAATTTGACGAGGTTCTAGTGAATTTTGGTTTGAAATTTTCGATTTATGTCGTCAATGCTTCATTAACAATTGGCAAAAAATGTTTACAGTTCTGTAACTCAGCAAACAAAAATGACATCACAATTCTGTGAATTGCTTCTGATAGTACTGTACATCTAAAGCGGACGAAATTGATATGTTACAAATAAATCCAAAAAGTTCAGTAATATGCAAATACAGCTTTCGCGGAACCCTTGTACACAACGTAACAATTTCACGCAAGATATAATTTGACATATCAAATTTGTCCGCCTTCAATGGTCTTATGGATGCAGTTTATAGAACCGCGATATCTGTTCTTGATGCAGAGCTATTAATTTATAAACTTCGTGCATCTATTTTTTTTCAAACATGCGAATTTTCTCAAATTCTTTCAACAGAATTGTGGCCCTAAATCAAAATCCCGCTTCCAAAAGTCACTAGAAGTTAACTTTCCCTTTCAAATGCAACAAATTTCATTAAAATCGGTCCAGGGGTTATCTGATCGGAATAGCGTTTTTGTGTTCTACATGTATTTGAATAGGCCGCGTCGGAGTTGGGCACGAGCTAAAGCTTCCTCTTAAAGGCGGAAGCTTAAGCATCCTCCAAATCTCTTGTTTTTATTGCACACCAACATGCAATGTCGTCCAGCCCACATCACTTCCAGGCACGCGCCGGTTGTGCTCACCGCTCTCTCTGCATCTTCTGGCGACACACTGGCTACGGTTGCAGATAAGCGTCTCCATCTCCACCGACCATGGAACACGAAACCGTAGATAGATAACACCGAGGAGACGTCGCCAACAGCGCATTTTGGACAAGCGGGCACCGATAAACAAACTTCACGTCTCTCAGAGTCGACTGTGGTGCCTTTGCGGTCCTAGCAGCCGTTGGAGACAACGCGCTCACAACGGTGAACAGTTACGAGCATGCGGATGCCAGTCGCAGTCGGTGAAATTCGGCTCTTGTGGCTGTGCCTCGTCTTTGCGGCGCCGACGTGAGTATTCCGAAATCGTCGTTACGCTTTCTTGTTAAGAAATTTTACTGGAAAGCTAATCTTTCTCTTTTGCTTACCTTCCCGCGGTAGTGTAGGCGTGTCGTGTGTGTCGCCGAGAAACGTCGCGTGACCACGTGGAAGATATAGGGAAAACTAATCCGATCTCGGAGGCCATGTAATCAATTATGGCGCCACGGCCTGCCGATCTTGGAGGCTATGTAATCAATGATGGCGACATTGGGGGCGCGATCCTGCACAGCAGTGTGTACGGCACGCGGCATTGCCAGAGCATTCATCACGCAAAGCTTTCTTTGCAGACGCTCCCGCGTTTACCGACCGCGGTGGCTGCTGCACGTGATCACATCTTGTCGAATCGCTGAGCGAGTCGCATCGCGTGGCAAACTTGAAGGCATGTGCTCGTGGGGCAGTTTTCATTAGCTTGCGGACGCGACAGTGAAACAGACGGAAAATAGTCAACCTTACCACCGTATTTCGCACTGCGCTTCTCCCTGCATGCACTTCGGCCCTTACCGTTCTTCTGTCAATAGAGACTTTTAGCTTGTACGCTATTCCGGTAAACGGGAGCGGTTTGGGCGGATTACCGGATGGTCGGGGCGTAAACGTGAGCGGTGAAGCCGCCTGGTGCTGTAGAGCTCAACCAGACAAACGCATGGCTAAAACTGCAGTAACTCACCATATCCTGCTTCGCCACTCGTGCAAATTTTTGGCAGCGGCGTAATTGTGAACACGATTACGCCACTGTCGAAAATTTACGCCAGCAGCTAAGCAGAATATAGTAATTAGCTCTGTGTTTGTGTGGTTGAGCTTTGCGCCACCAGCTGGCGCCACGAAACTGGCCGCTCACGTTGACGCCCCCGCTAAACCGGAAAACCGCCCGCGCTTGCCCGAATACCGGACACGCTAAAAGTCTCTATTGTCAAAGTGTCCCTTCGTCCTCGTGACATAACTGCACCGACGCCCCACAGTGTGCATTCGCACTAACTGCCGTTGGCATTTCGTCATAGCTTATGGACAGCGAAGTACATAAAGGTAAATATTGCTATACATTGGATATTTGACCGGTGCAGGCCATAAACACGTTGCAATGGGGTGGCAAATGAATACAATTACGAGCATCGCGTTTCATTTTAAAGCGAAGCTTTATTTGTTTGTGCGCATGGACAAGAGCTCCAACGCACACACGCCGCCATGATTCCATCGTCATTTCATCGCCTCCATTCCCTTTTTATCATTAATTTGTCGACACGGAATCGCCATCGTTGCGTCATCATTCCGTCATCGCCATTGCCTCGTTGTCGTCGTGGAGTCACCGTTCGATCCATTGTCACCAACATGGTCAACATGCTTTCGTCATTATCTCATCGTCATGATGTCATCGCGTTGTTGACACGCCATCGTCCTCAACGTTGCCAGCTTTGCGCTGTCACGCCATGGATGCCCCTCTGTCATCGTGCATGCCGTTGTTGTCATGTTCATGCCGTCGTTGTCTTACACCAGCTTCATTCCTTCGCATCATGCGCATAATATCCGGATGTTGTAGAGCCAGAAGTATGCGTTAACCGAGGTGTCTCCCAGTGAAAATGTGTCCAACTCTGTCATGTGATGGTTTGCATTTACGTCATCGTGGCCGCCATTTTGAGCTGTGCAAAAAAAAAAAATGTGGCAGCACGACAGGCACGTCCTGCGCCGAGCGACGACAAATCAATAATCGCGATAATCCTCCGGGAAACGGGACCGTGAAAAAAAAAACTGTGTAACGTGTGCTAATATGGTGCACTGAAGTTATTGTGCCTACCGTGTTCAAGTACCAGCACAGTGAGAACCTGCCTTCGTGGGGTTGCGCGACAACTATAAATACGTTTAATCGTCATTAAACAAGAACATCGTGCATCGCAAGCACCTATGAAAGATTAGCTTGAACCGATTCCAACAAATCGTGGGATCCATATACTTTTTTTGGAAGAGAACATTCTTTGCCTCCTTTCAACACTTGGACTGTTGGTGGGTGCTGCCTGTAATGTTGCACGATGGGCCACAAAGGGTCACGGGTGGATACATCTTTGTTAATCCGTTAGCATTATTGGGGTACTTCACGCACTTTCTGGGGTTGTCTGTGTGCATGTGCGTGTGCGTGCGTGTGTGTGTGTGTGTGTGTGTGCGTGCGTGTGTGTGCGTGTGCGTGTGTGTGTGTGTGTGTGTGTGTGAGAGAGAGAGAGAGAGAGACCAGCTTTCCCGCCTAGCTGGGTCACTACTCACTTTGTCGAATGGGTATCCCATCGGGCTGCTGGGCTGAGGTAACATGCTTTGAAACCAACCATTGGACAAACTTGGGTCACTGCTTATCTGGCAACGTTGTGCATACGTGCCGGTCTTCAACGAACGTGTCTTGCGCGGATACTGGTCACTGTAGATGCGAAACTAGGTAGGTACCACTGTTCGAAGAAATTATTTGACGCCGACTTGGAGTACTGGGTATGTGCCGCTCGGCCTGTGCCCAGTGAAACTCTTTGATGCCAGCTCGGTTCGCTGGGTATGTGCCAGTAGGCGTGTGCCGCTCTTCAATGAACGTTTTTTTTTAGTTCCTGAGTAATAGGGAAGAGGAAACGCTGAAGCAGTTTTTTTTTCGGTATCGCCTTCACCGCGGTAGCAGGCGTTTTGAGATGGCTCTTGGAAGTAAGTATAGAAAGACTAAGTTCTAGACTTGCACATTTACTTGACGCTAACGATTGTGACTGAATTTAAGTAGGTTGTAAGTACGGGTAAATGTACTGTTTAAATGCGAGTGCGGAACCAAACCTGCAATAGCGAAACGTTGTCGCCGTTGGAATTAGGATTACTGTAATCCTGTCCAATTTATACCTCTCGCTGAGTAAGTACTATTCTGAACTCTTTCCAACTTGGCCATTGTCGAATTCGCCACCGTGTCATTTCTGATTGGCTCAGAGCGAGGCTGCGCTTCCCCCGATTGGCTAAAACGTGCCTGCATGACGGAATACAACGCATGTGGAGTTAGACGGAGCCAGAAGTAGCAACCCAGCTGGAGGAACTTCGTTAGCTTTGTGCCCGCTCCACACGTTGGACTGCTGTGGTCAGCAAGGCGTTTAAAGCACGCCAGCTGTGACCAAAATGTCATAGACGGCCGTGAAGGTGATGTTGTGTGGCACCGTTGATAGTGGCAACGAGACATGGTACAAGAACGATGAGTTATGTCCGGCATACACTGGCTCGGATGTAAATAGATATTCTTTTTTTTACAGCCAGAGAAGATTGCACTTACTCTCTCTATCTTTCTGTCAAGACGAGAAAATGGAACAAATTCTAGGTGCTAACAGCCTCGATCTGATTACGAATATAGGAGGACTCCAGATTAATTTTTGACCACCCGGAGTCCTCTAACCTGCATCCAATGTCATGGTGCACGAGCGTTTTTGCTTTCGGCCCCCAACGGAATGCGGCTGTTGGGATGGGGATCGAACCCGTGACCTTGCACTCGGCAGCGCAACGCTATAGCCACTTACCTACCGCGGCGGGTTCTCGTTCAAGTTATGTAAAGTTCATAGATGTCTTTGTGAACATTGTAGAACGTTCATAGACGACGTGAGGACTTAAGATCGTGCACTATCGCTCGAGAAACATACATACATATATAAGTTTTATACATTCATTATGGACTCCAAATATCCTGAAGAAAATAGAGTTGACACCGTGTTTTATTTGTACACTCTTTGAGTACTTCCTGTAGACAAATAAGCTAGTCTATAAAAACTCGACAGATTCTATTTGTAGTCTGTAAGTACAGACTGGCTGAATTACATTTTGAAGCATAAAACAAGGTTATCGCTAAACATAATCACTAACCTCTTGGCAAGCGTGGTTACTACGCAAGGCACACTTCAGAAACACCAGAAACGTGCAATGCCCAAGAATCGAACTCGATGCCGTGGGTTCTGAGAAATTCTGCTAAACTCGAACTACCGAAATTTGCGAACGTACTTTAAGTTAATTGAGGTAATATTAACGCGATACCAAACTAGAAAAAGGAAACCAAGTGGGCCGATTTTTGGTCTTCACAACCTTATAAGACCAACAGATAAAGAAGCCAAGAAATAATAACGTTCTCGCCCGAAATAACAAAAAAAAGGTAATGGCGGGAGGAGGGGTATTGTGCCCTTCACTTTCCATGCCAACAAGTAACCTTTCGCTAGAAAGATGAAAATGAAGTTGTCAAGAATATATTTCACGGGACTGAACTTGAAGCTGCCTTTTAAGTATCCACTAAACAGTTACACTCTAAGAACAGTTTGCACTCTTGGCAGCTTATCTTGTCCTCAAGCAATAATCATCATCTCTCTTGCATGCCTTCCATTTTTTTAATGCTGCGGGCCTAGTACCTCCAGATCATGGACGGCATGCAGGTTATCAGTGGGACAAAGCATTCTTGATAAAAATATAAGTGAAGCGTTTTCGAGAAAGGAAACGCAAAAAAGGCAGGTGACGTTGTTTGGGTACAAGACACGTCCCAAAGGGTGTAAAGTTCTTTAGTGTAGTTGCTGGAGAAAAGCAAAGAAAAAAAAGAACAAAGAACAAAAACAAAATAAAATAAAATATCAAACTCGCAGGCAAAGCTGCATGGTCATAGCTCCCAGAGAAGTAAGACCTGGAGTGGAGGAGACGTTTGTGGTCTTCAACCGGGTGTCATCAGAGGACGTCACCCTAACCCTACGGGATTTCCCGAAGAGACAGCACACGATCTTCCGAGACACCATCAGCATCGGTGAAGGTAAGCCCAATAGCGAAACATGAATTAAAAAATTGTGTGGCAATTTAGCGGTAAATTTCACAATATGCGTTAGAATTACATCGGACATCTTTGAGGTTTCGTATCCCAAAGATTTAAACTGCGTTCACAGTGCACATTGCAAAGTTTTGTTCAGGAGCTCACTCGACACACGCACTGCCTCTTCGAGGAGCGAAGTGTAAATGACGGTGTGCCGGAATATATATATATATATATATATATATATATATATATATATATATATATATATATATATATATATATATATATATATATATATATATATATATATATATATATATACACACAACAAATAATGACCACCTAGAACAACACAGGGGAAATAATCTTCAGTTCCTAATTCAGTTAAAGAAACGATAAATAAATGAAAATGAAAGCGGATGAAGAAACAAATGGTCGCCGGTGGGATATGAACTCATGTCTGCGCATTACGCGTGCGATGTTCTTACCAACTGAGGAACATGTAAAAGCATTGGTAATTGGTAATTTCACCCAGCTTCATGTAGAACCTCGGCACGTACTGTAAGCAAAGCGAAATAAGCAGTACTTTCAATCAACAGAATTTTCGGGTGTGCCGTTTCAAGCCCCTATTATTTCGCGATGGGTGACGAAGAGTTCGATGTTTGCGGAAGCTGGCGACAGGTGGTGTGCCAGTCGATGTAGTTTCGATGGTTTGTTAACGCTAACCTTCCATCTTAGCAGATGGTAACACTTTTAGAAGAAAGGTATTATTAAGAAGCATGCTGGCATCAGCAACGCGTTTCTGTTTTATGAAGGGAGTGTCCATAATATTCATCTGTCCATCCATTCTTCCATCCATTCGTCCGTCCATCATTCTTATTCCTGAAGTTGTAGGCAGTGGTATAGTGCCTTCTAGAACACCATAGCAGTGGGCACACGATTTCAAGCCCATGTTTCGTTTGCTTTCCGGTTGCATGTTCGTTTTATTATTACGTATGTAAATAAACAAACAAGCAACAAACTCAGCAGCTGCTATTGCCGACGCCTCGTTAGGTGGTTCATTCTCTGGGGGTCTGTGTCTCGCCAAATGTACTTTTCTCCCGATAGACAATGTACAAAGCAACGCACGTAAACACTATCCTGTAGGCACCCGAGCATGTCGGGTACGTGAATCGGAGCTTCGGAACTGGCACATGTTTACGTTAACACGTGCTCGTATTTACATTAACACGTGCTCGTATTTACGTTAACACGCGTTCGTATTATGCAGGAGAGCACCGAGTTGTGCGCATTCGGATTGACCCTGACAAGCTGGACGCTGACCAGCTTCGTAGTGGCCTTCGTCATCACGTGTCCTTAATGGTCGAGTGCGGCCAGGTGTACACCAAGGAGGCCCGTCTACCTGTGAGCCACAGGAGCGGATACCTGCTTCTGCAGAGCGACAAGCCTATCTACACTCCTAGGCAGACAGGTGAGCGTATACACCACATTATAGAAACAACAATTATGTGTGTTTGTATGCAAGCAACTGCAAAGCGAGGAAAATTGAAGTTGTTGGTGCGCGATGTGGCGATGTATGTATGTATGTATGTATGTATGTATGTATGTATGTATGTATGTATGTATGTATGTATGTATGTATGTATGTATGTATGTATGTATGTATGTATGTATGTATGTATGTATGTATGTTTTATGTGTGTCTGTTTCCCCTGTTTGCTGACTGTGCATATTTTGTTGTAATTGCATTGGACCGGCCACTGGCCACTTTAGGCCTTCGGTGCAAATAATTTTTCTGTACATTTTTTATTATTCTTGAAAATAACGTTCCATTGATTGATCGATTGATCTGATCATCTGATGTAATGGAGAGGCGTGTGTAATATATCAATTTTGTCCGATTTAGATGTATTATCAGCTGCACCTTACAGAATAGCGGTATCCTTTCTATTGCTGAGCTGCTGAGTACTAAACTTGATAACTTAGTTTTTTGAAAACTTGAGATATCCAGTGATCAAAACGCATTGATATCGACTTCTTACGGTTGCTACATTGTAACATTTGCTTTTAGATGCAGTGAACCTCACCAAAATCGGTGCACTGCTCGCCGAAAAAAAAGAACAATTTCTTCATTCTCATGCATTTAAATTGGAGCTCTCTGGCTAAAGCAATTTCCCGGTAACTCAGCAATAAAATATTATGTAAACTGCCCATAATAATGCGCCTAAATCGTATGCAAATGATATACACCGCTCTAAATAATGCCGCTAATTTATGAGTAGAACTTTTGAAAAACCTTCATAAACACAGTAAACAACGGCACTGCGAAGGTATAACAAACAAACAAACAAATAAATAAATAAATAAATAAATAAATAAATAAATAAATAAATAAATAAATAAATAAATAATCTTAAGTAAGCTGTAAAATAATATATCAAGTTTGTCTGCTTTATATGCTCTCAAAAATTCAGTGTGCAAAACTGCGATATCTACTTTTGTTGCAGAGTTACGAGTGGATAAACTTCATTCCTCATTTATTAATGACTCATGAAAATTCAGAAATCTTTCTAAAACGTTCCACGCCATAAATCGAAATTCCACTTGTCACCGTTACCGGGATTTAATTTTGAATTTAATTGTGGGTTTTTATGCGAGAAAAACCACGATTTGATTATGAGACACGCCGTAGTGGGTGGAGGACTACGGAGCAACTCTGACCACCAGGGGACACTTCACGTACCCCCATCCTTGAGGAAAAACGAAATCAGGAACGAAACAATTTACGATAACTCAAAGGGAAGCTCATTATTTTCGAAGCGAGATCAGGATGCCTTAAAACACGCACCTATAAAGCGAGATATAAGAAGGAAGAAGCATGTGCTTGCGGCAGTAAAGCTAGCGATACGATGGAGCATGTTTTAGTAGAATGTGAAGACATCTGCCCAGCAGTCGATTTAGGCACCACTGGCCTCATCGAAAGCACTGGAAAAGTAAACATGTCTGCAATAGAGATTAGTAAGAGGCGATTGGAGGATTGGTGGAAGAAAAGTAGGAAAACGAAAAAAAAAACGGAGACGTACAAAATCACAGTTCGAAATAGGGGATCAGAAAATTTGGGTGGGGTAGTTTCTAGTGTTTTTTCCCTCTTTTTTATTGTTTAACCTAGTATAATAATGTTGTTAGTGTTTAACCCAGTACAATAGGAAGAGGGTGGTGGCGCAACCCACCGCCCCGTTCCAAAAGGGACGCTCATAACATCCATCCACCCATCCAAGCACGGGACATGGACGTTCCTTCACTTCGCCCCCATCGAAATGCTGTCGCCGCGGCCGGGATTCGATCCCGCAACTTCGTGATCCGCGATCGCGCGATCCCGCAACACCATAGCCGCTAAACCAAATCGGCGGTTGCCACTTAATGTTCTCTCTCGAATGCAACTAATTTCATTCGAATCGGTCTAGGCGTCGTGTCATCAAAACATTTGTGTATTGTACACGTATTAAAAATAGGCGGCATCGTAGTTGTACATCGAGGCAAAGAGGGTCCTCTTAAACTCGTGTCCTTGAGCACGTTGAGCAAAGTGTTTGTAATGATGTTCTAATCTGAAGCAATTTTGAAACTGTCTATTTTTTTCAGCCCATTTCCGAGTGATCGCCGTCGGAGAGGACCTGGTCCCTACTGCAGGAGAACTCAATCTGCAGATCCTGGTAAGGAACTTATTTGGTTTGGTTTAGTTGATGTCGGGAAAAAGTTGGCAGATATCGTCGCTGGTTTCGCGGCAATATTTCATTGTCTTGACTCTAGCGAACATACAGAGGTGAAACGAAGATATAAGCAAACAACATACGCACACGCGTAGGCAGGAGAGAGAGAGAGAGATGAAAGGCAGGGAGGTTAACTAGAGGCGGGTTTCCGGTTTGCTACCCTGCACTGGGGGGGGTTATATGGGTTGTAAAGACAAGCTTCCTGACCCTAAGGGCACGAGGAGCCCTTATTCAGGGTGATTGATTCGATGAACAACATAGCCTATGCGACAAGACATTTGGAACAATTTTCACATAAGTGTTCCGGCGAAGCCAACAAGCAATTAAAAAAAAAGCCATTGAATATACGAGGTGATAATCAGCCACGAATTTAGGGGACACTTGCAAAAAAAAAACACAATGAGCAAGTACATAAAAGTTGTACATGCTCAAAAACTACCCTTATGTGAATAAATGATCTATAGACCAATTGAAAAAACACCGTATGCTCCACATATCCAGTATCTATATCCTATATGGTACTGTAGGATTCCGTTCGAAAACCTATGTTCCCGCGTATGCCTACGTGACCATGCACGACTGTTGTACGGGGGCGTGTGAGTCCACAACCGCAGTAATTTGGACCTGTTGGTTTACCATGGTAAAGGATTTCGAATAACGCAAGCGCGTGAGAAGAACACAAGGTAAGACGGAGCGCTCCGTCTTTTTGCATCTAGCTCATAATACCTCGATGTAGGTCGTCTTTTGGCGTCACAGACACGTTCGGGCGGTGATTCATATGCTTCTCCAGACGAACTCGGGCATGTCGCGCCCAGTGCGTGGGGTTTCTAGACTTGCGTGGAGGGTGCCTTTATTGTGATTGGACGAATTGGCCGGGGCAGCACGCAGGGTCACCAAAACTTATCTCGCGTAAGAGTGTTCCTGCACTGGCCGCCGTTCCAGCACCCGGCCACTCGCGAAAGATGTTCGAGACTGGAAACTCGACAACAGCTGAGGCGGCTTTAGCGAGTACAGACGTAAGTCACTCGAGCGTTAATTTTGAAAGCTGATCGGTGTTTAAGACCAGTTGCATGCGTCGAGTTATGGACAGACAGCAAACGGCAGCGGCGTGCTTCGGAGCCCGGAAGCAGCGCCGCATGCGTGACCTCGCCCTCGATGAGAACGCGCCACCGTCGAATTCGATGCAGTTCGGCGCATCGTAAGTCGACTCGCTCACTCGTTTCTATAAACGCCAACGGTTGGTCTTTCAGAGTGGGTTCGCCTTGTTTCCGCGTACACCTCCCACACGCCTGTATACTCCGACCGCCATTTGTTGCCGTGGGTGGTCGTCAGTCTCTCGGGAGAGCTGACAGGCGCGACACCAGGTGACAAGCACTCGCCAGAAGACGTGGGCGTCATGTCACCTTCGAGGAACGCGCGAAACGTGCGACGACGGCCTTTCGGTGTGCACGAAAACTCGAAAAGGGCGAACTAAAAAAAAAAAAAAAAAAAATACAACGACGCATAAGTACCTGGCGTGTGAGTGCCACTTATCGTTTCAAATTACGTTCAAATTTCAAATCAATTGTGTTCTCTATTCTTCTTCGCGCAATAAAATGTGAACAAAATTTCGAGTCTACTACCGGCGACGGCGCCGCCACAGGTGCGCTTCGGTTTCGTAGCCTTTGCTTCACAGCCAGGCGAAGCTGTCCGCGAGTGTTTAACTTTACCTAAGATGCGAAGGGCTCGCTGAAGCAACTCCGCTGTCTCTGTTGCATCAATTGTAAGATTGGCATGTATTCGTGAAGGACATTTAGGTTCCATTTAAATTAGAATAGAGGATACAACCTGCGAGCACGTGTGACGTTGCGCGTGAAAGACACGGACAGAAGCGAGGAACGAAGATACACACACAGCGCAAGCTGCCAACAGTTTTATTGTAAAACCATCGCGACCTTTTTATACCTTGCTGTACATCTGTACGCATGTCCGGAGAATACTCATTCCGTGTGCGCAGCCACTCAAAAATGCTATACTTCTTTCTCCGCCAATGCAATCAATGCCAGACTGACACACCTGTCTTCCAAATTTGAAGTAGTGTGTGCTTCTATAATCGAACGGGCCAATTCATTTATGTTTTTTTGCAATTGTCGTGAACTCGTCGAGCAAAGGTTTGCATTCGCACTCTTCACGATGAACATTTAACACTCTTATGGGTGCGACAAAGGGTGTTTTCTGCATTTACACCTATGCACATACCCTTTTCACCTAAAACACCCTATCATAAGGGTGAATTACGGCCGATTAAGGTAGAATAGTGAAGGACACGTGACAATTGTATGACCTCACGTATCACGGTCACTTGATAATTGGAAGTGTACATCCATGAAGTCAGCATTCGTAAGTGACTGTCGATTTTTTCCAGGATTCTGATGTTACTGGCTTGAAGGTCACTCCAAAACGTGTCATCCAGAAAAAGTACCCACTTTCACTTACAATTTAAGTGATTATCATTATATTTTGTGCTCACAGTAATATTATAATGCAATTGAACACTTCTACAAACTGCAGTAGCAGAATAAAAACACGCAAGCAACTTGCACAATTCTGCACGAATATTTCGGTAGCCTTGTTGGGCTATTAAGCCGAACCAAAAGTGGCGAAATTAAAGAAGCTTTCTTGATACATTGCTGAACAAACAGGAACGTGCTGTTAGACGAGCCTCTGCTCTACAATGGCATCGACATACACTTTGCTTGGTGAAGCCATAAAGAAGACGTTTAAAGCGGCGAGGTCACGCTGGAAGTTATCAAACTCGAATCTCCACATACCCTGCCTAAGTTTTGCAGAGCTTTACTCAGCTACTGATGTGCTTTCTAAGCGCTTCCTCGGACACAGTTTGTAAGGCTCAACCTATATTAGGGGCTGGTGTCGTCAAAGCTGTAATTGCTTATCCACAGCATAGGCTCTTACAAACGCAGCGTTCAGTCTCCTCACGTATGCTTACGCTACGCCTCCTCACGACCAAGATGTCAGCGTCTTTATCGGGCCGCGATCTCGCTGAAACTTCGCTGTGACCTCGCAAGGTTGCTTCGTTCGGACGCAGCGAGTAATCTAATCGCAACAGCAGAAGAGCGCCGATCGTCTCGCTCATGGTCACGATTTGTGCGCTGTACCCACAGTGATGCGGCAAAGACTGCGCCCCCCCCCCCCCACCCCACACACACAAAAAAAGTGCTCGCCACGAAACGTAGTAGCAGCTAGCTACCAGCTCACCGCTTTAGTTAGAGGCCACAACGAAACAGCCGCAAAAAGGCGGCCGTGCGAGCAAGCAAACTTGTCAGGCCAAACTACTCTAGAATAAACGGGTAGCAGCGGATGCTTTTTTTATCTTTCGACGGAGTTCGGCGCAGCGCAATGTACCAAAGCCACCTAGTACGCGGCCGCTCCCTGCCCAATGAAAAGCGACCGGAAGTGACGCGACGACGCTGCTGCAGAATTGCCGTATACAACTAGGCGTGCGGCAGGACGGGAAGGCGGAAGCTGCTCCATCCTTGCATATGCTTGCACAGGAGGCATTGGCTTGCATCAATTTCTTTCTCTATGTTTGCATTCTCTGCTCTTGCTGCATGAAATGCATTGTATCGTTTTGGCCTGTGTTCGCGTCTCGCGCGCGAAGTAATCTTAAATTAACGTGTCCTCGGATTTGTGGGCGGTGTATAAAAAGATGGGGCCCGTGCTCGTGCCCCACTTCAAAGCAAAGCGTTCGTACGTGCTGGAAGATGGATCCACGGACGACGCTGCAACGAGCATTTGCAACGTGACCGGTGTCAGCGGTCGGTGGTACTGTCATCATGGAAGTTTTCAGGCAAGTGCCCGTTTATTTGTTTGATGGGTTACGTGTTATTGTTGGCTCTAGAATCATCTCATTGTGATCTCGTAGCATAATTCACTAATGTAAGCGCAAGAGCAGCTGTGCAAGTAGTAGGGCAAGTTACCTCCTCGATCGCGCCCCGTGTGACTAATGTTTCTGTCAAACCTACATCGGGCGTGGTGCGCCTGCATAGTTCCGCATTGTTTCTCAGCGCTTGAACGTTCAGAAATGGTTCTCTTGTGAGTTCAGCGCGGTTTGTTGTAATACGGTCGTTAGCACTTAAGTGAAGTGTGGTCGACCACTTTTTGCGTTGCGTAGAAAAAGGACGACTGGTTTCGCCACCTTTCGAAAAAACCGGCGCGGTATTGGTTCTCCCTGGCGTGGTCGCGTGCTGATGTTGCTGCTTGCCGGAGTCCGGACGCTTTCAGCGTGTTTTCGACTTGTGTGTGTGCGCGCGCTCGGTTCGCTTCGTGTGAGTATGCGTGTGTGTGTGCGCGCGCGCGCGTGCGGGCGTGCGCGTACATGCCGGATTGTATATGTCGGCGTGTTTTGCGTGTGTCTAGTGCGTAAGTACGTGTTTTGCGAGCGTGTTTATGTATACGTGCGCGCGCGCATGTTTCTGTGTGGGTCGCTGTGTGTGCGTGCACGTGTTAGCGTGTTTGTGTGCATGTATGTGTGCTTGTTTGTGTTTATCAATGTGCGCGTGCGTGCTTTTGTGTCTGCGCTTTGTGAGTGCGTATATTTATGTTTGCGTGCGAGTGGGTTTTCTGTGCGTGCGCATGTATTTCACAAGGTCGGTAGAGTTTTACTCGCAATAAAACTGTTTCAAATTTGGTGCAGCGAGTGTCCCCGCCGTGAAAGCCGAGTTTGGTTTCGAGCTATTCAGGACAAATGCAGCATGAGGCACTGTTTCTCGGGAGGACCAGTGGGAAGGCGTCAGGTATTACTCCTTTTTCCCTCCTCTGCCCTGATGAATTCCATATCCTCGATTTTTATTGCGAAGTGAACTTTACATCCAGAGCAGAAATAAATGAATAAGAAATCTGGTAGCGTGTTTCGCGATTACACAAATTCTGATCTTAAAGGCGTGGATTTCCCATTACATCACATTTCCGTTCAAGTAGACATCCTAACCCGCCGGGGTGGCTCAGTGGCTGTGGTGTTAGAAGCGTTTCCCCGCAGGCTGGCTGTACCCGGTTTGGAGGCAAACCGGATGTGACGTGTGCCAGTGGCGTACTCCCTGCCCCCAGATAGGTACTTGTACGCCTAGGGAAAGACGCTGCTAGGTGCTGCTGCTAAATCCCTGTGGTTTCTGCCAGCCACATGCGGCCATTGCCGGCTCACATAATTTCGTTCGCGTGGTCTTGTTACGCCTCGCTGGATCGTGTTCAGTCATGCCGTCCTTGCGCGGCGTGATTGTCGGTGAGTCACGTTAAATTCTTAAATAGGTCGCGCCTGCGCCTAATTGAGTCTATAAAAGCCTGCACATTCAGTTTTGCTAGCTACAATGCAGTGCGGCTGGCGTGAGCTGTCTCCACGATGCGCTTCGAGCCTGTCGATTTCGCCGTTCTTTATGCTGGCGTTAACGAACTTGAAAGCAACATGGATCCACAAGAAATGTGCGACAACATCAAGGTAAGTCTACTGAAATCACAAAATTTGAAACAATAAGCGCTAATAGTTGTTTTCTTTTAAATTTTAGGCCTTGATTGTTCAACGAGACGGCCCCCGTCGTGCTGGTTTTCGAGGTGCTCCCTCGCTGCCTAGAAGATGCTGATGCGGAATAGAAAATGCAAAAACGTCGCTTGCTCAACCGCAAATTGACGGCTACGCTGAAGCGCATGCCGTGTCTGCGGAATTTGAACCCCTAGGTATGGACCCCTTTTTCCAGCGGCATGCCGTTACATACCGTCAGGAACACGCTTGGCTTATTTCTGACTCGGTAAAAAACTTTTCACTTTTTCTCGCTTCTCGCTGCGGAAGAAATGCGGACCGTTTGTCGTAGTTGTGTCTCCATTACAGGGTGGCATTACTGCGGTGAATAAAGCAAGTGTTGCCGTACATACTGTGCGCATTTCACCCTTTGTTGGGCGGTCGGAAAATATTGGTCCCACTTTTCAGGGCTACTTCGCTATTATGTAGCGGCGAAGTGTAATTTCTACCATTGAACATTTCTGTGTAGATATGTTTCTGAATCACGTTAAGCACATTTTTTCGTCCATTTCTTTGTAAAACAACGCGATGGAGCGATTGCGCAGATTGTTTACTTCCCTTTCTACAATGTTTAGTTTATTCTATCGCCTTCCTTCGAACCACCACAGCGGCAAATGGACTTTCTTTATCGAAATTCCGCGTTTTCATAATAGCTGAATTTTGGTGCGGTTAGGTGTCTAAATTTCTCGTACCCACAGCTACCAAAACAGTTGATCAAATTATTAGCATCGCGAACAAATCGCATTCCTACATATGCGAGCTGCTACATATGAGCCCTCAAGAATTTTCAAGAAGCATCTTTTTTCTAAGAACCCTTGCGATATTGGAAAGCCCCGATTGAGGATTCTCATACAAAGCATGCTCAGTAAGTATAATGAAAACATGCACAAACAATGTATAATGTACTGGGTACTCTGGCTGCTTCTAATCACATTACAGGTGACCACGAGTAGGTAGAAACGGGCCTTGAGGCTGTATAGTGGGACGTAATATTCCCACTTTTCGCTATTACTGAATCGTAGTCGGCTTTGAGATTTTACGTTATGTAAAAAATGCTTCATAAAAAGCACTTGTAATGTCTCGGACACAAAGCGGCCTGTTCTCTGCTTGCGTCTATGAAAGGGTTAAGATGCACACGCTATTCAAAGGTCGCATTGAGAACTGAGTTACAGGCGCTACTATGCTCCGCAAGCAGCAGGATACTAAAAGGAGAAATGAGCAACACCGTACTGCCTTCATTTTTTCAAACCCTTCAACAAAGCTTGAACAAGAAATGCACGCGAGGGTGTCACTACAGACAGCTGCGGCAACACTGACGCATGCGCGAGAATATAAAATGAGGTGCAGCTGTGCGGTGCACGCTGCCATGAAGTTCGAATTACAGTTTCCCCCTTGCGAAACTACCGGAAAGGACATATTGCATCCATCGGTGTTAATATATTTTCTAGCATATTTTCTTGGTTTCAGCCAACATACACATCCCCGTTAAATCAAATAGATCACTGTAGATGGCGGCCACAAGCATATTACAAGGACTGTGAATTGGAAGCTGTTAGCTACCTGTGGCACAAAGTCATGCAAGGGTACACGTAGTCTTTGTGTGCACATTGACTTCATGTTTTACCAATTTGACTGGCTCCTATTGCACTCCGGCTGAATAGCAATAACACACAGGCCACTTTACGTTCGAGCTACTCGAAAGCTTGCATTAGTGAAAAACATCTAAACTTTTTCTGGTACAGCCGTGCGTTGTTCGAAGTGTCTCAATGCATTGCAGTGATTGAACAGGCACATATTGGCTGTACCACTTGGATTTCAGCGTGCATGCGTTGGCTGGACAAAAAATTCTACCATATTTTACCTCCAAACTTTTGCTCACGATTGGAAAGTGCTGTTTCTGTTGTAAATAGATGTGGCTTGCACACAAGGTATGTGCATGCTAAGTGTCTTGGTAAAGAAAAGTAAAGGTATGCTGCATGAACAGAAGGTGCTGCAGCCACATAACCTGACCTTTGATCTTCATTATGCTCATAGATTGAAGGGATGGAACTAAGTGCGTGTCTTTTAGATGCTTGATTTCAGCCAGTTAAATTTGCCAACATGGGGATTCAAACCACTGGTGTCCATCTGCTGTTGGGCTGAACTCTCAATTTAGTGAGACTACTAACTACTGCGTTCATTGGTGCTGACAGATATCAAGTCCGTTGTAGCTCGGCATTACTGTATTCTGTCACCAAAATGCTAGAGAACCACTTGAGATCCTTCAATGTCAGCATCCTCATAATCAGTGGGCACCCCATAAGAAAAATAGGTCAACTTTGGCTGGTATCCTTGCAAGTGTGAGAAGGCTAGGCCACAGAAACTCGTCTTTCTGATTTGTGTACTATTCAGCCACGTTAAAATGTGGGGAGCCTAGACATCTAAAAGACGAGGAGCAAGCAAATTGAATGCAGCTACCAAGCAAAAAATGTGGAAGCGTAAGCTGTTAATTTTTTACTCTAAAGGCACGTTCACACCAAAGACGGAGCGGCTAAACCGGGCAAAGCTCTTGGCCAGGGGATAAAAGTAGGCATTAAACGAGGCGGCAAGCCCGATTGCTCGCGGACCACTTTTCTCGCCCGCCAGAGCTGTCCGATTTGCCGCGGCCAATCGGAACACCAGACGACGCTGGCGTGTGCTGCGCGATAAGGATGGACGACCGGTGCCACGAGACGGCGACAAGTGCGCCACGAAAATGTTAGATGCTCCGCCTCGGTGGTGCGGGCAGCCAGGCAAGCCGTCCAGTATACAGGGTGTTTCAGCTAACTTGTGCCGAGGCACAAAGAAACAACTAGGCCTGCAGTACTCAAATACAATCAATTCAGTAGACTACCCTGTTGAGCAACTTTAATACTTACGGCTCATTGAGAAACATCTAACTGCTTTATTTTTATGAAGATAGCTGCTGTGGTTATTTTTTCAGGACAAAAGAAAGTGCACAAAATCGAAAAAAGTACCATGCAACTATGCACTTTTTAGCAGTGACGAATAAATGAACAATGCGGCATGCAGACAGGATGTAAAAAATATGCAGATCCGACACACTGTGAAAATTATGCAAGCAGCTTTCTTTGCTGCTCGTGTTCATTGATGGCATTTGGCAGTGATATGTTGAATGTTACCTTGCATCCACCACTTGTGTTCGTAGTACACAGAGCTCATAGGCAGACGTGCGCTCCGATGCTCAAGGTGGTGTTGTGCACCATCCATATCCTGTGAGAGTAGTGGCACTGTCATTCCCTCACACGGCGCATTGCATGGCGGGTGACGTAGAGAAATCCGTTTATTGAATCCTTAGGAGAAATAGTTGCTGCCACGTCCTGTGCCCGACAGAGCAGCGCATGCTGGCCACATAGGCTTCTGTCATGCAGCATGGCCTCCCAGTGTTGTAGTGCAGGGACATTGAAGTTTTGATGCTGGACCACCACTTGCATACTGTCCTTTTGACGCTGTGGTGCTGTATTGCAGCTTTGCATCTGCACATCCTGTCTCAATTGTTGGCATGGACACACTTGCCGTGTTTATTTTTTCAGAAATAGCATAAACATGCCATACCACACCTTGAACTATCATTATAATATTTTTAGTTTGCCACCACAACTGTCACCATGTCTAGATGTAGTAGTTTTCTTTTAAAGAGACTCTATACGAAGGATGCTTTCTGATGGCATTTTTACCTTCTCGTATGATCATTCAGCGAGCACAAAGTGTTGCAGCTTCTGCAATGCTTTTGTCTATTCCTTCCAGGCACACTACTGTCAATGTATCATAAGCGCTGAAATAGAATACCGCCCGTTGCTCAAAGCAGCTTCAATATAGATTCCAATCGGAAGAATAGGCAGACTTGTGGCAGTATACAACTTTCTATAGCCATAAAAGGCAAGCTAGCATAGTGGGGCATCTCAGTGCTTGTAAAAGCATTCAACTGCATGTATCTCCAAATAGCTCAAGTAGACACTGCCAAAATTCGTGCTTCTCATGGTGAGTCGGTGTGGGAACTTGAAGGTGTCGCTTTTCCTTCATTTTTGTGTCTCTTATGGTTTTGCTAAGGCTCTTGCCACAGCAAAATTCCTCTTGTGGAATTTTAGAAGGGTAATTTACTAATCACCTAGGCGATATCATTTCCTTCATTTGGTTGCACTGTGTGCATCAGTGCAATAAATGGATCAAACGGCTTAATACGAAATGTCGCCAGGCCATTTTGGCACGACACTTGTGGATAACATTTTGGTGTGGCTTGGGCGAGACTGAAAGAGAGAAATTGACACATACAAGCACAAAGGCCAGGCACTGTTCCCTTGTGGCCTGCACAACCACTAGAATAGCAGCTAGTCTTATCAATTCATACCGAGTATCACAAAGCGTAACATTGCAAGAACGTAGCTGAAACATGTGGTGTGATCAACATGTACAAGGTTACAATACTCTACACCCTTTTTGTATTTAAGTTTTTAACTTTGCCCACAATCTGATTACAGCTTTCCAGAGTTCCTTGGAAAATCCTCCCATGCACCTGCCATGTACATTGCCCTCCTCCTCGATGTGGCGTGCAAGATGGCAGCAGCAGCTGTGGGAACAGTTGAAGAGGCGAAGAAAGGTCCACTTTATAATAGGTTGTATGTAAATAAAACTGATCGACCTCAACCGATTCGGCTTCCACTTTTGTCAAGACAATTGTCAGCAAAGCAATGGAGCAATTTCAGTAGGGCGATAGTAATAAATAGTGCATAGAAATTCTTGGAAGCCCCGTCAGCTGTCTTGGTGAGGTGAATTGGCAGGGAATGCCAATTCATGAGGGATGGTCATGGCCACCATGTTCAATGTATGTGCAGCATTAATCAGTACTCTAGACCGGGTGCACTAATGTCACATGATACATTTTCAAACCTCGCATGCTTTCTTTGGGGCTGAGAAAATTAATGAAGCATGAAACTCGGCATGTTGCAGTTTTCAATTAACCATCACTGCATTTGTCCATTCTTGAAACAAATTTTATTGTACCAAATGCATACAGAATGAATATGTGGAATATCCAAAGTACATTTTGCTTGTGTTGGTCAAGCAGCTGGCAGAACAAAACCACAAAGTTCCAAAGCAGAAAGGTAACACTTCATTTGAAGTACACAACTGGCGAAACAGTGTTGCTAACACATGAGTGCAAAACTTGCCGCCGATTAAAAAAAAGGGAGCTGCTACACACCACTTCGTTCCTTGACCATTTATTTTTTCTTTTGTGGCTGATTTTTAAAAATCCTTGCTATAGCAAATGCAAGGACATCAGAAAGTCAACGACAACAGATATTGGTGCAATGGTGTAAAGTAATGAAGATATAATTTTGCATGCACATTATTTAGTCTGAAATAGAGGGATACAGCACAAACGTTACTCTTCAATCCCAATAAAAAATATGGAACTCGTGGGCTACACGAGGGCTACGGATAAATCTTGAGGGCCTCGGATTCTGTAATGTGCAGCTATACTTAAGTACACAAGCATTTTTGGATTCTGCCTCTACCTGGGTGCAGCTTTGTGACCTGGAATGAAAAGCCACAGCCATCGAGCTGCTGCAGTGGCGACATCACAGTAAAAGGTAATAGCGAAAAATTAAAACAATAATATGGCCATGCAACTTGCACATCAGATAGGTCACCTGAAGCTTCTATTTCCAATTTTTCTCGTGTTGCATAGGACAAAAATTTTGAAAAGTGATAGTGCACGATTTTCATACATTAACAATTATGCATATCTAGTTTTTTTTTTAACCATGCAGATATTTAGCAAAAAGTTTTGAGCACAGAGAGCCCGTCGTTCTTGCAAAGGAGTTTCTAGGTGAGGAGGACACACTTTGCTGCTAATGCGAGTTTCAGAAAATTAATTTTGAAAAATTCAGTCACTTTTTTATTAGTAACTTGGCGGCAGCCTTCTAAATGGCATATTTGGAGGCAGTCACATGTGAACGCACACCCTTTCTTTTTCGAAATCTCGAAAATTGCACTTATTTTGAAATATTCATTATCGCGCTCAATTGAGTACAATCAAAACTTGGTGCATCCTGCTCCACATCAGGCGGCAGTGCCCTGTCAAGAAGTGTGGGACAAAGCTTAAATGATAGCCTGACACGGCACACTGATGCACATGCTTGTCAGGCAAAGTGTGTCGTATCAGCTGCTACAATGACTGGCCAAGATGTTTCAGACTTTCTCGAGCCTGTTGTCGGGGGTGTTTCCATCTGATGAGGTAGCGGGACCTTCTTTTCTGCGCTCCCAGTACACTCGGTTCCAATATTGCCTCAATTTACCAGTGAAATTCAATGATGAATATCTTGAATTAGGTGCAACTTTCAAGATTTGTAAGAAATGAGAGTGCTATAAAATGTGACTGCCTCCAAATTTGTGGAGTTCCAAAATAGAGGAATTCCTCTGCAAGAATGCCACATTTGCCGCGCTCATAACTTTAAAACAAGAAAATCTTTATGGTAATAAGACACCCTGTACATATACAGTGTGCATTGGAGCATTTCATGCGACCAATATTCAAGCACCTTCTGTCTACAAAGAATTCATAAAGCAAATTTATGCTTGGAATCAGTTACGAGCACTGGAAATGCAAACACTGTGACGAACCCTGGTCACATGCCAGGCATTGTGTTGCTGCTCTCTGCGTAGGGCCTATGAATAAAAACCACCTTCAACATTACACAGTAAGCTACCAATTGCTATGTGTAGGAAGACTTAGTTCTTCAAATGCAATTATGACCTAGACATTCTAAAGCTTTTCTGATAATGTACTTTTAGTGAACAAGTACCCCAAACTTGAACAACTCTGAAGCTATAATGCCGTTATTATCTGAAAGATGCACTACACATTTTTTTAACGCAGTAAGGAAACATTCATAATCGACAATGCCACCATAGACCTGAGAGTCATATAATATTGCACTGCGTGCAGCAAGGATAGCGCAATCTCGCACAAAAGATTAGTCTCTCCCGCAGCCTTTGAGGGCTTCTTTATTATGTCTCACTTATGATGCCGTGACATGGTACGAAACCATGATGACGTAATTTATGATCATGAGTTACTCTTGAATGAAAGCTTATGCACACATGCATATTCCTGCATTGTAACTCTGGAGTGCACTTACAGTAAGGACACTGTGAAAAGAAGAAAAGGCCAACAGCAAGAACCAGGCAGCGCAGTGCTGTTTGCACCTTCTCGGCTGTTGTCGGTTTAAGTCACCTTCACTGCAGCAGAGTCGTGTTATGCGGCGAAGCATATTTAGCATCATGCAGTGAAGCATATCTGAAGATAAAGGGGACACTGTTACGGGGCCCCTGCTGGTGCTTATGGTTACCCGACACTATCAGCTTAAGTACTCGTACTGTGACCTCTTCATGCATTTGGACAACACCAATCGCCATGTGAAAACCTCTGTTCACTACTAATCTTGCTAAGAGCCTAAATTGTTTCCAAACTACAAATTTCACCAAGTGGCAAACTTGGCAATGCTTCTGGAACCTCTTTCTAAAGTACTTTAATACTACCAGGATGCTTCAATGTCAAACTGGATTAAAAACCTGGGATGAGATTGCGCAAGCTTCTAGCTTTCTGACTGTTTGCTTCACCTTCTACATCAGTGAGTAGGCAGTGTTCAATAGGCGCTCCTGCTTCACCAAGCAGACGACCGCTGACGAAAGCACGGTGAAGGCGAATAATGAGAGCACAAGCAAACATTCAGAATGGAAGATCTCGCCCTTGGATTTAGAGAAAGGAAGGATAATTTCAACACCAAGGAACACCAACACTGGGCAACATTCATGCACCAGCTTTGTCAGTTTTTTGATGCTCCCACTAGTGCTGAGGTCGCGAGAAAAGCCCAGAGAGAGTATACAATTCGAGAATCATGTACCTCTTACATTGTGTATGTCCTTGCACTGTGCTAATGCATGAACACCACCACGTCTCAAAATGATCGAATGAGACATATTAAAGGCACAAACACTGTTACCTTATACGTCCTTGGTATGCAGAACCCCAGCACCTCCACCACTTCTAAGGAACCGCTTTATTCTTGCCGAGCTAGAGCTATGGCGAGGAAGAAGCGACACACACTACGTAGGGATGAGGAAGATGAAGGAAAGTCACATTGCGCTCACAATATCACTAACGTGGTAGTTTCCCAAAGGAAGCGGTCACACCACTGCGTATAAAGTGTATGCACAGGGATTCTCATATGTCTTCCCTGTCCAAGGGACTAGTGGCAAGCACCACAAAGCAGCACTGGTCAGGTGCATTCCAATTAAATTCTTAAGAATTGAGAAAAGGCCGATTCAACACAAAGCAACGACCTGACACCCTTGCCAACAAACCTGTTGAACTGGCATTAAGTTTCAGACATTTGCGGCCACACATGTAAACCAATGGGCAAGGTTCTGACTGGTGTTGTAGAAGTCGCGGGGCGCCTTTTTCGTTGCGACGGTAGATCGGATTCATTTACAAGTAGTGCTCCAGGAGGGCACATGTAACCGGCAAACAGAGGCCTCAGGAGATCATTAGATTATAATCAAGGAGGCGGCAGGGTACCCAAGGGGCAGCGGAGCGATCAAAACTGGAAGCAGGGGGGTCCCAAACTGGAAGCAGGTTATGTTGCCCCAACTCACGGACCACCCTGACTCCAGCCTTGTCCGCGAAAGCGGACAGCTGATCTTAAAATGCGTCAGAAAATTCGGAAAGTACGACTTACACACAGCCTACAGACATCAAGATATACAACCCATGGACCAGTCCGCGTTCTAGCTCTGGTGTCCCCGTTACCGATTTGGTGTCCTGGAGACGCCGCCAATAATATGAAATAATGACACGTTGTTACTAGTAAAAAAACGATTTTAGCCGCTAACGCTACGTTCAGCACTGCCGCGCCCAACAACTTCTACAACGCCTGTGAGAACTTCACCAAGCAATGGTTGTTCTTGGCAATACTAAGAACTTGTGAATTTTGTGTACCGCTCATGCTTAACTTTGTAGTGCACTGTGGCTTAGTGAAGCACTACGATTGCGTGTAGCATACGTACACATCTTACCTGATAGACGGTGAACGGGGTCTTGTACAAATATCCGCTGAAGAAGAAAAGACTACACCTTCACATGTGTTAAAACACATGCCAAACTTGAAAAAACAGACGTACAATGAACCTCCACACGTTAAAATAGCAAAAGCATCACTTAATAGTCGAAAACTATTGAAAACTTTGCAAGCGCCATGGCAAGCGCAAATCCGCCATTGCTGCTGATATTGATGTTGATCAGGCTGTCCCCTTGCGATCGAGTCGGCCAGCGCGTGAAAGCGCGTTTCTTTATTCTATGGAAGCGCAATTGGCGCAATGTAGCCAAAATAAACAAATAAAACTGTGAATCAACTCCAAATACACACACGCAAAAGAAAAATCGTCGGGATTCTCTATAACGACGTTTCCAACCCCTTGACCGAAAGCTCGTTGCATTAATTAAAATACCTGCAGTGCATTGTTTTCACAACGCGCAAAAAAAAATTCTGCACTTAAGCTTACCCGCACAAACACGCGGCGCAAATTCTTAGAACGCCACCAGTGCAGCCCCCCACCCGCCAAGAAAATATATGACTAGTCAATAATAATAGCATATAATTATAACGTGAGCGTCGGCGCAATCAATGGAGAATTCAATTTTATTTGTTATAGAAAATCAAATGCAATGCAGTAAACAATGGATAGAATTAGGCATATAGCTTCCTGGAGTCTAAAAAAAATCTGCCTTGAAACTTGACGTGGTGACACGGCAAATTGTGGGTATACGATTGAAAATAATTGCTACAGTGTGTTCGTGTATGAGTAAGCTTCTCAAAAGGAGTTTCAAGTGTTTCCATGGTATGGCAAGCTTATATCTTGATTCATCAAGTTTTTTTTATTCATGTTCAATTATGTTTAAAAAGCGAATTGTAAATCCCAATGGTTTTGTTTTTTACCGGGGGAACACAGAGTTGAGCCACTGTTTTGAAACAAACTTTTATTTAAAGGTAGTTACAAGTAACACCGACACCCTCGCTCATGAAAATCCTAATGGTTGTGTTTTTTACCGGGGGAAACACAGAGTTGAGCCACTGTTTTGAAACAAACCTTTATTTAAAGGTAGTTACAAGTAACACCGACACCCTCGCTCATGACAAAACAACTTTCACTCGCTGTGTCCAGACACTTGGCTCAAGGTGCATGTAATGCTTCATCTCCAAGCTTTGCGTGGTTTCTTAAAGGCATTGTGAAATCTACACGGTGTTTTTATTTTACACCTCCTCATCTCATAGCACAAGATCTGAAATGCGTGAACAAGAAGAATCAGGCCAGCACATATTCACAGAAATGAACTCTTCACAGTGCAGTTGACAAGTGCAAAAATTACAGCAGAAACTGCCAGTCACATGATATGAGCACAACATAACTGTTCTTTTTGCGGGAAAGCCTCAGTCCCATGCCGACATTAACCTATATGGTGGTCATCACTGGTAATGTTTGAAAGATTTTCATAAAATAGAGACTGAATGTCTGGAGGATTTATCATAAGGGAAGTAGAAACTCGCACATCTTCTAAACAGCCCTTTGCAGTGCTAAATGTATGCTGGCTATTGATAGTAATAAATAGTATGACTGTTACAACTGTTAAACAAGACAAAAGCTCACAGGAATATGAAGGCTTGAAGTGATAAACAGTGTTTGGAGGGGGAATGTAGCTGGAGTGAACCTTTTGACAAAGATTTGTTTTCATCAGTGCCGCAATTAAGTTCGGCACAGCAATTTTTATGCACGCTTAGCTCACTTTCCCACACCCTCAATGTAGGATGAAGAGGAGAATAAGAAAGTGCGTAGAATGAAGTTGAAGTGTAGAAAAGAAATGGGGAGACAGTGAAAGAGAAGGTAGGAGCACTGTTGTAGATTATTCTTCGAAGGCTACTCTTCCAAAAGAAAAAAAGAAAAATATTAAATGTGTAAGGAAGCATTGCCAATTGTTACTATGCCTACTCAAGTAAGAGATGCACCATAAGGGATGCAATATAAAACTGATCTGATATGTAGAGTGGCCTAAAGCTTTCTGCATAGTCTTTACAATCGTTATGACACTGTCTGCTGCAGCCAAATATGCAGAAGTTTTAATTGAGTGCTCATGACCAGAGCAACTTATCCAGACTGCACACAATACCACTGCATATGCCCTCTATTTTGGTAATCTGAAAAATAAAAGTTTATTCAAATGGGCAATAAGAACATCACATGGAACACAAAATCCAGATCGAATTATGAGGCATGCCACAGTGCGGGACTCAGTAATATTTTTGACCACCTTGGGTTTTATGATGTGCACTTAAATTCAACTACACACTTTTTTTTTTCATTTCACCACCACTGAAATGCAGCCACCTTTGCTGGGATTGAACCCGCAAGCTCGTGCTCAGCAGTGCAATATCATAACTACTGAGCTACTGAGTGTTTACACAAATTTATAAGTAGCAAAACACATTGGAGGCTTTCGCACACTGAAACACTACACACCATCCAATGCACTTCCTTACATCTATGTACAGACATACTTACCAGCGGCTCATATGACAAGCATGGAGGCGTGCTCTAACACACTACCATCCAACAGCTGCCACATACCAGAGATGACCACTGGGTCTGTACCTATCTTCACAGAACACTTACCAGCAGCTCATACAACAAGCATGGAGGCATCTCTCGTGCTCTAACACACATACCATCCAGCTGTGACATATGGCTGCACACCACAGACAAAAACAGACGGGCTAATTATCAGAGACCACATGTCATGATTTGTTAACAAGCGAGCCCTCAACCTGCTTCAATAAGGCATGACAGCACACCACTACTGCACCACTTCTCTCTTCCTAACTGCACTGGAGGCTTGTTACCAGTAATCGTGCCCTGCTGACATGGTTATCTCTTGTTTCTATGTTGCTGTCCCTAAGCTGTTATTTAAGGACTTCCTTTTGAGCTTCAGTGGGCCTTGAAAGGCTAGATGATGGCTGCGACAATCTAGGGTTTTTTGTAGAGTGAAATCTTAACAGCTGCACAACTTTTTTGTTGGCTGGTTCATTTGAATGGTCTGGCATCTTTCTTTTTGGGTCACTTTCACTTTCAACAAGCATGAAAACTGGCTCAAACAAATTGTTTGCCTTCTCAGCCACACCCTCAGAGACTTCACCATCTGATATTGCCTGTCTGACCGAGTCCATTTTTGCTCTTAAGAGTGCTGAGCTTTACACTGCTTTGGCTGCTTCCAGCTTTGTTATACTCTGTACAATGTGCAATGCCCGACTTGCCTCACATGCTTCTTCGGGTGAGCTCTCATGGGCCTTGTTGCTGCTAGTTGGATTAGCAATGACCACACAGTGAATGTGCTTGCACACTGTAAAGTGTATAAGATGGTCATAGCAAGTGCACATGTAAGTATGCACACACACTGCACATTTCTTACACCTCAAAGGACAGCAAGCACCATCTCCCACTTTTGACACTTTATATGAGAGCCCTTTAAAAGACTGAGATGGCACAGTCTATATGCCATCTTCATTTAATTTGGCACAGCCATCTTCATTTAATTTGGCACAAGCTGCCATTTCACTGCCAGACCTGTGGTTCTTCTGAATTCTGCTCAGCTTCTTACCCTTTGCCCCTTTCATCATCTGGATAGCCCTTTTCATTAAAAAATGATTTGTCAAGTCCATGAGGGCAGAAATAAGTTTGTCACCATGCTTATTCTGTTTTCTCTCCAGCATAGTATGCTTTAACGTCCTGCGCTTGCTCTCAAGGTGCATGTTAGTGTTGACAGCTGCTCTAGTCCTAAAGCAATAGGCCCACTCTTGCGGCCTAACTGCATAGTGGTCATTGAAGTACTTCAGGAAGTCCCTCAGTTTTTCTTCCTCACTAGAAAGGAATTGCTTAAAATAATCTTCAAATGCCTTTTCCACGAGGAACTCTAAGAGTAGCCACACACTACGGTAAACATGTGGCCTTAGCTGTTTCTCTACACACTCGAGTATCTTCTTACGCCAATTCTTATCCACATGCCAGGCACTGAGAAGTTTCTGTTTTGCGGCACCCATGACCATGGACCATGCTTTGTAGAATTGCGACGCATCATCAGATATCAATGTCTTAGCAGCCACTTTTTTGGCCATGGCCGACTCCAGATATTTGAAGAATGCTGTCAAAGTTTGCTCGTTCATCCGGTTGCAGATGAAATAAGCTATAGCTACACCTGATCCTATTTTATCTAGCACCAGAAGAGTGGTCAGCTCAAACTGGTACTCTGTAGTTCCATGTGTGGAGTCAAGACATACAGTACCTGCAGGGCCCAATTTTTCTAGTAGCTCCTTCTGAGGCTCTGTCATCAGAACAAGAGCAAAGTCTGCTGAAGGAAATGTACCACTTGGGTCCACTGCACCTTGTGCCTTGTACAGGCAGACAAGTGTTTCACCTTTTTCTTTCATCACAAACACCCACATGTCTACACTGATAGCGTCATTAGTGTGACAATGTTGAGGAGCAGCAATGTTAAACTGCTGTTTGATGTTATGCAGGGTTGAGCACTCTGCCAAGTGCACGGGCCTCAGCTTGGATGCCACAGATGTTCTTACTCGCTTTAGAATGGTTTTCATGAGCGCACCCCTTTCTAGGTTCTCTGCTACACTGGCCTTTTCCTCGTCACTCATTCTCAAGTGTTGAATTTCTGGTTTATGACCGTAATGGTTTCTTTGATACCTGACTTTTATGGTGGTGCCTTCAGATGTCGGACAACAATTGTGACAGTAATAAATGAAAGACATATCTTACCAGACCTACAGCTCCCCTGACTTTTCTCCCGACGGTCACTATGACCTTCCTTTTTCCTTGCCTCGCCTGATCTATTACAGTAATAGTGGATCCTTGTTTCTCCACTGGCCAGCTTTTTGGGGTCCCTGGGCAAAATGAACCAGCAGTTCTGGCTACCCTCTTCTTCTGCTTTCCATTCATGAAATTCTGTAATAAAAGCACAAAATAGCATTAGATAGTGACAAGTACTATTGGGAGAGAGATGCAAACAAAAATAATCACTCTGAAGGCTTTGGACACGGGCTAATGTAGCATTTATTTTACTCCCTCACCTTCAACTCGACTGTGTCATGAGGTCACCCTTGATATTGCTCAAATTTATGTTAAAATTGAATTTCAAATGTAATGCGCCATAACTTCAAAAAATTTATCATATTAGTTTTGTTTTAATAAGAAACAAATATGAAACTTAAGCATGATCTATGCTCACTCCTTCCTCAATATTGAATCAGACTGTACATTCATAGCAATGCTGTACGTTACGATAAGACAAAGACGAACTGAGAGCACATGTTGCAAGCTACGCCCGAGAACAGTGTGAATCCCTTCTCTCAGTTTCTTCTTGAAAAGCTCCTTTTTTTCAAGAAGAGCTTGATTTTTTACTGCAGATAGGGGCTTGGCGAGGGAGCGTTCCATCGTCACGCGGTTATGATCTGGCTTGGGCATGCGCCTGGTTCGAAGAGGCAGCATTATGTGTGATTTCAATAAACCAGTTGCTAGTCTGCGTTCGTCCTGTCTTCTTCTACGTTGGTGTCTTTTCTCAAGCGCAGTTTAAGTTCACAAAAAGATGTCTTACCAAGTAGCCTCCTAACACACTCTTCTTAAAGAAAAAAGGATTGCGCGTGCGTCAAATTTCGCTCTACTTTATGAAATCTACAACCAGAGTCCTTCTATTGAGGGACTGTGGTACTACTAAAGAATGTTCCCAAAGTACGCCGGGAGACCAAGCCGCTGACAGCCGCAATTGCAAGTGTGGTCGTGGACCTACGTTGGCCTGCATTCGGACCTACTGCGGCCTGCACTGAGGCGAAGACTACACCACGCACGCAAGTAGCGCAGAGCAACGTCAGAACGCAGAGCAGATCCCTCCTCTCGTTTAAGTAAAAAAAAGGGGGGGGGGGTTGCGCGAGCGTCACATTTCGCTCTATTCTATGACATGTACTGCTAAAGAGTTTGCCCACAATACGCTGTGAAACCATCCCGGCGACATCCGCAAATTCATGTATGGTACCGGTTCTGCGTCTCTGCCGCATTGCAACGTGCACTGAGGCGAAGACTAGGCCACGCACGTATGTGGCACAGAGCAACGTCAGAACGCAGAACAGCTTACTCCTGTCGCTTAAAAAAATAAGATGTACAAACGTCAAATTTCACTCCACTTGCTGTGCAGGAAAGCAGACAATGCCAAACGTATGTCATGTAGCGCATCGCTGGGAGCGCGCACACATGACTATACTATATATGGATAAACAAACAAATTATATTTAACGAGGATACAAACTTCAAAATACCCCAAGGAAATAAATTAGGCCCCTGCGCAAAAGCTGCTCTTTGCGAAACAGATAGAGAAAGAGAAAACAAAGGCCCGCAAAGCATAAACAACTGCCTTTTTGGAGGCACACTGCGCAACAAGAAATTAAAAAAAGTCCAAGATATAATATTGCGTTTAAACATCATTTGCTCACGATGACTGAGAATAAACTTAATAAAACTGTTCCTCACCCTTATTGTTCCGGAACACCAGCAGGTGCACGTAATCAGCCTTGAAGTTGTGCGCAGCGATCTGGTGCATCGAATACTTCTCCATTGTAGGCAGGGAAGTGCCACATACGTCGCATTTCATCAATTTCTTGACATCCACGGCCATTTTGTGAACGTTCCTGATGTGTTGCAGCATGTTCTTCCTCTGTATGAAGAGTTTGCTGCAAAATTCGCAGCGACGATCGTCATCGCCTCACAGACGTGCGCCATTCCGACATTGCACGCACTAGGGTTGTCGTATAATCCGGCAGCAATACAGGGAAGAAACCTCCCCAATCACGTGACACACTAGGTATTCAGTGGCCCCATAGAGACAGTTGGAAACCAACTTAGGGAACCAACATCCGGGAACGCAGGGTCACGTGGATGCTGCCTTCTATTGTTCACCGGCCTCAGCCGGCCTGCAGGGAAACGCATGTGTGGTGTTGGGCTGTTGAGCACGAGGTTGCCGGATTGAATCCCGGCCACGGCGGCCGCATTTCGATGGGGGCGAAATGCGAAAACACCCGTGTACTTAGATTTAGGTGCACGTAAACCGCAGGTGGTCGAAATTTCCAGAGTCCTCCACTACGGCATGCCTCATAATCACAAAGTGGTCTTGGCACGTTAAACCCCATAATTTTTTAAAGTAGTCAACTGCATAAATTGTGAATGGTAGGTTATTCAAGACGTTCTGCATATATATCAGTTGGCTTCAGGAGCTTTAATGAATTTTCAGATTTTAAGTGCTGTGCTTTAGAGGTATCATATACAAGCTTTAGGTCTCTCTGGGTAGTTTGCATGCCCTTCGAGAGTTGTCACCTATAGCCTTATTGGAATACTTAACTATATTTAGGAGCACTGTGGAAGCTGGAAAGCATGTCCTGGCTCTCGAGAAAGCGTTTAAGCTGGAAGTGTAGGTTGCGAAGTCTGCGGTTGGTCACACAAAGGCTTTTTTATGCTATAGCAGTAGGAGTGTCAAAGTATAAAAAAACGTGCATGCGTGATAAGCGTGGGAAGCTGGTCATGTGGTAGAGGCACGCGCGCGCGCGTGCGTTTGTGTGTGTGTGTGTGTGTGTGTGTGTGTGTGTGTGTGTGTGTGTGTGTGTGTGTGTGTGTGTGTGTGTGTGTGTGTGTGAATTCGCTCCTTGAAAGGGAGTACGTGTGTAAGTGAGCTGGCTTCGTTGCTGGTGCTGTTTGCCAAGAATTGGCAAGAAAACACAATAATCAGTTAAACTTCAAATAATAAATTATGCAAAGCATGCTGGCACAGTGATGACAGCATGTAAGCACACAAACATGTAGCTGTGTGACAATTTCAATGCATGACTGCAACATCAGGATGGAGACTTGCTTCTTTTTCAGTAAGCAGCAAAAGTCCATATTTTTGGCTTTTCTTGTGCAAACCAAAACGAGGCTCATTGCCATTGACCTTGTCTTTTGTTCTAATAGCGTATGTTTATCTTGCTTATGTTATGTTTATGTTTATGTTATGATTATCTTGCTTGCTGTATGTTTGTTGTTCCTTGCAGGTCATGCGGATGATAGCAGCAGCTTCACAATGCCCAGCCTTGGTGCCCTCCATCAAGAGCAAGCCACTTCCGTTCACCTTCAGACAGATGGCTAATGTCTTGTTCGATGCAGGTGTGAAGACAACATTAGTAGATATAGGGATGTAGTTTAATATAATGAGTCAAATCTTAATTTAAAACTCTGAGGCTCCTCGGTGGACTAAGCTTGATATCGTGTGCAGTTGTGTGTGGTTTTAAATATTGCAGATGGTATTGTGCACAGTGCAGGTATGACTGCTGATCCGAAGTATACACTTGCAGTTTCTTGATGGCCTTTCATAATGAGGATTTTCCTTTGTGCAAGAATATTCACAGACTGGGGCATTGCATCATCATATTCGGTATTGTGCGTTCAGTGCTAATTTCATATGACCTTCCCGCTACCAATTTATTTGCAGGAAAGGAATATTTGTTTACTCTCTGCAATGAACTTTTTATTTGCTCATTGCAGTAAACTCCTCAACCTATAATTTATTTCCATATAATTCTCACAACCTTAAAATTTGAGCTGGTTTTATTTTGAGTAGAGTATCAAATTGCGCCGGATTGCAATCTAGACTGCAAGGGAATTCAAGAAATTACAAAAAACCAGGACCTCTCGTTGGCGTTAAAACACCGTTTCAACAGGCAATGTGCCTATTTCTTGTACTGAGCTAGCTGCTTATGAAAATTGCAAGTATATTTCATTTCACAGTTTTGCAGCCAATAGCAGGCCTACCATTGTCTCTAAGCACAACCTTTCCTCGTTTGCATTGTGAAAATCTGTCGTGCTTAATTTGGGACAAGTCTTAAACGAATGTTTCATAATTTTGAAACTATACAAAGGATTGGTTGGGGCTAGACAGTTTTTGGGCAACTTGACTGTGTTGAACCTAGCCATTGCAAGACGAGAAAAAAAAAAAAAACGTGCACAGAGCACTCATTGAGTCAAATGCAATGCTTGTAATCATTTTCCGTGTGGCAAAATGTACTTTTAAGTGATAGAGGACGGGTAGCCAATTTACAACTATTGTGACTCATGCGATTAATCGCAACACAGGATGAGAAATGGTTGTGGCTCTGCGATGCATCGAATATGTGAATACTTATATACAACCCTCCCCCCCTTAAATGAGGGGGAAACGTGCAATATGTGTTGGGCGGTAAAGATTATTGTTTTAGGAGGCAAGAAATTTCAGGCTCTAGCTGAGAGGCTACAGCAAGGACCATGTATGTAATCGATGATGAGCATAAACTGGGTAGGAGGGACATTACTGTTTAGAGCATAAAGTAGCAATTTAGAGCATGAGGACGGATCATAAGTTTAATTAAGGAACTACTACTTGTCACTGTATTGCCAAGCTAACCGATCGGGAGGAGGAGGTCCTGCTCGAAGGAAAATAGTTAAGACATGCGAAATTTTCCAGAAAAGTGTGCCAAAATGCAAATTCTTACTAAATTAGTAAATAAATGCACAATAATAAATTTTAGGATACAGAAAGTGCCTGATATCTGCATTGGAGAGCTGGAGATCATGTGCCTGGATGCATGTATTGCAGGGCAGGTGAGAATGCCAATGGGGGCTTCCTCATTAACAGTTGGTGTGCATTCTCTTTGTAAAACAGTACTCTTTGTCTCCTAGTGTAATATAGTTGTGTTTTTTCATGTCTTATGCATCTCAGTATTGATGTGCCATGTCCCGTAAGGCTGTCAGCTGCAGTGCTTATGAAGTTTAATGCACAGATATAGGAGATTTCATAATGTCAGTTTTATAGTAAGGTCACACACACGCTCCTGGATAAATGTCTGCTGTTCAGAGATGTCATTGGTAGTGTGTCTAAATTTTATTCACTCTTACTTTCTATGGTGAAAAGGCTACTGTAAATTGATTTGATTTTGCTGCTGTATGTGCCATTTTGTATTCACAATGACATAGTGGTTTGTGTTCACGGTAACATGCAATTCCTAAATTTACAAAGTAGAAATTTCTCCTGCCTTTCATTTGTCTTGCCCAGTTACCTAAGCTGTGCATTGTGCCCCGTCATATTAATTAGGATAGTTGTTTTCAGGGGCTTGTTGCCTTATCAAATTTTCTGCAGTGTACATGTGTAATTGCACAGACGGAACTCTCATGATTCTGTTCTTATTTTGCTAATACAGGATTGCAAGATTCCAGTATAGCCATGCGCTGCATTTATTGGTCAAGATGCTCAGAGAATGGAGAGTCCCTGTACCTTGCCGTAAACTTTGAACAGGATTTTCTTTTCTTTTTGAAAGCTAAATGCCATTTGTTGCTCAAATGCGTACCATATTTTTTTCTAATCTTGAATCAATTAGTATACACTGTTCATTATATTTATACTGTTTGATGCAACCATTTCTTACTGGCAAATGTCAAGTGTGATACTGAACTTGAACTTATGCATGACTGCCTGTGCCTATGTTCTTTTAGTAACCAGAGCATCGCTGACTTAATAAACCATATTTGCTCATTTCCATACTCACATGCTACAGCAAGCCCTAAGCTTGGATTACCGCATCTTAAGTGCAAGTACAGTAGACTCTCGTTAATTCAAACTCGAAGGGGCCCCAGGATTTTGTTTGAATTATCAGGAAGTTTGAATTATAGGAACTTCTCGCGTATATGACTGAGCAAGATTACAGTGCACATTACAATTAATTATCCACTTAAATCATATTTTAAACATTTCACTCTTTAATTACACCGTAAAAACAGAGCAGAGGTGAAGAATCCAGAACAAGTTTAATGGAAATCTATGGCTGACTAGACCGTTTGAAGAAATCATGAATTGTTGATTGTTTTTTCTTTACATGTGCATTAAGAACAACGATCTCTATTCCATTAAGAGCAGCCAGTTGTTCTTGAGAATTTTCTTCTACAGTCAGAAATTTGCGGACCTCGGCAATGTAGTGGAAGGCCTGTGCTGCTGTCACAGAGGATTGCTCTTCTGTTTCCTCTTCACTTTCGCTGCTGTACTGTGCTGGCAGCACCTCATCCACCAAGTCGTCCAGGGTGTCTTCCCTGCACACGCAGAGGTTATCATCGGCTGCCTTCTCAAGCTCCGGATGCGCCGCCTCCCTAAGCCTTTTTCTGTCGGGAGCGAAATGGCCTGCGTTGTTTCGCAGCTTGTCTTTCGCTTTCACAATCGTTGTCAGCATACTTTTTGTGATTCCATACTTCAATGCCACAGAAGTCTTCTTCGCTCCAGCCTCAACTTCTATGGCTGCCAATTTTTCTTTCACAGAAAGGGTTCGGTACTTCCCCCGCGGAGACATGATGCTACCAACGCGGGCGACTGACCAGGGAAAGAAAAGCGCGAGCAGTCACGTAATTCGGAATCGGCCGATGCTACTCGCGTCACTTTCGCACCTTTTTTTTTTCCTTTTCTCGTGCTCTTTGTTTTTACGTCAGGTTTTTACGTCAGTTTTGAGCGTTTTGACAAACGCAGGTGGACAGTCGTCATTTCCACAAGTTTTGAGAGTTATGTGTTTTAATTTCGAACTTCCTGCTTTGAACTGGCTAGCAAGCATGCTAGCAAGCCACGGAAAGTTGAGCAACAATGTGCCCTTCGGGAGGCTTTTGTTTCAAATGTTTGTTTGTTAGGCTCTTGTTCGCTTTCTTTTATTTTTTTAGGCCATAGTGCGCCTATTTTAACATTTTCCGCTGTTGTGGTGATATAAGAAGTCAGATTTTTCACCAGTGGTGGCAACGATAGCCGATAATTTTCCGGTATGGACAAGCAAAAAGTACGAATTAACCGAATTGTGTTGTTTGAATTAAGCGGCCTTAAAATACATTGAAAACATGGCAAACCAACCAAAAATTTGATTTTTGTTTGAATTAACCGAAAGTACAAATTATCAGAGTTTGAATTACCGCGAGTCTACTGTAATTTAGGAGTTTACCATGTATTTTGAAACACTTCACCTTTTGTGCTCAGCAAAATACTTTAATCAACAGTGGTTTGTTTCTATAAGGCCTTCACTGATAGTGCACTTTGCACCCAAACAGTAGTAAATGGGGAATATTCAGTCTTTTGTTTTATAGTAAGAAAAGTGCCCATTTTCAAGCTACTTATTGTTTAGTTGACCAGTGCCTTTGGGTTAGGAAACAAAAATTTAAATAAACTGGAATTGTAATTAGAGAATCTTCTACACAGCACTTACAGCCCCGAGAACTCTCGTTTCACGAAAGAAAAAAAATAAGATTTAGGCATTAAAAAAATCCACATGATTTTCGTGCTCAAGTAATATAATTGAAAAAGGAAAACTTGGAATAATGCTTCTGGCTTAAACCTTATTTAAGGCATGTTTATGGCTTGGAAAATATTTTCTAAAAAATATTGGCCAGGTATGCCTTACATCAACTTTCCAAACTTTTCGTAATGCTTTGTCATGAAATTGGTGTACAAAACAACAGGTGTGTTTCTTGTGTGTTCTGCATTTCATTTACTTCCTTAATTGACCTTTGCGATATCCCATTTCTTTTCAAGGCATCAAAACTTCAATTTTCGTTAATTGGAACTTAATACTGAAAATTTATTCCTTTAGTGGCCCAAAACACTGCGAGGTCCACCCAGGCTCTTTCAGTGCCGCTATACGTAGTTTCTCCTCTAATAAGGGCAGACTTGATCAATTCATATATTTTTAAATATGCTTGTGGGAAATGTACATGTTCTTGTACTTACCAATTTGTTTAGTGATTATGCATGTTAAGATTTCATGTGGTTTACGTATATATTGTACTCTGTATTGCAGCATGCAATATATATATTGATATTTTTGTTGAAGATGCAGCGTATGTCTTGCCAGTGTGCGTTGCATGTTATACGGATCTGAAAATCGAGATAACCGTTGCTGTTGATGTACATGCTCAAATGTGTCCAATCTGCTAGGGTGTATTTGTGCAGCGAAGACAGGTTTTATACACCCTGAGTTACTAATATTTAATGTGATACGCACAAATAGGTATTGTGTATGCCCACATCGAAGTTTCAAGGCCGACTATTGGACGGTGGGTTTTGTAGCCGAGGTTGAACCTTCTGGCACACACGGTACATATGCTTGGATCGCTGTACATAGTAATAATTGAAAGCATGCACTGCCGAACCTGGATTCCATGCACACCAGAGATAAAAGTGTGTACACCCTTCCAACAGCCACGTAAATGTGTGTTAATGCAGACTTGCTCTCTTACACCCTAAATTTATTTTGCTGGACACACTTCTTCTGGGGTGCTATAATTGCACTGCAACCGTAGGGTGTAGGCAACAGCGCCGTTTGGGTGTCCATCTGGTGATACTCATTTACACCCTTAAGGGGGGTAAAACTTTTAGTGTGTATATATTTGCAATGAATGCCTAACCATCCACCTGTCTTGTTTTTAACATGAAAGTTTTATGCTGGGGTCCACCATCAACTTTCTGTAACAAATGTGACTTCAGCGTGAACGCACAAAACATGCTCTCTTGACAGGGTGGCGCCACCATCTAGGAGCGGTGAAGTACTGCATCATGACACTAAGGAGCGTCGACAGTGAGCGCCTCTGTAGTCTTAGCGCAGTGGAGGCTTCAACGCGGTGTAGTCTGGTGTAGCAGTGTAGGCCTTCTGCAGAAGTGACAATGCAGTTTCTGCACACATGGTTTGTCTTTCGCGTCTGGTTAGCCTGTAACACCTCGTTGACTGCGGAGTGCAGCTTCAACGTGCATCAGCAGTGCTTACATGCCGCCTACTGCGATGGCACCGACTAAGAAAACTGCTGCGCTTAGTGGCGCAAGAAGGCAACGTCGTTGACGGCAAATCTCACTTCGGCCCCACGAGAGTCATGTCAGCGTGAAGCACAACGCCTTCGCGGCGCACGCAGCGTACTGTGCCACTCGCATTCCTGAAGCTCAGTGCGTCGCAACTCAACAGCCTGCCCAAGACACTACGAAGCCCAAACAAAATGCTCGTACCTTCGCCGAACCGACTTAGCAGCAGCTGGACGCCGCTCACCTAGGATACCTGCAACACGGTTGCCGACCCGCAAGTGGTGCACCTTTCGCTGCAGCGGACCATGAGTTCATGAAGCAAACATGCAACGGTTTCTGCGAAGACATGTTTCACTTTCTTGTTCTACCGATTCCTATGAGAGGGATCAACCACATCTTTTTTACATTAATATTATGGTCGCGCGGCCTGTCGTTCATGCAACTACCCGACTGTCCCACGTAGAAATGGTTACATGTCAGAGGTATATATGCGTGTGCATTTGTGTGCCTTAATGAGGGCTTCGTTGTCATGTTTGCAGTTCTAATGATCTGCGTGTGAACATTGTGATGGCATGTCGTCCACGGGATTGGCAGGTGACAGTGTGACAAGCCTTCCTTTTAAATGAAAAGCGAAGCTTTTATTTGTGAACCTCGCTGGATTTTCGTGACCATGAATGCTGTGTGGCTGTTCTTCTGCTGAATAGGCCAACCAATCACAGCGGAGGAGGCGCGCGACGTCACCACAGCTGGGTTGCTTGCACCACCATCTCGTGCCTGCGCATCCGCATCCACGGCGGCGGCCGTCGTGCGAAAAAAAAAAGAGATCCCGGAAAACAAACTCGTGTTTCGACTCTCTATGTACCAACACAAACCTTCGCTGTATGTAGAATCCAAATCATAAGATTTGCTGCTTTATTTTCGTTTTCATTCTTGATTTACTAACACAACCTATGTATTTCTGCTACGCTGCCATTCGTATGACTTGAATATGTATAGGATGGCTGCGTGGTGAATGCTACAGCTTTGCACAATGCTTTGCAGAACCCGCAAGGAGTGGTGACGTACGAGACGTCGCTGAGTGGCAGAAACAACACCACAGCGACAGGCATGTTTAGTCACTCCTACCCTTTCCCCGCCTCACCGATGCTTGGTATGTGGACAGCCGTCGTCGCTTACGGATTCCATGTAAGCTTTTTTCTTCAGTTATCGGCGTACTCTGTTTTACATTTTTCTTTTGCTCAAGGACATTTATCTGTCAAATGTTTTGTTTGGTGCTTGGACCCATTATTTAGACGAAAAAACAGATAAATAGCTAGGATGTTATTTTGCCACGCCTGAACAATGGTAATGCGGTAGAATTGCAGTATTGCGACCCGCTAATCATTTGACGATTATTCATCGACGTCTACATCAACCTCGTTCTCAGCCCACCATCTTTCGCAGATTTACGACGTTATAATCTGCTGATGCTGCCTCTCAGCCACTTATAGGCGTTATCAACTAACGCTGCCGAGATACTCCTCGCAAGATTATTATCCACTGAGTCACCCCCGATTTTTTGTGTCTGCCATTGTATCTGTTAGGTGTTGCCTGCTTTGAGTAGTCTAACAGTGACACAATCGTACAACAACGGACGCTTGTCAAGCAAATCGTGTGAATAAGCACTACACTTCTATCATTTTTAATCAGTGTATCGTGGTAGAATGACAATAAGCCCAATTGCGCCTTTAGTTACAACTTCGTTGGCCGCCGTGGTGGGTCGTTGTACTGCTCGTGACCACCGCAAAATTCTTTCGTTTCACCGACCGTCCGCAATATTTCCTTCCTAACATTTTACTTTTTTTTTTGCAGCTCAGCCAAAAGACCAACATCACTTTTGAGCTTCAAGAGTATGGTGCGTTTTCTTTCAGTGTTTCATTAGCTGCCACTGTGACATTTGCAAAGGCATTGGCCTGAATCATAAAAAAAAGTTTGCTCTCATCCAAATGAACTGACAGCTCGAGACATTCGCACTAGGAATTTTCAAAGTGCACTCAGACAAATATGTTGACTGTAGTCAACGTACATATGTGCCGCTTCTGTAGCATGTTCGTCAGCATGACCACTTCTAGCTTTTTAAGGTGAAAGCCTTAAGTGGCTTGTTGCAAATTCCCGAAAAAAAAATCAGCCCTTCCACTCGCAGAAGGACAAGCAGCAAAGCTGTTGTGTGTTTTACCTCAATCGGTGCAATTATGTATATATAGCTATTATTATTGAAGGACCCAGACAGCGAACACATCTTTTGACTGTGGAGTGATTTATTCTTATGCTATTATGTAGTTGTGACATGCACAAGTACCACCGCATGGCAGACAGGAATTCCACAGTATTTACAACTTCAGTGTGAACTACGCAATTATGAAAATTAGATGAAACTCGGCGAAGCCTTAGTGTCGTCGTAGTGGCTAATTTTTTTTTATAATTTGTTTCTGGATAGTTTCGATAAAACGAGTGTTACAGGCGTTTTTTGTAACCATAGTACCTCCGTGGACGGCCATGTATTGATAGCGGACGGGAATTATGTAACGTTTACAACTTTGCTGCGAACTAACTAAATATAACAAGTAAATGAAACTTGGCGTAAGAGAGTCGTCTTATCGGCCAATTTCAGTATAATTTTTTCCCCAGGATACCTACATTAGCTTGAAGAGCTACAGAGCATTCGTGAGAAACTGGAGACGAAAATTTTTTTCGTGTCAATGCGACGTGCAGACGGATGGACATCGATCACCGCCAGAGGGTATCTATATACAACTTCGCTGTAAAAAGCGGCATCTAGCCCATTGATGTAAAAAAATATTGACACGTGTACTTGTCTTTATCAGGCGATGCGTTTCACCGCCTGACAACTCTTGTTGCACAGCGCAGGACGCGCCTGCATGTATCGGAAGTTTCTGGAATGTTATCGATGGTTCCATCCGCTGTCTGTGTAATCTGATTGCATGTGTGCGCAATGCGAATAATGTAGAACTTTGTGGAAGGCACGCAGGTCCCAGCGATTTCTCTGGAACATTCGACGACTGATGTATAAGAGCCTGCGCGCTTGACCCGCTGATCAGATTTTCGACGATCGCCGAGTGTATTCGCCACTGTCATTCTTTGATTGTAGCCTGCTTTTGAGGGCACAAGTTCGCCCAATAAAACGCTAGTTTCGTTAATCACAGTTTTGCTGCCTTCACCGTCACTACCACGTGACAGTATCGTCAGGAATGGCTGATACACCCATAAGCAAGCAAATGTGCAATGGCTAAATATGAATGAAGAAACGAAAGAAAGAACAAAAGAAAGAAAACAAAAGAACCTTTTCGTAGTGCCTTAGGTGCTTGCGTGTACCGTTGAGGAAGTCGACCTACAGTGTCGTACGTTTACTTCAGAATGCGGCTCGTTACGTATCGCAAGAAGTCTGATCCTGTTCGATCGTATGACTTACTGCATTACCGCGTGCGCAGCAGGCTTTCACCTTCACCTGTTACAGGAGCTTAGCATGTTCCTGAATTTCCGGCTCCTTAAAAGGACACCGAGGAGAAACAATAGATCATCTGAGGCCTATAGTTTATTCTTTCAAAAGTCAGTTTTTCTTAATTTCTTGTTAAGAATCTGATTGCGAGATGAAGGCCAAGCCTTCATTTTCCCAAAGCTGCGGAGGCTTCGAATCGATCCTTCGACCTCCTTGTCTGCACCAGAACGCCATATCCTTTGAGCCCATAGTAGCGGGTCACTTAAGCGATCCGTCTGAAGAGTCGTGCGTCAGTTGAAGATTGTATCTTCAAGTCTTTGTTCGGGTCATTAATGGTCCGGTCGTAGGTGTTGCTTAGGTTCTATGTATATTCTAGTAACCGTTCGCATAGTCTTATGTAAGGTGTTTATCTATTCTTTCATTAGTCCTGCCAACATTCTCAGCACGGATATCAGCACCCAGCGTCATTCTACCGCACTCGCATTCTCCGACAGTCACAGTTGAAGCCAAGTAAGCTGAGCAGTGCATGTATTCACAGCTATATTTTTTTACAGAGCATTCATTCATTCATTCATTCATTCATTCATTCATTCATTCATTCATTTGTGCACAATGGCCATGAACAGGTGGAGGCCTTGGTGATGGCATACTTCAAAATGTAGACACGTAATAGTACACAGACAGCACTGAACAAGCAAACTAACAAAAAAAAAAAACAAGAAAACTGTGTACAATTACGCTTGTTGTGTTGTCTTATTGTGTCATTGTTCAAGCCACAGTGATCATCATCATGATATAGACTTGCCAAAGATTAAAAAGAAATGAAAGGAACAAAACGTGCCTCGTATGTTCGATTCCAAAAAACTGATGCTCCAACCACAATCGGCTAAAATTTTTTTTCATTGTATATTAGGACAGCATATAGTAAGATAACATGAACACGTAAGCAAGCTGCTGAGTTGTGCCTACCAGCAAGACCGCAAAAGAAGAAGTGAAAAGAGGAAAGGTCATATACAACGTGCACAATCAGATTAACTGCTCAGCACTTTAGAAATTGTGATTATCATTAATACATGCTGTACTTACAAGGGCAAGCGCCTCAAGAAGAGTGACTACCATGTCAGGTGAACGTCACATCGATGATGCGCGTCCTCCAGGTGGAGGAACAGTTTACTAAAAACGTGTTGACGAAATGCGACTGCGAGATGAAGCGTTGCACCACGAGGTAGTTGTTGCCGCGAGGTAAGGCCGCACGATACGTATTCACTATATGTATATATATATATATATATATATATATATATATATATATATATATATATATATATATATATATATATATATATATAGTGAGCATGGGATAGGTATTAGGAATAATTATGGTTAATAAATGACCGATAGGATTAACTACAATGACATTATTTAGGTCTAAGTAAGGGTCCTTGAGACTAATGAATGGTAAGAAAGCCTAATGGTGAATAATTAACGAATGCATTAAACATATAAATAATTGCACATCATTTAAGGATAATTCATTAAGCGTAATCAATAATAATTGAAGTGGCCCTGAAACACTTTGTATCAAAGCGAATAAAGGCACTTGAAGTGAAAATAGGCTATTTCATAAATAGCTTGCCGCAAAAAGTACTTCAATGCATTTCGCAGAAGCGGAGTTATTGACATCAAACACGGCATCCGCTGTGCTCCCATTCCTTCTTCAATGCCTTGCACTGCGAAGGCTACGGTGCTACACCTTCTGAATGTCGCTGTGGTGTGCAGTTCAAATTTCATTTTGGATGTTAACGTAGATGCCACGACTGCCGCCTTTGGTGCCTACGACTCGCTAAACATGAGCCAAACGTGGTATAGTCCTCAGCGACCCGCAGTGAGCTTAGCCAGTGGACTCGTGGCGGCACCCCGTGGTGGCCACTGTATCTACGCCATGTAGCCGACCGCAGCGTGACGTCAGCTATCGGCCAATAGCAGCCGTCTAAGGCAATGACGAAGTAAAGCGTTCTATGACAAAATAAAGCGTTCAGGAGAGAGTGAGGACTGGGCCTTCTGTGGAAGGGAGAGCGTTTGAGAGAAAGGTGACTTCACAACCAGCTTGTGAGCTCCACGCGCCGCGTACAACAGGAAAACATCGCTGAGATGTTCACAGCAGCGTGCTACCTGCGGGCTACGGGAGTTCACCAAGCCCGAGGGGTGGTTCAAGGCTCCTTTAGGAAGACTTACTTTTAACCTTCCTGATTGACCAACTATAAATTGAATATGGCCAATCAGAATTAAGTATAACTAACATCACCTATGTCTAATCAAAATATTCACGATTAAGTTACTTCAGCCCAATAAATGTTAATAAGGGTGATGAAAATTGATTCATAATGCTTCCTTAAGCGCAGTTCAAGTTACAAGTGCACTACGATTGCAATTACAATTACGATTACATTAAGTTTGCCCAGTAAGATTAATTACAAATAATGACTTTCACCAATTAGGTCATTGCAGTCGGGCATTGCAATACTTGCATCGCATTGCGTCATCCTTGAATCACTGAGCCGCAGGGTGCGTAACATGGCGTCTCAGTCCATCGTTCGTTGCATGAGTGCAAGAGCAGCACCTGAAAATAATGCTTACCCATTATCTGAGAAGTTCCACTAGGGAGTTTCTGCAGTCACCTTTCTGGCTCTATTCTGTTTTCTGTAGGTACCCCTACGGAAAGCCAGTGCAGGGTTCGGTGACCTGTCGATTTAAAATCAGAGATCGAACCACCAGGGCAGAACGAGAACTTGGAACAGCATCAACAATGGAGGTAAGACCTTGTTACCATTTCCTCGTTATGAAACGACTTGTATTTCTCTGCTTGGTGCAATTAACATTTTAGTCGGTACTGCTGATAGCTATGGTAATGCCCACTTAGGTCACACCTACATGAACTAAAAAAATAATCGACTAAATAATTGCAGACTTTGTTATTGCACACTTCGCGCGCAGTCACTTTGTCCTCCCCCTGAATGCTGCTGCTGCCTGCTTTGGCTTCGCGCTTCACGCCGTAAAGGCAACAAAGGCAGCTTGGTGTTCGCGGTGTGACGAACGCCAGTACCGATGCTTCGCCCCCTTTCACGTGACGGCCGACTCAGGCATTGGTCCATGGCCTCCGAGATCGCCCCCACGCGTGATGGTGATGTCGGAGGCCATGGTTGGCCTCCGACATCACTTGAATATTATGAGTAACACCTGGGACAGCTGGTGTCGTGGCGCTCGGGCGCGTATACTCATGCGGCTGTTTCTTTATTTCGCACGTTTTCTTCTTAACGCAGAAAAAAATAATTACGCAAGGCAGCACATTGACAGCAACTGATCGAATCAATTTTAAAACACAATTACTACTTTTCTATCAAAATTTGCATCATAAATTTAGTAGTTAAGAAGTTCAGTTATCTTGTCTAATTAAATATAGTTCAATTATGGAACAAAATCGTGGTGGTGCGATGCGTCACTGCTAACAAAATACCACTAGTTGCATCCTTGATGTTCTATACTTTATTTTTAAGAGTTTGGCTAACGTTAGCTGGGATACCCTGTATACCTGGTGCTCCTAGGAAGACGTTAAGCCATATTTAAAGATAGCCATGTTCAAAGGAAGGAACGGTTCCTTTGGAGAGATGCCGTGACAGGTGGCGACCATCATGTGACACGTGATACGTAGTAATAAGTCACTAATTAACTTTTAAACATTTTTTATCAGTGGGGTCATCGTAAATGAAAATAGAAGTGAGCTCTCTGTACAAGCCGTATAAGCTTTTAGATCTGGAAAAATGTGATTACCCGCGGATCTGTGGATCGACGAATTTTGGCTATGAGAGCGCCCGAACCGAAACTGGGAGGCTGCAGCGAGCGCAAAAACCACGCCCCTCGATACGACGTTCTGCTTACGTCACGCAGTCGACGTGCTGTGGCTCTGCGCTCCTCGCCATCGCAGCGCGCAAGCTGCCCGCTGCTGGGGAACGCTGCTGGGTTACTCGACGTACTTCTGTCGTGTTCAGAAAAGAAAGTCACAGTTTCGCCCAAAAGGCGCAGCATCGATTACGATAGCAAATTAATAGACAGCTATGCGAAGTTAGGATAGTATATTTATCGGCTGCATAAACTTTTAAACATTCGCTTACTAACTAAATTAACAAGCGCGGTGTCAGGCGCACACAAGTCGACATGAACACATTTCACTCAATGCCCGCAGAAACTCGCCGCCAAAACGCTGGAGTTAAGAAGTGCATCAATTCAGTGCGCGAATTGACCTTCGTGCTGCGTCTCACTTCACCGCTAACTAAGCGTCTAAAGCACAGCGCATATGAAACTACCAGCAGTCGGTACACATCGTACACATGGCAGGTCGGGTTGGAGATGATGCCTGCGCGACCGCACACTTTGTCCACATCACAGATCGCTTTCAAGATATCGAGATTCCCACATCGCAGATCGCTTTCTAGGCGCCGTACGCAGCAGCCGCCAGCAGAGTAGAAGGCCGCACCACCTCACCCCCCCCCCCCCCCCCCCCCCCGGCCTTGCCATCCACCCGGTGCCTCGTGCGCGATGGAAGACGGCGCGCTTCCTCCCCGCTTTCATCTTATGCCCATGCGAGATTGAGCCACGATCATTGGCTGACACTCGCTAGTTTTAACTCGCACATACATACTTTCGTCGCGCTGGACCAACAATGGCAGCCGGAGTGCACTGGAAAGAAAAAAATATACAAAAGCGCGGTGCCTGCTTCCACGTGACACAGATTGGCCAATGGGGGAGTGGAGGAGACTGGGGTGACAGTAGCCGTGGAGGAGGAGACATTGGGGAGAGCGGGGTGGCGGAAAAACCTAAGAATGGCGCTACTTTAGGAAAATTGAGGGGTTTTATAGGAATTTAGGTGCCGTTTCACTGCTACAGGCGCCGACTTTTTCGTTCAGTGCGCCATTTGACGCTTTCGCATCGAAGCGCCCGTGTGCCGTGCATTGAGTGCACATTCAAGAACCCCACGCGGCCAAAAAATTAATCCGGAGCCCACCACTACGCCGTCCCCCATTACCCACCGTGCAGTTTTGCAGCGTCAAATCCTACAGTTCAATATACCGTGTGTCCCAGCTAACGTTAACCAAGCTGTTCTACGAAAAGAAAAATCATGATGCAAGATACGATCTTGCAACCTACGGTGTTCGATTATCATACTCCTCATGACTAAATACCGCAGCTCCTAATATCGTACCTTGTAACGTCTTCTTTCTTTATCAACATCTTTTCGTTCTTTGAACAGCTTGCCTAACGTTAGCTGGGACACCCTATAAATATATTTCTCTCTTGCTCGTGCTCATCGTTGTCTGCTCTTTAAATAAAGTTGATTCCTCCTCCATCCTGTGTTACAACGCAGCTTGTGCAAGGCGAGGTGACCTTCGCAGTGCCGAACTACCAACTGTGGGGCTGGAGCCCATATCCCTTATTTCACGGTTCCAGGCTCGTAGTGGAAGCCGAAGTGCTTGACAAGGCGACTAGCGAGCTCGTGACAGCCGTGGATGACTCGGCCGTGTACGCGACGTCGCCTTACCGCATCAGCTTTCACCACACTGACCTGCACTTCAAGCCTGGCGGTCCAAAAACTGTCATGGTAAGGTAATCCGCGCGTATATACCAGCATTGATTTTTTTTAGAGGGAAGCTGTATAACACTACTAATCCACGCGTATATACCAGCATTGATTTTTTTTTAGAGGGAAGCTGTATACCTCTACCTCCGAATGCATTTTTCGCGTCCTTGGACAAAAGCTCAGCCAATCATAGCGAGAGGTGCGCTCTGCATGCGCCGCTGGGTTCCTTGCAGCAGCACCAGATGGCGCTCGCCTCCGTGCCTCTGCCTTCGCGGAACCGGAGGAAATAAGCGCAAGTAGACAAGACATTTTTTTTTGCTTCAACATACACATGCCTCAACTAGTTGCGAATATTTGCTCCGGTCGTTCGGATGCGTGGAAGCGAGCGCCATCTGGTGGCTCTGCAAGGAACCCAGCGGCGCATGCAAAGCGCGCTTCTCGCTGTGATTGGTTGAGTTTTTGTCCATGGACGCGACAAATGCATTCGGGGATAAAGGTGCGCAGCTTGGCTGTAAAATCCGGTGACCAATCAGCACATCCTAATAGAATACTAAGGGGTTTACCCTGTGAGACCCGTACGTAATGTACACCTTCTAGGAGCCCTCGAAGTTAAAGTGGACGGAGGCATCAACTGGTGAGCAGTTGAGATATGCAATAGACATTTTGAGTATTGGTAAAGAAAGTGCAGGGTAGAGACCGATACGACATGATCCGTTACAAGCATAGGTAGTGATACAAGGCAGCTAGGAAAGTTTTGACAAAGAAAAAAGGTTAGGGATGTATGCAAAAGTGTTAGAACGAAAAGCAAGTATAGCATACCTGAGTAACTCAAGCAGGCTAGGTCTATATTTGTCACCGTCCCATTTCAATAGGGTTACCAATAAATCATCATCACTGCAGCAGCGGCGGTGCCGGCCGTGGGAGGTCAATAATAGCAAAGAACGCGGAAGCCTAGGAACCCGCCTAGGAACTGATTTCAGTTGTGTTCTGATAGCGTTATGGAAAGGCCATGCATAGTTAAGACTACAGACGACCTGTGCGAATACGATGAGCGACAAAAGGAACAGCAGCATCAGTATGCACAATGGCATCGTGCTCAGGCTCGGCAGGACTCAATTGGAGGCTACGTCACATTGGTCTATCTGATCAGGTCACAGCACAGCTTCACTGGCCTATTACCTTAACAGCGTGGATGGGAGCCCATTCTTTTGTTGCGATAACAATTGTATGGGCACTCCAGGCGCATTTCTGCTGCCGGCATCGGCGTCGTTGTCGGTTCCGTATAAAATCCAAGGATGATAAAATCGTCGCTCGCCATATGCAGTATGTGCGAGTGAAAGCGTGCGAGCGCAAGCCGGCGATCAGGGCTCAATATTGCGCACGCAGTGGAGGAAAGCGGTGAAGAAGTGCGCCGACTTCCGTCGCGTGAAAGGCTCTGGGGGGTAGGGCAGGGAAGGGGGCGCGCATTCTACTCCGGGCGGCTGTGTCGTGAAAGCAATCTGCGACAGATGGCTTTCAATGCCTCCATACGGCACACATTTCAGTGAATTGAGTGATTTCACTTGGACTAAGCGATGCTTGCACGGGGCAATAAGGGCTCAAAGCAGCTTCAGCGGTGCCCACAAGAAGGGAGAATTAGTCGCAGAGTAAGTAAAATTAACGGTACGGCTGTAATTCGCACCGAGCCGAAAATTAACCACATTACGCTATATCCCTGTAAGGAGTGTACCGCCGTAGTTCAAGCTGCATTGAGGCAAAGCCACCGTACGGTATCTTTAGATGTGTGCTTTTCTTGCGATATCAATTACATGGACACCCCAAGCGAATTTCTGCCGTTGCTGTGAGGTTCTGTATAAAGTCGAAGGGGGATAATATCATTGCCGCGAGCCGTATGCTGTGCTGTATGTGGGACATAAAGCGCACGAGAGCGAACCGGGAAAGGTAGGAAGCGGGGGGGGGGGGGGGGGGGGGGGCTTTCTACTTTGGGGTTGCCCGGGCCGCTGTTTCTTGAAAGCCATCTGCGACATGGATATAGCCCGTCGTGCGCTGGCTTAGTTTGTGTTGCTTGAGAGGCAGCACGAAAGTCAATTTGCTCGCTGCTGCTAGCACACTTTCTTACTCCAGCGTTTTGATGGCGAGGTTTCACGGTCATCGAGTGAGATATGTTCATGCTTGCTTGTGCGTGCATGATGCCTTGCTTGTTAATTTAGTTGGTATGCCTATGTTTACAAGTTTATATGGGCGATAAAACTACCATCCTTATTTTGTATAGCTTTTTGCTAATTTGCTATCGATCGCAATTGCTGCTTCGCCTGTCGGGCGAGCTTCGCCTTTAGGGCGAAACCGCGACTTTTTTTCTAAAACAAACACCACATCATGTTGCGTTAGTCGCGCTGATGATGGTTAAAGTCCCACCGGATGGCGCCTTTAGCAAGCTGTTTAAATGGTATCAAAATTTGACTTTATCGGTGGTTATACAAATGAATACTATACATTTCAGTCAGTCAAGTCAGTCAAAACAATCCAGTCCAGTCCAATCTAGTCTAGTCTAGTCTATTCAGGACGGAGGGAGAAGAAAAAAAAAGATATTCGGCTTAGGTATTCTCGTGATTAGCATTATTCCATGCGGGTTCAATGTGCATATTTCACGAGAGTTTGTGGGTCAGATGTTTTTGAGGGGTCTATACAAACTCATAGGGTTGATAATAAATTTCGCATTTTAGACGACCAATTTCTTAGTAGAAACACAAGAAAAACAAAGGCACAATTATGTCACTCTTTGCTCATCGTCTAAGCGTTCATCGTCCCCGAAACCTGACGTATGATGCACTAACCGGTCCAGGTTCCTACTTCATTGAAGTCATTGTAAAGTGTCAAATGTAAAGGCTAAGCTTACACTCGTATCATTCAGATGCTTTACACTCGTAATCTTGCATTTCGTAGCGTGTATATTCACTAGCCATTTACGACACCAGCCGTACATTGTCATGCGAACATTCATAAAAAAAATTCCGGAGACCCTTTCTTCAGTAAATTATCACTGTTATCAATTATCACAGGCGCAAGAAGCACCACACCCATCCTAGTTTCTATAATGTTGTCGCCGATTCTATGGTGAACGTGTCTTGTCAAAATAGGTAGTGCGCTACACGAATACTTTTGTACATTCTTGTATGTAGGCAAGCACGAATGATTACTTTGAAATCTTCTCAGATATACGTATGTGTATGCAGCAGATGGATTTGACGAATCAGTTTTTTTATTAGATGACCAATGACTTTGCTGTCTGCGGTCATTGTTATGAGTGTCGTTTTTTTTGTCTGGGCACAATTTCACCGCCTATGGCATTGTGTGTCTGAGCACGTGGTTTTGTGTATGAGTCAACGCCGCCGCGGCTGCATTCGATGGCTTACGTAACAATATAATGTTCATGTCTGCCTTGCTGTGGGAATTTGTTTAGGAAACCAAGAAATTAAGAATTAACTGTGTCATTTCCACATACTGTTCTACATCAACGAAAATTAGGACTCGTTCACCTTTTGTTTCTTGTGATGTGGAGTGCATTTGGGCACTAACAATGAGATGTCAGTTACTTGAGCAAAAGCCTTATTGTTATAGTAATTATGTAGTAATTGGCTTACTAAACTATCCACAACTGAAACCTCACTCCGGAGCAACAATAACACTACTCCAGGCTATGCTGTGAATTTTACCTTGCGCAAACCAAAATTTCGTGATATGAACCTTAGCATAAATGATAAGTTGGGTATCACAGGGTCAACCCGGAGTCCTTCACTACGCCGTCCCTCGCAATTCACTGCGCAGCTTTTGAAGGTTAAATCGCATGACATGAAAAATAATATGTCGCAGTTATGCCTGAAAGGCGATGTATGGATTGCAATAGCAAATTATTAGCTCTACTAAAACAGTATGGTTGCTTTATCGGCTGTGTAAACTTGTAGACGCTCGCTCACTACCGAAAATAAAAAAAGCATGAGGTAAAAATTAATATTGATCACCACGCATATCTGAGTTATGGGTGATGCATAAATGTAGCTTAAAACTTCGTTCCTTTGGCTATGGATGGCTTTTTGACTTTAAACAGAGATGATTTCCGACAAAATATGTCGTTATACACGTAGTAATTCTGAATGATAATGTCAGTGGTCTCAAATCATCTTCATTGGCTTTGAAAATCACCATTTATGCAGGAGCGCAAATGGTAATAAATCACGTCATAACAAGGCCTGAAGCTTCAAGCACGAAGAATCGACAAATACATGTACTACTGATTATTGTCGCAACAGGTGAACAGTGGCAGTTCTCTCTAGGCGTTTGTGTGAGAAGCTCTGCGGTTATGGTAGGGTGGAATGGTGCGTCAAGACGCTTTATCGTCGTTGCCTCTCGGTTTCTCGCAGGCGGATATCAAGCACGCCAATGGCCGGCCAGCTGCGCTGGTTCCTTGCGCCATCATAGCCGAGAACGACGAGGGATTGAACATACCCGTTGATCGCGATGTGGCCGTCACGGACACCCGAGGACGTATTGCATTCAGTGTGCTCACAGAGCGTACACACAACCACATTGTGGTACAGGTAAGAAATATTCTGCACCGTGGCCTATGTACAACATCAAAAAACAAAAACAAATGCAGTTGTATTACAATCCGAGAAACTCGTACATCAAAGACAGCAGCTGTGTAAGGCGGTTCCCGCAACCTTTGGATGTCCTCCTATTCTGCTACTGCCAGAAACCAACCCAAAACATTCCAAATGATCCATTACATCCGGTGCAAATCATTTCGCTATATCTCAACCTTTCGCACGACCACCAATGACCCAGCGCACACCGGTGGCCAAAAAACAAAGAAAAATTGCCAGCCACTATGCGTGCCGATTATCGCGTTTCATTCGCTCAGCGTTGTACTTTGTTTACTTCTACGCTCTTAATTACATCAGACGACGGAGTGTACGTGATGCATGTTTCCGCATTCTGTGCCGACTTTAGCGGTGCCGGCATCTGGCGCGCGTTCCAACGGCCTCCTATATATGAGGTCGTGGACAACCTAACAATCATAGACGAGCTCCACCCACACAAACGCAATGCACCTTGCCTTCACCTCTGAAAGAGTGCCGAGTCAGCTGGGCCATTGCCTCCTTTACTAGATGCCTGCCACACGAGCGGAAAACCAGCTGCCCAGCTGACCTTTCCCCCCTTTTCCAGTCTCAAATAGTGGAGAGCTTTAGATCAGCGGACGCAAGCGGCTTGCGTACGCATGAACTGAGGGTCACAGTGTTTCGCATGCCCAGACGCCTACGTCTGGTTCGGCACATGTGCAGTACCGTTGCTCCTCGTTCTTGCGTACGCAAGCCTCTTGCATCTCCTAACCAAAACTCTTCATTCAAAACACTTCGCGTGGCTTCCGAAATCGCCATCACGCGTGCACGCTGATCTCGAACGACATTAACCTCGATCATAGGTCAGCATACGTTTGCAGGCATCACGGGCGACAGCTATTTCTAGAGCCAGAAGACCAAGCTTTAAAAGGCGCATATAAACGATCGTGCCGATCATGTCTCCACTTGCAGGAGCGCAATCTCGACAACAAACCACAAGGTCTCCGATGCATCAGAAAAGGCCTCCAACCGCTGTTCACTCGCTTTTTTAATAATGGGAAGCTTTATTTCCATCAACGTGATGGGGGAAGTAGAGGAAAAAGAAAAGCTGAACAGACAGTTTGACTAGTTCCCTCCCCGCCCAAAGAAAAATGCACATATACATTCCATGAAGGCAGACAGTTAAGCGAGCAACAAGAAGTGAAAACATATTTTATTGAAGAGTTTTCAAACTAGACAAGAACCTATGCCTACCAATGTAATGGGAAATTCCTGGCAAGAGGCAAAAAATGCTTCGCCAGGGTATTACCTACTTGAATAATGATAAGGACATTTTGATTTTTTGCACACTAACCGAGCAATAGATAACATATATAATTTGCACTATAGCTATGGATGTGTTATCATAATGGCGGAGTTTATTAGGCTTTTGCGGCAATGGAATCCATCAGTCAATCATGATCAACTAAATATAAAGTGTATCAGTCATTAGCACACCCTTGCTCTAGATTTACGCTGCCATGCTGTCGCAGGTGCGAACTTTGCTGCCAACCGAAACCCATCTGCAAGCCATAGGACATATTCACATAAGGGCCTTCAGATCTGAAATCAACGCGCTCATATTCCTGGAATCTGTGGACCCAGGTAGACCTGCAAAGGTACGTCATATAGGACAATGCTTCACGCCTGCGCCGTAACTTTGATATCTGCATTCTTGCATACCAGAAAATGCGAAGATCCTATAAGCCGCTGGTTAAAGGCGATTGGATTGATTGAATGCGAAATCTGTGATTGTTTCACTACCCACGTCGCACGGAGTTGCTTGCTTCAATTTGCTTTTACATTAATTGTTTTTTTCCTTGCTGTGTTACGCCTTCTCGCTAGTCTTCCTAATTAAAAAAAGGGGGCATTATTCTGCTGGGCAACTATTCCACCTATCTTTTAGTGAAATTTGTTGCTTCAAGGGCAGAGGTCAGGGCATGTTGGCCATTTATCGCTGAGGAGACGGGGAGAAAAAAAAACGAAAGAAATAGGACGCATATGGTACTAGGTTTGTGTTCTTCATGGGGGCCGTTCTCTCTTTGTTCCCCGTTTCTTGAGCAGTGCTTGTTTTGTTACTTAGAAAGAAAGTGTGCTCCTACAGGCCTTTAAAAGCAGAATTATAATTTGGAAATCCTGGAGTGTTTTACTCGGATACACTGAAAAGCTCCGTCAAAGGAAACAAAAATGAAACAGGAACAAAGTGCGATGATTCCCTGCGGTCATTTGAAGCATTTACTGCGATAGGAAGTAAGCGCGAAATTCATATTTCGCAGCTCCCTCCTGTATTTATTGTACCAATGTTGTTTGTATAATAATAATAATAATAATAATAATAATAATAATAATATTATTATTATAACAATGAATATGATAAAATTATAATTATCATACCGAGCTGAATACATTTCTATATAGCTTCAATTTTGTCTCTTCCGCTTTTCAGAGCAAGTGCATATTAAGCTACCTTACTTTCAACTTCTCGCCTCTGGGTGGCTAGTGGCATTTCAAGAAATATGCTGAATTTAGAGGGGCAGTATGCATTGATAGTTTACAGAACAGCAGTCGAAGAGAGCTTCACAAGCAGTTGCCCAAAACGTCGTGCTCACTCCTGCTCTGTCAACCTTGTTTTACAGTGGAGCTGTTAGACGCTCGCCGAGTTTCTCTTGAGGTGCGCAGCGTCACCGAGCTGGGGGAGAGAAAGCTGAGAGACAGTGAAAACAGTATAAAAATAGCATAACGACACGGCGAGGGCAGGTGGAGCCTAGCAGGGGTGTAGGAACTGCGAGCATGTGAGCGAGGAACGCAGCCCAGATGTGTGCCCTCTCCTGTGGCGCGTCAGGCGGCGGGGTCAGGCGAGGGACGAGGGGCATTCTTCTTCGGCAGCAGCTGGGGTGCCTCGATGTCCTCCTCGCCCGCTGCTCTGTACAGTGGAGACAACTGCGGCGTCTGCTACAGCATTGGCCACGCGAATCACGGACGCCATTGTAGACGCCTTGGCGGACGCCGTAGGGACGCATTGCCGGCATTCGTGTGTCTTGTGTGCGGTTTGGCACTACTCTACTGGCCTTCCTCCAGTTCCACTGGTCTCTGGTGCTTGCAATAGCAGAGCCAAGCATAATTTTTTTTTTCTGCTCACGTCGTCGGCTTCGTCACTTTGCAGCTTCCGAGATCAGCTAACACGTTGTGTGCGCCCTGCCTTATGGTGGAGGCCGTGTTTGAGACAGTAATCTCAGAGGCTGTTTCAGTATTTCGGTCACTGTAGAATCACGGGTGGTACATGGACTTCGATACACAATGCAAAACGCAAAGACGGATCCTTCACAGTAACAAAACTAATTTCGAAACCTATGCTTTGGCTCATCGGTAGCGCAGGTAGCAACTGCAGGCGCTGGAAGTATGTAATGGGCGCCATGTTTTCGCCACTATACCTCTCTTATTTTTGAGTGGCAGAATACTGAAACTTCTTGGACTGTTTTATATATTACAACTTCCCTTTGTGCTAAGCTCATTACTTTTCTTTGGAGCTGTACATTTTTTCTCGTTTTCAACAAATTTTGTTTATGACATTAAATTTGAGCGCATATGTAAATTACGTTCTTTTCCAGTATACCTATCACTAAGAATAGCCTTGTGTGTGGTAAGCAACGGTCAGCACGCACCTAGTTAGTCTTTTTGATAGTCATAGATAACAAACATAATTAAAAACCATAACTTACATGGGAAGTAAGACTATGTACATTCATGAAAGAAATTTGCGCTTAAAAGGGAGCTTTGTGGATTTGAATACACGCTGTCCTGCTAAAGTACAAGGAAAGAGTGTAGTCAAATCGATATTGGGGCGATCATTCGTGTTCTGGCTTTTCTGAAAAGCCAAGTGGTAGCGCTGTCTGTCGCTAACGAGGGAGTTTTCTCTATCCTTTATGCCTCGCACCATCTTGTGAGACGTGGCATTGACTTCACCTACTTTTTGAGCTTCTTTGCATTTCCTGAAGTTGAGTTTGGGCTCTCATCTTCGAACTCGCTCTCTGCGTACAAAGTCTCCCCTTGCTTGATTTGGGTGATCCTCGGTGGCGACATGTTACCTACCGGTGCATTGCATACAGTACACGCTTTCCTACTGGTCTTTTACGGCATTATGCCTGTAGCAATTTTAACCGCTTTTGTCCTGTTAAGGTGACTATACATGATTCTGCCCATATGAATCGCGAATCCATCTTACCAGTTCTTTTTGCTGCTTGCAGGTTGGAGGCGACATTTTAATGCGCGTCGGGATCTACCCACCAACATCTTCACCTGCCTATTACCTTGTGAGTCCTGCTTGAAAAACAAAAAAAAGTTGATAAGAGTCGAACGCTGGTAAAACGAACCGACTCATTCGCTAATAATAGTCCGTCATATCAAGTAATTTGACGGGCTCAAACTTGCCTATAACGAAATTCAACTAACTTTTTTAAGGCAGTCGTGATTTTTTTATTTATTTACAAATACTGCAATCCCGTTATGGGATTTTTGCAGGATGGGGATACATCATTATGACATGATTAGCAGGGCAAACAAAAGAAAAATTACACGGACTAGTAAAAAGACAATACAGATATCATAAAATAAAAGATACGCTTCGAGTACAACTGAATCAATGCATCTACTCCAAGTGCAAATGTAACAGAGCGAAAATAAGAAAATTACACAATATGGGACATAAACAAATTCAGGGATGGCTGCAACACCACATCGTTGGACAGCTGATTCCATTCAGTTACGACCCTAGGAAAAAATGAGTATATAAAGCAGTTTTTGCAAAAAATGAAGGGGGTAATCGTTAGTGCATGCCGTTGCCTTGTAGTATAACCTGTTGAAAAGGAAATAATCTCAGAAATATCTGTGCTGTAGTATCCTTTAATGAGCTGAAACAAAAATTTTAATCTGAGAACACGATTCCTTTGGGTTAGAGTTGGCAGATTGGCTCTGCTTAGCAATGCTGTCATCAACGTGCGCCCAAAGCTGTTATATATATATAACGAACGGCCCGCTTTTGAATACCTTCTACTTTATTAATATCTTTTTTAGTGAAAGGATACCATATTATGGATCCGTAATCTAAAAGTGGCAGCACAATTCCGTTAAATGCAAGAAGGCGAACTTCTGGTGTTGTCAGTCTCAAGGCCCTCCTGAGAAATAAAAGCCTTTGATTGGCGGAATTGCGTACAGTGTTGATATGTTTGTTCCATCTAAGATCTTTAGAAATCCAAATACCAAGATATTTTATGTGCTCAACCTCAGATAGCAAGACATTACACGCCGAGTACTGGAAGTGCAGATTTCCAAGTTTGTGCGAAATTTTCATAAATACCGTTTTGTCAAAATTGATAGCCATTTGCCAGTCACTACACCATTTTACAACTTTTTCAAAGGCTTCATTTAGTCGTAGTTGGTCACTGACGCTATCTATTTCTGAATACATTACACAATCATCCGCATATAATCTAATTTTACGGGAATGTCATGAACGATATCATTAATGAAAACTAGAAACAATAGTGGTCCGAGCACCGAACCCTGTGGAACACCAGACTCAACGGGAAGCCTCTGAGAGGCATGGTTTTTGAATGAAACATATTGATATCGCTTTGAAAGATATGCAGAAAGCCAAGTAGCAATTTTGGCATTACCCAGAGTAACATCAAGTTTGTGGAGTAGCTTTTTGTGGGAAACCTTGTCAAAGGCTTTCGCAAAGTCCATGAAGATTGCATCGACCTGCTTACCTGAATTTCTTGCCTTAGCGAAATCGTGTACCGTAGTTACTAATTGTGTGCATGTAGAGAAACCCTTTCTGAAGCCATGCTGATGGCATGATAATATTTTATTCTTTGAAAGGAACTCAGTAAGATGTTTATGTATTATATGCTTCAGAAGTTTGCATGATGTTGAAATCAAAGAAATAGGACGATAGTTCAAGACGTGCTGCTTATTACCATTGTTGAAGATAGGTTTCACTGCTGCCGTTCTCCAGTTGATTGGAATCTCGCCTTCATGTAGTGATTTAGAAAAGAGCACACTCAGATATTTAGAGACCCATAGCGCATAAAGCTTTAAGAATTCATTTGGCAAACCATCAGGACCAGGGGATTTCTTAATGTGAAGGTTAAGGAGCATGTTAAGTATTCCATTCTCATTAATAGTAACGTCAGACATAGGGGGGGTATGAAGCATGAAAGTATGGCAGTGAACCATTGTCTTGTGTAAACACAGATCTAAAATGTGATCTGTGATAGACGGATATGTTCTCCTCATATGTATGTAAGATGCAAGCAAGGAACCCATTTCTTGAAAAGGAAATTACGCGCAGTAGGCAGTAGCTTCGCATGTACCTTGAACTGTTTCTCACTGTTAATACAGAGGCCTTCTCGATGCGCAAAATTATGAAGACCTGCCTTTTCACTTCCCTTGATAACATCACAGCATACCGGTTCGGCACATTCACTACCAAAAATACTTCCACCGCAGAAAATGGACCCCACTTAATTGTTTTTTTGCAGCATGCGAATGGCCTTCTCGTGCTGGCAGCGAAGACCCATGTTTGACATAGCCAATGTCTATTTCGTTGTGAGGGAGTTCTTTTACATTTGTATCGGTCAGTATGCTTAATGTGTTCGACAGAGAGAATAATTTTCAATATCCAGGTTCCCTATATTTTGCTTGAATACTATACAGTCAATTTTCATTACAACAAAGTCGTCGTGAGAGAATCCTTACGACCGTTATAAGGGGTATTTTGTTAAACATGGATATGCTCTAAAAGAGTCACAGCAGTCCGAGACGTGTATTCAAGCAGCATGGAAGCACGTAAAACTAAACTGGAACTGGAACCCCTCCCCCGCCCAACAGTGGGGTAGTGGGGACATGTGAGGGGGAGCAATTCTGCTGACACCGGTAAGCAGCTGTTTTATCCGTCCGCTGTCGTCACGCGATATAGTTACACTGCCGCCACTCACAGCATTATTTGCCTCCGCAAGCTAATAGAGGGTAACACAAATGGCCACCGCGTATGCTGCACAGTTCAGTTTCCGCTTCGCACTTTGTACTAAGCGGAGTCCGGTGCCATGGGACTTCGAATTATCCGGTACACAATGTGCGATTTCAAGAACTGTGGTTGGAACCTTAAAAATCTTTGAATAAAGGGTAATTTCGGATAAAGGAATTCCTTTATAACGAAGGTTTACTGTATATGACCAAGAAGAATGTTTATAAGGAAGGGAAACGAAACCGACAGTATGAGGCACCTCATTTTGTGTGGATGTGTGTACTTTACATTCATGCGGTCTTTTCCTTGCTGTACTGTTTTACTCCGAGCTCCTATCTTTAGCCAGATTGTGTGTGTAAACTGTAGCCCAAACCACTAGACTGTTAAAAGCTTAGTATTCCCAGCAGTTTACGTTTCGCATGTTTCCATTGCCCACGTTTGTTTTGCAGCATACGTAGGGCATTTTGGCTAAATACAGCGGTGTCAATTATATATATAGTGTACTCATCATCATCCGCACCATAATGCCTCTCCCAGCGATTTCCTCTGTCTTGCGCCTCAACTGACTATCCTATGCCTGTGAAATTCCTGATTTGTTTACACCATCTGATTACCGGCCGCCCTCGATCACTTGGCATTGATTTTGTTACCTTCACAAGCACGTAGTGTGGACACGTATTTGCGCACTGTTTGTCTGTATTACAACAATGCATGTCCTGCTCAACTCGAGTTCTCCATCTGGAATAGTGACTGGCTTCAGTGACGCAAAGGGATGGAAATGTCAGCGGGAATAGTTTGCTTGAGGCACTCGGGTCACGTGCGCGCACCAAAAGCCACCGCTTCACGCAGCACAGTTTTCCAGCTAATACTTTCTTTTTTTTCCGCAGTTGGCATGCGGGTCTTTCGACATGTGCCGTAGAACCAATTATTTATAGTGGTTATTTCTACACAGTGTGTCTGCCTCTTGTGACTCCAAGGTCCATAGCAATTCAGCGTAGTAAAATCGTGTGAAGTTGTTCTTAACGCTTTAATGCACAAACACAGTTTCAAACCAAGAAAATTAGACGAATTCACTCACATTTGCTCCTAGCCTTGAAGAGTCATTTGAAAAAAAAAAAGAAAAGATGAAAAGGAAGAAAATATGAAGTGGTAATTTAGTTAGATTAATAATAATAATAATAATAATAATAATATAAAATTTGTAAGTAATTCATCAGTTTTCTGAACGGTCCTCAGCAGAAAATTCACTCCGGCATAACAGAAACGCTAGTACACGTTATGCGTAATCTTTCCCGTGCCTAAATCACAGTTTTGAGATATCAAACTCACCGTAGCTTAAGTAATACAGTAGGAGTGACAGGGTAAAAGAAATTGTGTAGAATTCTCATTGGCCACTCTACGTGTATTCAAGCGTCGAGTTTCCTGCAGCAGCAAAATGGCTCCATGGTGTAAGCATTATGTTTTGTTTCTATTTGTTTCATGAGAGGGTCTTATAATACAATAATTAATGGAGCTTTATGGCGCAAAGGCTACAACGGTCAAAGAGCACCAATGAGGTGCATCTTGCGGCACACGTATCTTTTGAATTTGTCTCAGCTGAACACATCTTACGGAACTGTGACGATTGCCGCACGATCCTGTCTCCGGCGTGCTCCTTTTCCACCCTCACCACTGATGTCACGAAAGGCAACATTCTCCGAAGGACTTTCTCCGGGCTAGCTGGGTCAGTTTCAGTTTCGACCTCTTTAAAATTGATCCTGTGGTTATATAGAAGTCGAAGTACCTTGGGCATGACGTTAGGTGCAGAGAAGTACATTACAACTTTCCTGACGTGAAATAAGAAAGAAGATTCATAGTGTCCCTTAGAAAGGTGCGGGCAAAGCTGGGGGCAGCTGATTTTTAGATCAACGAGGTTAATGACATGCCGTCTGCTTTGCTTTTCTTTTGCAGGTCACACACAACGGCCAGGTGAAACGTACGGGCGTGCTACGGCAAGCTGACCAGCCTCCTTCGTTATATCGTTTTGCGCGCTTCGCAGTGACTTCGGACATGTCCCCGTCTGTGCGCGTGCTCGCATACATGTTCCACGAGGGACACCTGCTCGCCGACTCGATCGTCATCGAGGTTGAGAAAGCCTGTTCGCACCCGGCAGCCGTGAGCACACTCTGTCGCTTCCTCTTCGATTTGCGGGCCCTATAGCGTGTAAATGTTACCGTCGAATCACTAGGCGTTACGGGTCTCCTTTTCAGTTAACGAGGTGGCCCTGAAACGTATTATCGCGACAGCGTTAAGGCCCCCCTCCCCCCTTTGTGTCACAAAATGTCCGGCTTCAGCGCGCGGCAACGTACGTTGTCCGCGTGAGAAAAAGTCATCCCCAACCATGCAGACCCTCCGAGTGGCTCAGAGGCATTATTGAACTAACTGGATTCTTGAAAGTAAAATGTGTCGAAAAATGAGTAAAATTACGACTTGCACACGACTTCCAGATATGGTAGTGTCGGACTGTAATGTCAATATACAGAAAAACGTAATTCTGTTACATCGAAACAAACACAAACCCCTTTTCCAGCTGCCGTTTTAGTCTTTTATGAGGAGCGGCACATCCTAGAAAGCTCGCCTTCGCGCCTAGCATTCGCCGCCACCGTTTTCGGGAAAGCATTGCAGTTACATATGAACTGCAGTTGCTACTAAGCATGAAAAGCAGTCGGTGATCTTTGAATGCTATCGCGTCCCACTCTTAATGGCGAAGCTTAAGCGTTCTCCAAAGTTTTTTTTTTCCGGACGTGCTTAATTGCTAGGGAATGTAATCACCATGGTGGCCGCTGTCTCGCCCATAGAGCGCCTGCAATATTTTTCGCCATCTCCCAAGCCCCCTCTGCTTTCTCGTGCTTATTGTTAGGCACTGATAAAATGCGATGGCTGTTCGTAATATTTCTGAACACGTGCAGATTATGCAGTAACTCCTTGGGTGTCAAAACAACAGCAACAAAAAGTACTTTCGATTATACTGATAAGGCGGTGGCCCCAATAAATGACCCAGTGTTCAGGTTCCGTGGCCTCCGATAGGATAGGATAGGGATAACTTTAATAAAGTGCCGGCAAACGAGGGTTTAACGCGTCGTGACGCTGGCCAAGCGTTGACCCGGGGTTATATCCTACTCTGCACTAGCCCAGTTGGGCCCGTTTGTAGTGGGTCATGAGGCTTGTGCTTTTCGAGCGCACCCTGGGCCTGCTGGATGGCCCATAGTTGTGAGTCCTTGTCTGCAGACTGCAGTGCACCTTGAAGTTCGGGCGGGTAAGTCCTGGAGGTAGCTGCCGTTGAGAACCTGGCACATTCCCACATGATGTGCCATTGGTCAGCCGGACCCGCTGCACAAGTACCGCACAGCCCACTTGGATAGAGCTCTGGGTGAAGCACGGGCAGCATTATGTGGCGGTATACGATGAACACACCTCGGAGGCCATGTTGAAACCAAAAGCTCAGTCGCAGTGACGGGCGGAGCGCGAGGCTGACATTTTGGCACAGCGGCATAGCTTCCAGCGCTGTGTGAAGGGCAAAACGGAAAGGTAGGGCCATGGCGGCGGGGCAGGGGTAGCGGAGTGGCATAGGGGAATTTCGTGAAAAAATTTCTAAAAAGAAATTTTTTTCACGAAGATCTTGAAAACATTATGCGCGTTAACCCACAAAAATTCTGGAATCTGGTCACCCCGTACAAACGCCGTACTCAAAACATTTCTTTGGTTAACCATGATGGCTTACATGTCCCTGATATTGAGCGCGCAGATGTCATGAATTCATATTTTTCCTCCGTGTTCACCCACAAACCTGCACTTCGTATTCTCCCAATACCTGCCACTAGTTTTTCCCAAATGCCACCAGTTTTTATAACTCATGAAGGTATCACTAAACTCATCGACAACCCTAAGTTGTCAAGCGCTCCTGGGCCAGACAACATAACTGCCAAAATATTGAAGGGCACCGTGAGCATTTCTAGCCGTATTTTGCAAATTATTTTTCAGCAGTCTGTTTCAAACGGCGAAATACCAAATGATTGGAAAACTAGTAAAGTAACCCCAGTATTTAAGGCAGGCAATCGATCCGATCCTTCTAATTACCGCCCAATTTCATTAACATCTATTCCATGCAAGCTACTGGAGCACATTTTATATTCGCAGATCGCATCACACCTCGACAATAACGCTTTCTTTTATGAGAAACAGCACAGTTTTAGATCAGGCCATTCTTGCGAGTCGCAGCTTTTCGAATTCACCACAGACCTTCACTTAAACTTAGATTCTTCTTTTCAAACTGACGTCATTTACCTAGACTTCTCCAAAGCCTTCGATCGCGTTCCACATCGGCGTTTAATGGCAAAACTGTCCTGCCTCCACATTAGCCCTTTAATCTTGTCATGGATTGACTGCTTTCTCCGCGAACGCTCACAATATACAGTAATAGGGAACCACAGATCGCAAAATACTACAGTCATCTCTGGTGTCCCCCAGGGATTGGTGCTGGGACCACTCCTTTTTCTGATATTTATAAATGATCTTCCTAATGCCATATCCCAAGTAACCACGGATATCCGGGCGACGTCCGACGGACGTCCTTTCTGGATATTCGGGATGTCCGTGGGATATCCATGAATGTCCGACGTACGTCCGAGGGACGTCCCTGGGAAATCCAAAGGTAATCGCTTTGGCATCCGTAGTACGTCCGACGCGGACATCCAGCATGGACATTCAGGGGACGTTCAGGATATATATATGTGTGTGTGTGTCTTCCCGGGGATATTCCAAATATACACATGCCTTGAAGCAACAATAGTGGCCGGGACACATTCAAGCACCCGACCATTATATATATTACATTGGTCTAATGCTTGAATGCATTCTTGTTTTAAATAAACAAGAAATGAACCTACACCAACTTCTAAATACAATTAAACTTTTATTGTCACCTTATACATATACATAAAAAGACCAATAAGCACATATATGTATACTGTTCAAATAACAAATAAATACACTGATAAAAAAGAAGACTTGCAATTCCAATAGCACAACAGAATGTAGAGAACAGCAGAACAAAAATTCTTATTGCCCACCCTGCTTTGACATTTGAGTTTGCAGCATGGAATAAAAAAAAGAGAGCAACAAGACATCAATTAGCATTATTAAGCTGCGAAAGCGACAGAAATGACTTGAAGGAATTAATCTTGACTACATCACTTCACTAGCACTCTGCCACACGGGCACAAAAAATGACTAACTGGCTAATGTCTTAAACTTTAACGTCATTCGCGGGGTGCCACACGGACATGCTTAATGATATTGCAGCTTAAATGCCATTCGCGACGTAGTAGGTTCTCGTAAGTCACTTTGCCGTCAAATGCGTACTCTCGTTCCCAATGTCTCCACATTCTGACGTGACTAAACGAACTATTAGTGAAGAACAATTAATATATTCTTTACTTTCTTTAAAAAATAGCTCTTTCTCGTGGCGTAGTGCGTTCTTACAATTATTAAAACTCACTTGGCCATCGAATGCATACTCTCGTTTACAATGTCTCCGCCGTGGCCATAGTGACCATATTCTCACGATATTGAAGAAACTTGTAGATAAAAACAACTAATATATTCTTCACTTTTTTAAAAGGAGCTTTTTATTTTCGTAGAGATCAGCAGGCGATCTTGCCGCTACTCAAGGCTACAGCTCTAATCATGAGCGCATTAGCCAGGAGAAGCTGTTTGATTGCATGGCGGCGGCTCCTTGCGTTGTTGGCCTTCGAATTTCTCGACGATGCTTGGCTCGAAGAAGCACATATGCCAGAACAAACTGTAGCACATGGTCAAATTCTTCAGGATCGCTGCTTGGGAGCTTTGAAGCTGTGAGCGCTATTTTTACAATTTCAATGCTTTGGCTACGCTATGGATTGGCCGTCGAGCTAGCATTGACTTCAAACAGTTTACGGCTGGGTGCAACAATGACATTCCTGAAATAAACTACACACAATACGCCGATAAATGTTTCTCATGCCATTTCTCAAACATCTGCTCCCTAGATGACTGTTTCTTTATTGTATTACGATTGGCAAACAAACTTGACCGTTTCACTGCATCTATCGTCATCGCAACACTTAATGTCATTAAGTATGCATGTGTAGGAGCTATCGAAATATAATGGCATTAAGAAACTTTAAGGTCTTAAACTGTTAATGCCATTAACCTCGCCCGTGTGGAACACCTGCGATTGAGACATATGCAGCAATGGAACTGTAACAAATTTCCCATACCAGGGTAACCTGACAAGCTTGCGCACATTCCTTAATGGTCAACATTTAGCATCAGAAAGGTGTGAAACCACATAAACATCAATGGTACAAGAAGAAAATGGCTTATCATAGAAGTTTTCCTTCACCATGAATTCGCGACCAATGATGCAGGGTGCTTGTGTAGCTCTAAAGTGTGCAAAACTATCTATAATCACGACAGAGCCTGCTATTATGCAGCAGTTATCAGGAACATCTACAATGAGGATGAAGCTAGCAAGCATGGCCTGTTTGTACTGGGGTGGTGCACAGGTACCTAAGAGAGGCCCATCTGAATGTTATTTTGTTAATTTAATCGTGTTCAGTGATGGAAAGGTTGCCACTACCTTTCCCTCTCACTCCTTTAAGCGATTGTACAGCTGGGCAAATGGAGTCCTGTGACTTTTAGAAGCCGCTTGAGGAACTGCATATTATTTTCGGAAGGTAATGCACTGAACAGGTCCAGTGGTCCATGCCTGCGTACATAATTTGCAAGATGTAATACACAGTGAACATTGTCGGAAACCTGGTTATTTCTATACAATTTTGCAAAAGCTTTAACAAAGTATGAAGAAGAGACTTGGCATAATCAGTATGCTGCCGGCACAGACTAGGACTTGCCAGAATGTAGACTGCACAGTGCAGCAAGAGAAAGTTCATGTGAAGATCTGGAGGCAGAACGGGCATGAGTACTACAGGTCCAGTGTAGAGAAGAAGTAATCTGAATTCTGTTGCCTTCCAACGCTCCGCCTCTGCTACACTTCTAGGTTTGTGGGAAAATTCTTTAGGAACATACGAAGCTAAAGAAAGAAGTCAGGCAACCGCCCACGCTCTGTAGGTCCGAGACGGACCTGTAAACAACCACCTAACCAAGCACTAAGCAACTTTTTTATAATGCCCAGTCATAAAAGGTGCATGTAGTCAAGGAGTGCAGAGGCAATGCAGTCTATGGGAAGCAGCGTCAAGACTGAGGTGCCTAGGTGATGGTCAGGGTCAATCTGATGCCTGAATGAATCATCAGTGCGCAAAGTGTAGGATCTTGTTGGAAAGCAGAGTCCGCTGCTGCTGTATGTGCCCTCTACTGTGCATTTGGACACGCAGAATACCCAGTGTGTCCTTTAGTTCGAAAGACAAACGACTGTGCTGGTGCATGTAAAACAAACCATGCTGACGAAACCTCAATTACTCACTGCTCAAAAACCATTCCATGCGAAAGAAGCTGTTGTAGCTCACTGACAAGAGGGCTCAGAAAATCATTTGCTGAAACGGGCTTTGATGGGCCAGCAAAAATGCTGACTACAAGGGGGGAACTCTGCCATGCGCACCATAACTGCATGGTAGAACTCTTTGAAACTGGCAGTCCGTTAATGTTAAATAACGAAGAAACATGGCTGCCCTTAAAACATGCTTCCGACAAGGCATTTTCTAGTTAGTACTGCAAGCAAAAGTGTTTTTTGCTCATGAGCCATTGCAGTTAAAGCAGGTGCACATTGTGTACCCCTTGGCATGGAGAGCAAAGTGCGAGCGTCACTTGGGAGAGACGAGGGGTCAAAGTTACTTGTCTTGAGCATCTTTAGCAGATATGTGACCGCTGTACGCCCAACATTTTCCTTAATGGCCCAAATGCACAGTTTTTCTGCAAAATCAAAGGGCGCCGATGAAGAGTCCGCGGTAGCTAAAGCAAATGTAGACTCCGGGGTCCTGCTTACCAGAGAACCCGCATTGACTTGTGCGTACACCTCTCCTAAGGGATCCTGTTCCGTTCTCACAGCGAAGTGAACCATCCGAAGAGTCACGTAGAGTCTATCCATCAGGGAAGCAAGGCACATTGTCCTTAGTGCGCGTAGTGTCACAACCACCGTCCTGAACTTCCGATGTCGCCTCGGTGCATCGACCAGCATCACAAGGCGTACAAATGTTTGCAGGGACAGCCCGACCACACATGTTAATGCATGTGTGCGGCGTATACACGCCACTGCACAGTTCTAGACTTGCGAATTCTCGAGCTGTTGACTGCTGACTGCCGGTGCGAGATCCGAAGTCCTCGAATATCGTCTTTGTTTCCAGCGACGCTCTCTTTCGCGTGTGCGGCTTCTCCCGCAGTCTAGGCATCCTGGTACCTGTGAAGAAAACACATTTCAATACCCAAACGAATTAAAAAAGAAATCGATGTAGCTGTCATACCTTGGTAGCTGAGTAGGAGACTTCGGCAGGCACGGAAGGTGACAAACGCTGCTCCGCTGCCCTTAAAACGATGGCAAAATGAAAAACGGTGTGGCGACGATGGCTAGGGCTTGAATTGGATTGGATCGCTGCAGCATTCTGCTTTGCATCTACGCAAACATCTAGACAAACATAAATAGGTTTTTTAAATATTGTATTATTACACAGTGAAATATTTACTTATTCTGGGAGTATTCGGTATCTGATTTTCGAGTTTTTAGTTTCTGCTAATGCTGTCGGCGCCAGAAAAACATAGCCTTTGAGATTACTCTCAATGCATGGCGGCTCTGACGCATTATAGCTTTCGTAATCGCTTTCAACGCACGCAGCCACTAAAAGCGTAGCCTTCGAGATTTGTTTTTGTTACCTATAATGATATAATTGTATGCACAATTGAACACTGTAGACTACTTCCTGTTTTAAGAAACCAGCCAAAAACAGGCGCACACAGGAAACATACGAGAAGACAGGAAAGAGGCTGGAAGAGGCCTGTCTTGTGTATGTTTCCTGTGTCCATCTTTTTTTTTTTGCTTGTTTTTTCTTAATACAATGCACCAACTAGCCCAACAACGTGTTTTACTTCCTGTTTCAATGATAAACCTGAACCTACATAGCTTAAGTCCCAGTTACATGTTCGGAGGTCAGGACCAAAACTCTATGATCAGGAACTTTTCATAATGAGGGATAACTTGAGTGCTTGGCTCTAGGTCGAATAAGTGGCTTCAAATGGGCGCTTATATGTTCTGCTAGTCATCCACAAGCATTCTTTTTAAAGCAAGCTACAAATTGTTTGTATGACCCACCGATAGAAAAAAAAATCGTATTTTAATACTACGATCGATGTTAAAGTGGGCAGAATTTATATCAAGTTGAAAATATATTTATTTTGCTTTGAAAAAAGAATGGACTGAGTCCGATAGAGAACAAAAATAAACAAATATAATATGAACGGACTAAAATTTCTGGCAATATATTTATGCTAGTTTATAAATAACTCACTACTGTATATCCTGGACATGCCTATTTATGGACAGCCAGCGGACGTTCAAAACGGGATGTCCCATGGATATCCCGGTGGGATGTCCTTCGGACATCCAAACAGGATATGGACTTCTCCTGTACGTCCCACGGACGTCCGTGTTGGATATCCGGATGGATGGACGTTGGGGCTTATGGTGGACGTCCCACGGATATCCGTGGTTACTTGTGATCATGTATCCGCCTCTTCACAAACGATTGTGTCCTTTACCGCCGCATATCTACTCCAGATGATCAGACTCTGCTTCAACGCGACTTAAATCTCATAGAAACCTGGTGTACGTCATGGCTTATGCAACTGAACATTTCCAAATGTAAGTTCATGCATGTATCAAGAAAGCAAATTAACCTCAGCTATCCGTATTCATTATATTCTACACCACTCTCTGAAACAGAATCGTACAGGTATCTTGGAATCATCATGAACAACAAACTAGCATGGTCTGAGCACATTGCAAAACTTTGTACAAATGCTTCCAAGTTGCTTGGGTTTATAGACGATCCCTCGCTTTTTCACCCCGTTCTGTCCGTCAACTCCTATGTAACATTGATCCGTTTGAAACTCGAATATGCCTCGGCGATCTGGAATCCCCATCAGAACTATCTAACCGGTCAGCTTGAAGCCATCCAAAATCGCGCGGCCCATTTTATAACATCGCAGTATGACAAACGAAACAGTATAACTCTTATCAAGGCATCCCTTTATCTTCAACCCCTGGCACTTCGGCGTAAAATTTCACAGCTTTGCCTATTTCACAAATTGTACTATACCTTCCCACAGCTAAGAAATTCTGTATTACACCCGCCGCTTCGCACCTCCCGCCGTCTTTTCAACGCTTTAAGTTTGCAGCGCATACATGGCTCCACAAACTCATTTAATAAATCTTTTTTACCTAGCTCCATTACATTGTGGAATGACTTACCCGATTCCGTAGTTACTGAAATAGAACCTAATAAATTCAGGCACTTATTAACAACACATTTCAAGGGCTGAGTTATTTTGCAGTGTTTTTGAATATGTATGCGTGTTTTGTTTTGTTTCCAAGTTGTTCTTGAGCCGCTGTGTCTATCTTAGTGTTGATGCTTCTGATGATGTTAATGTTGAACATGAACCCTGCACTTTGTATTGCTTTTTTGTTGTTACCGACCATTGTATACGTAACGACTGCGCCCCCCTTTATGTAATGCCCTAAGCCAAGGGCCTTTAAGGGTAAATAAATGATGATGATGATGATGTGACTGCTGTCAACTCTGCCTACACAAGGCACATTAACAAATTTTAAGGAGATTAGCCAAGGAGATGCCCATTTAATCCAGACACGTTCCACAACTATTGTAGAAAAGTGTTGCACTGCCTTTTTAATGCAAGAGTGTCATGCAAATTAGTATAATGATTGCTTTGATAACCTTTCTTATTGATTCGTGCTGATAACATGGTTTCCTTGAATGCATGCAGGTAACAGTCCAGCCTGATTTCCAGAGCAACAGACCTGGGAGCAACGGTTCCTTGAAAATTTTGGGAAGTTCCGGTACGCGTGTGGGCATTTTGGGCGTTGACAAGCAAGTTTACTCGCTGACTGGCAAGGAAGGTCTACTTACCTCAGATAAGGTATCGGGATCGACATCTAACTTCAAGCTGTTTATTATTAAAAAAAAAAAAACTTGAGAGTTTGCATTTGGTAAGCGCTCTCCAATTACACCTCTCCTGCTTCAACCCAACTCATTTTACACTTGCGGATCCTGTATTTTTGGGAATGTGCAAATATCGGAAATTGCTAACATGAATTGAATGGGTCTTGGCTATTATGTTTGTATTCAATTAGTAAAGAAAAACGGCTATTCGAAGTTGTTGAATATTTATTCTGTTCGACTACTGTAGGGTACAAAAACGATTGTGGCAGTCTGCAGGGAGAAGGTGGTACCAAAAGGGGACCCTTTGTGGTAACACTGTGCCATGAGACCCGCGGCTCTTGCATAGACGATTCAGTAACTGAAACGCATGGCAGAGTTCGCTCACACACAGTAGCTACCAGCCGTCGCCTAAGCATGCGTATTATGAATAGGCTGTTTCAATTTAGACGAAGTAATTTATTATTTGGCTATTTTAGGCACATTTGGAATCGTTTGAAACTGTGTGCAGTGCTTTAGCATTGTCAGGCCTTTCAACTGCAGCACTATGTGCATCTGTTGATGTGCCGTAGGTGTCATTATTGTTACGGTGGCCCAGGTAGGATCACTTTTTGTTTCTCATTACAAGCTTCTCATTTACCTTACATCCAGTTGCCGGTATTAGATGTATCCAATAGTATAAATAGGCGTTTTATTGCCAAACAAGCTGCGCAGAATCTCTGAGGAAAATTTTCAGTACGTGACTTCATATTGAATGGTAGTCTTCCTGAAATATTTGTCCGTGTTGACGACGATGTGCGACATTTTTGTTTGGCGCAGAGGTAACAATATGCGACTCGAGCGGAGAATTTCTCTACTCAAACAGCCCTAAAATTTTCACTACTCCGTGTAATCAACCACTGTTCTCGGCAAGCTTCACTTTGCTTCCACTGATGCCGATTCTCTAACTGTCGTAAACCAATGAGCTATTAGTTCTGCGCAATGTCACCTTCACGAATACATCTCTTTCAGTATCTAAACTAGTGTGCTAGTGTGCTATAATCTACTGTCATTGGCTCCATTACTTCTGCTGAAGTATTTCCAGCTCTTAAAAAGGCACTAAATAGAAAAAATATTCTTGGCAATATCAGTCAAACTTCTGCAACACACAAACCAAAAAGAAGCAACTCGTACTGCGAGTTACGGCTTGGCAAGCCAGAAACTCTACTAAGGTGGCAGACAGATGGCGCCTCCTCCTATTATATAGCTGCACAGTGAAGTCATGCACTGTCAAGGCGTGTGGTCGGGCCTAGTTAGTTGTTTATAGCTTAACATGGCGTATGTTGTATTCTAAAGGAGCTAAAGGTTTATTCAACTTAGCAAGTTTCGAGAACATTTCCTGAGTCACCATAAGCCTAGCATGAAAAAAAAAAACACATTGAAAATGCTAACGTGTCACTGACGTACGGGCACTCGGGTTCTGGCGCCAAATTAAAGAAGAAAAAATGCAAACAAACAAAACTTCACCTTAAAACTTTCATCTGATAATGAACATATTACCGTAAAATCTCCTAAAATAGAATTTGGGAAGAATGTCTAATTCGTCGAAACTGATTTTTTTTTCTCTTTAGCGTCCGTTTAATGTAGCCATAGTAATCTGCTGCTTCGTTGTTTGGTCAGCAGTGATTAGCTCCCTTACATGTTTGTCCACGACAATCGTTCTTATAGCGCCATTTTTCTGCTTCCGGGGCGATAATTTTACTAACTCGTCGCGGTGGCTGAGGGGCTATGACGACATGCCGCTAAGCGCGAGGTCGCAGGTGCGACACTTGGCCACGGTGGCCACACTTGGATGCGGGCCAAATGCAAAAAACGTTCACGCAAGACGTGATACGGGAACATGAGAGGTATCTGTAAGTGGCCAAATTATCCCGTCGCTTTCGTACTGTGTGGCATTCCCCACAACCCACTGTGAAAATGGTGGGATCTCAAAAACGACAGTTTGAGTTTTGTGGTTTTTCAATACTTCGTACTGTTTGCTTGTGTTTAGGTGAGCATCTTTTTGTTTTTTCTTCCCAACAGCTGTTTGCGATGTTGAAGTCTCACGACATGGGCCATGGCCCTGGGGGTGGTCACACGACTGCGGATGTATTGTCCAACTTCGGTGCTGTCATCATCAGCAAGGATTCGCCTGATGTTGTTCACGTAAATGGTATGAACCTTATTTTCATTCGAAAGGAAGGAGATAACACAGAACATAGTATCTGAAGCTTTGACCTGCACCGGATAGGAAGCCTTCAAATAGCTTTCGAGGGCTTCTCTTATTTTATTTGTGTAAACTGCCTCATACTTAAGCAAACACAATCAATACTCTTGAATGAATTAACGAATGCATTTGCAATTTATTGCGCACGTTAGAAAGCGTTGCCCTTAGCTGGTGTATGTCTATCAAGTTTCTCAGTATGTTGGTGAGATGTTTCCTTTTATCATTGGTGAAGCCAATATAGGCGATGCCATTGGAGGATCGTGATGTTATACTATACGTTCTTAACGAAATAAAAAAAGATATATTTAACGTGTTAGCACCAAATGCGGATAGATAAAAACTTAAAACAGTTCAAAGACATTCACGTCATGTACCGGTCCATGCACAGCAGCTGTACCATGGGACATTAGAGATTTTTAGCTTGTCCGGTATGCTGGTATACTCAATGGCGATTGCTTGATACTGGATTAAACTGGACGCTGGTAGCGACATATTGTGACGCTTCGTCTAACCACAGTGCCTTATAAACATATTTTTTTTGCTCCACGAGCCTTGTCGTAAAAAAAAAAAATGCATCTTAAAAGGCCACTTGTTCCCTAACACACCGCCACTGCAAATATACACTGGCAGCAAAGTAGAACACGATTGGTCACTGCAGTAATAGCTTTGTGCTTGTCTGGTTGAACCTGCCATGGTTTCTTAGTGGCTTTAATGTTTCGCTGCTATGCACGGGGTCGCGGGATCGAATCCAGGCTACGGCGGCCGCATCTTTATGGGGGCGAAATGCCAAAACACCCGTGTACATACCTTTGGGTGCACTTTAAAGAAACACAAGGGGTCAAAATGAATCCCAAATCCTCCACTACGACGTGCCTCATAATCGGATCGTGGTTTCGGCACATGAAAACCCCGTAACCTAATTGAAAAATTTGTCTGGTTGAGCTCTACGCCACCAGGTGGCAACACTAACGCAGCCGCTAGCGTTTACTCATCCAGTAACCCGGCGATCAACAAACGCCGTTACGCATACCGTAGTACCCAGTGCGCTAAAACTCTCTATTTTAATCAACTACACCTGGCACGAGTAGGCGTGGAAGAGCGCTGACTCATGTTGGCCCGTGCACTTCGCTGCCGTGTCTTTGACACATGTAGCATTGGTGAGGATTGTTTGACGTCGCTCTCTTCGAAGGGATTTAGGTGATGTGTGTTGCGCCCCGCTTTTGCTTGTGTAGAGAGCGTGGAAGTGGCGCAGCAAGAAAGAAAAGAAATGCAGTGCACGTGTAATATCACTTAGAAACTTGCAACTGAGGATGCTTTCATCTAGTGTCTTTGCATGACAGTGGACGCGTAATGTTGTATACATGTGCGCATGCGTCCACCGGTTCGGCCGACACAAGCCGTTCAAGAAAAGTTTGAAGGCAAGCGTAGTTATAGATTAATTTGGCCCCCTGGAATGCCAAAGCGAATGTGAAAATGCATTGAAGGATCATGCACGTAGTAATGCTAACGAATTCACGGGTGTTTTATTTATTTTTTTACTGGTGTTTCACACTTTCAGAAACTAGCCGCCGACGCCGGTCCCGCCATCGGAGGAGTCTTGAGCTAGTGGAGCACAGTATACGTAAGTCATTGAAAGTTAACACATTCGTGATCGTTTCAAAAAGTTATTCGGAAGTATGCGGAGTGCTTGCCGATGCTTTTCTCTGAAATTTGTCGATACCTAAGGAGGCACAAGGCGGTATACTTACTTTTTACCGACAAAAGTCCCCTTCAAACGTCCTGTTCGAAGGTCTTTCTATAGACTGCGTGAATTAATTTTTATGTAAAGGGTCGCACGAAGTTCAAGATTGACAGACACATCTAAGCGAGGCATGCCACAAGAATGCTTCAGTACTTGTGTCCTGTTCGAAGTTCGTGCTTAAAATGGCAGAACGGACACAGCTTTGAATTTTGTTCTTTAAGTGGAAAAGAAAAGTGAGTGTTAAAGGGTGTTAAACGCCGCGCATACAATGTGGTGTAATTATCACGTCTGCTAAGTATTACATCGCAGTGCGCCTCAGAAAGAGCTCAAATTTCAAACCAAACGCTATATGCCCTTCTCCACATGGGCGCCGCGTTCCCAGCCGGAGAGTCTATGTATATCCCACAAGTGCGCCTACTACATCGCACTGTTGTGACATCGGTCGTAGTGACACGTGACTTCGAGAATTATTGAAGGCAACATGTGTTAGGTTGTGTAATCTGTTGCTTTAACAGGCGAATTGAAGCTTAGAGAAGTAATAAAACACACAAACTGAATATCTGCTTGTTCTTGTTTTACTTCGCACTGCAGCAAGAGAGATGACCTTCCGTTTTGTCTGCTCGTTCTCATGTCATGCAGTTGCGCGCGCTAACAACGAAAGTTTGTCATCATTTTCTACCGTTTCCTAGTGCGCAATCACGCTCTATGAACCACATATGTCTGCCTCAGTATTCGCGTAGCGCTGACTTATACCGCTAGTCAGATACTCTCGTTCACTTCGCATAAAATCGTGTGCTGCATGAAACAAGACAAACGCAACAGCTCGCGTGCGACGCCGTCAGTGAAAGTGCGTCGCGCAGCAAAAAAGTGAGGAAGAAAAAAAAGAAATGAAGGCGGGGCCTTTGAGGAATGCGTCACGCGATCTTCGAGCTCCGGTATGGGAGACCGCAGGGAAGGAATTTCGCTTACGGAGGCTAGACGGAGAGAGTGGAGAGCGTGTCTCTCTTTGCAGTGGCCCTCACCTCTTGTAATCATGGGTTCGCGGCACTGAAATATTTCTATCTCGGCTATTAATGAACCATTTGGAAAAATTCTTGTGGCAGAACGCTCCCTAGAGGGCACGTAACAAGTTCCAGCGTATAACCGAAATTTGCTATATCGCGAGGTAAGGGGCCCTTTAAGAAGTAATAGGTCTTGCGCGGATAATCATTTGGTTTTCGAAGTGTTACTCCCAGTTCATGGAAAGGGGCCGAGACAGGGGAAGTGATCGTGATGAAAAGAAAAAAAAAAAGGAAATGGCAGACCTCCCACCATCGTTATCTCAATTCTTCAGTCCATCCAAAGGATGTATGTTGGGGCAATCAGTCGCAGTGCAAAGTGCTTTACGTCATGCCAAGCGAAAGTATTCCTGAAAATGACCAATCCGGAGCTCTTGATAGGGACGCCAAGGCTAAAATGTTAATTAGGTACATAATCTTGCAGAAGTATCTCGACATTTTTTTCTGGTTTAAACTGTTGCATATTAACCGGGGTAATGTTGAACATCTTGAATTCCTCCCTCAAACTACGGACAGTGTCATAATTCTGACGTCACGAAGTAAGCGCTTCGGCAATAGTTTCTGCTTATTTTCTCGTATTTAACCTAAATGGAGTAAGCTCACTTCGCATATAGATTGAACGCAGTTCATCAAGTTCTCGGAGCCATCAAAAGCATGGTTAACTATAGAACGAGCACTTACGTAAGATGGAGAAGCTTTCAGTTCTCCTTTTTTTGCAGCTGCAGCTGCTTCATTATCTTATATTTTACTCCATTGTCGAGCATTCATGCTCTCCCTGTTTAAAATATACGTTCACCTAATCGCTGACATATTTAGCGGATGCAAAATATTTTCTCCCTAGATGCGAAGCCAGCTCAGCAAACTAATCGCGTTTCTTGACGGCTCTTTTAGCCGACTGGCAAAATTTAACTTTACAAACTTTAAGAGCCCACTTTTGGTGCTAGTAGTAGTAGCAAGCTTCATTAAAGGCCTAATGGGTAAGATCTCTTATCTCCCGAAGAATAGTGACCTTGATTCTTCCCCCTCTGGTGAGTATACTTCTCAGTCCAGATGTCCTGCAGCAGACTCCAGTTAGGTGCCAGCGATATCACATCCATGTCAACAAAGTAACTGCCTCCTCATCTTTCTTGTGGTAAAATCAATTTTTACTTGATTAAACGCAGAAATGAGGATGCAACATGTCATGGTGGGTTGCCTTGTTGATGCTACATCCTAGAATTTCATGTGAACGCGGGGAACTCTAAACACGTACTTCACGCAACGTTTTTGTAGGCTGCAACGACGCAATGGTCCACGTAAAATATGTTGTACATATTCTCGAAAGCTGACGGCTAGAACAAGAATAAACCACGTCCGTACAGTTCGCTATGCACTGGACGCCATCTCGGGGTGGATATTGAATGTAACTGCTTACGAGTTTGTTGGATTGCGAGTTCAGAAGTTTCAGGTGAGAAGGTTGCGTGTTCGAATCATGATTGCGTCACTACTTCGGGGAAGCGAGGGTCGCAGTGGAATGCCAGCACAAGAGGACCAGCGTAGCAGGCTTCTAGAACCGAACTGCCCGTGTCGTGCCTGCGCATCGAGCACGCGCTGCCCATCTTTATTTTCCTCAACTGTCGCAGCCGGCACCAAGGTGTCGGCTGAGAGTGCCGACTTTTGGGGTCTGGGCGTTGCTGCGTCGCTGGGTGCTCCAAGGTACATAAAAAAAAGGGCAATGGGTAATGTAACATAGCAGGAGTATTAGAAGTATATCTGAAGTGAAATACAAGATGGGACGGTTCTTCTGCGGGAGGACTCGGCAGCAGTTCGTTAGGTTTCTTAGGGTGCCTGTTGCTTCACAAGCAAAGTTGAAATGAATAATTGTGGGTGAACAAGGGAAGCCTCAGGTAGAACCAACGTTTTGACAAATTGACTTTTCTTGTCAGGCTCCTTACCCCGCCTCGGTATGTGTCTTTTGAGAAATGAGCTTGTCATTGTCAGGGTCTTTCTTCATCAGGATCTGCGATGCTCGCATGCGTAATGCGAAGACGCGTGATCGTTCCCTGCCTGTGGCAAGTTATTTTTTCATCCACTTTCATTGCCATTAATTTATAATTTCTTCAATTCAGTCAGTAAGTACAGTTAGTTTCCCCTAAGTTATCCTTGGCGTCCTTGTTTATTGGCTTTTCATGATATGTCTCCACCTGGGTTATTTGACAAGATTTGTCTTCGTCCTGACGGAGTCAAATCCCTCTTGGCGAAACGTCGGCGCCAGGCTGAGGCATCCCTTGTTCAACCACTGTCCCTCGCTTCAACCATGTTTCCTGTAAACTCTTTATCTTCGCAGTGTCGAAGTATGCAGTAGACCCATTCCTGAAAGAGTGCTGCTCGCTGGGAACAAAGCGAGACCAGGCCAGACGGAGCTGCCCTATGAAATCTTCAATCGTGCGGCGCTACATCAGTGGACAGAAGGGCGAGCAGTGTGCAGACGCCTTCGAGGAATGCTGCTCATACAGGTTCCCCTCTTTCGTCATAGCGGCAAAGTACGACCGTGAGTATGTCTGTGGTGAAGTGTGGCTTTGTCATTACCACCACTGTGAGACCAAGTTGCATGGTGTAAACAAGTGGACACTGCACCTGCCAAGTGCACGATGACTACGTTGACACATCTCTTCTTCGCTGGTTGCTGATTCAAACAATTATTATTACCAAACAAAGTGCTTTAAATTTGGATGGGGCTATTATTCTTGCAGGTCAGAACGTTAAGGCCAGTAGAGTTGGTGAGCTTTTTTGGGGGAGCCTGTGGTGAATGTGACGGCAGCGCCTCCGCACCTTTGTGACGCTATGCTCTTCAGTCTGTTCATAAAAGAAGCGGTAAAGCCTAACGTCATGAAGAGAGAAAAAAAAAGCGCAGCGTCATGATCTCACAATGACTTCACACCGCATCTTCCTGTGTCGCTTCTGTTCATGACGTCAGGCTTTGCAACTTCTCTATGAACACGCTGCACTGAGTGACTTGTCTAAGATTCTGCGGCGCTGCCATCACAGTCACTACTGGAAAAAGAAGACGGTGGTGCAAGTTTACTTTTAGCAAGACAATGTTAAAGGGACACAATAGAGGAATGCAAAGTGATTGGTTAGAATATGTAGACCTTGCAAGAATATTTGCATCTATTTGGGCAAGAGAGGTTGGTTTTTAGCGGAGCAAAGGAAAGGCGAAGTTTTCTTTTGAAATGACCATGACCGAGCCGCAGCGTGGATGCGTTAGTATGATGTCATGAAGGTACTGTATCTTGAAACTGTAAGAGCGTACAAAGACGAGAATGAGGAGAGTGGACAGGACGAGGTGCTTACTCGCAACGGAAATATTTTTATTAAACCGAAACGAATATATGCACAAAAAAACAAACTACGACGACTGCGCATGCGTGTCAAGGATCACGGGTTAAAATTTTAAAGAAAGTCTAACAATCAAGGAACTTGAATTCCTTCTCGTGTAGCAAGATCGAGGGGCGGCTGACACAGTTATGTCCTTTTTTCTTTATGTGGAAGGCCTCTGCCATTATAGGAGTTAGCTTGTTAGTGCTCTTGAAGGTAACCCGAGTATCATTGAGAACAGGATAACAGCCGCAATCCCTTCAGTGGGCATCTAGATGTGTCGTACCTGATGGTTACTACGCTGCCAGATGCTCTCTTAGCTGCACATTGACGCAACCTCCAGACTGGCCTACGTAAACCTTACCGCACTTAAACGGCATCATACATGTATATACTATACCCATTGCATGATCTACAAGTTTTTCGGTTTGCTTAATATTGTATTGCGATGGCTTCCTGCGAATGCGCGAACAAAATTTCCGAAGTTGTTCACTGAAAAAAGAACCGCAACCTTATACCTAGTGTCTATATGTTGTAATTCGTGCGATGTTCTATGTAGGTACGGAGCGACATCTATTTTATTATT